>NW_013952503.1:69004-73660 GCF_001266775.1 Austrofundulus limnaeus | reverse complement strand
GGGCTGGAGCAAAGGCAAACAGGAGGAAGAAAACAGACGACAAGACAGAAATTAAAATAAAACATTAATACAGACAACAATCATAACAGGATAGGGTTTCTTGAGGACCAGGATTGAGAACCACTGTTCTAAACTATCAACTAGATTGTCCTTACGAATCAACTAACATGACATAACATTTTGTGCATGAGTTGACTGGTGCAAAAAAGGAGTAGTTGGCTAGTAAGATACAGTGGCTTTTGTTATTTTCCTGTCATTTGTCTTTTTTCATCTATATAAAGTACAGTATAACATAGAAAAGCAAAAATTAGTTACTCAAGTTGACAATTTGGTATTATCCATGTGCAGTAGTTAAATTTTAATTCTCAAAATGCTGATTTTGGTCTTACTTGTTAGTTTGTCTACAAAATGTCAAGTCTGAAAGTTTATCTTRATTTATTCATTTTCAAGTTTCTGCAACTCATTGATTAAAAGTGCAACAGTTTCTTAGAGGGAAGATGTTGCTTTGTTTTATATCTCAAAAATTTGACACGAAAACCATCTATAGTGGATTCCAAAAAGCATTTTTCTTATCTTCTTCGTCTATTTCCTGTTATGAAACTCTTTGTTACAGAAATGAAAACTCAAAAGTTTCTACGTATTTATTTATCAACAACATGGACAATTTTTTGCATCTGTACAGATGATTTTCATCCGTAAAAATCTATTGCAAAAACATTGCAATCCAACTTCATCCTTTTATACAAAATAAATAAAACACAAGATGTACAATTTGATGTATAAAATAGAAAAAAACAGCAGTTGTTCTGATGGGCTCTGACACCACAGAGCGAATCTAGAGGACAACACACACACAAGTCTGTTAACATCTGTTTAATCTGTACAACATCTCACACCCACAGAATCACACCGACAGGAAACGCTGACTGTAAAGAGCGAGTCACACAGACTGCTGGTGTCATAAACACAARGAACAGGCAGCCCTGAAAACCATTCTTTGTCACCTTTTTTTACATAAAGCCCTGTGAGCCTGCTGCACCTGCAGACAGGACTGTGACATGAACATCAAGCAGTGTTTTTAACATACTGAGGCCGACACAACAATGTGTAAGAAAATGCTGAAACTGAAACCTGTGAAACTTAACAGTGTGGTGTAAAGCTGCTGCTCTGAACTCTGAGAGACAAAAGTTTGATGTCAGTGTTGCTGAAGCAGGAATAATGTTTTTGGCTCTGTCTGTTGCATTAGGGCCTTAAACACAAAACAGCTTTAATTCAGCTAATTTTGCAAATATTAAGCTAAAATTTGTTGTAGCAGTAGCTGAACATTATCCCTAACACACTCTGAGCAAAATACATTGTGATATTTTTGCTTTAAACATTGACATTAACTGTTGTCATCATCCCTGTTCGCCTGTTAGCAAAATATCTCATGAAGCACTGGACAGAATTTAGAGGAGCTCTTAGAAATGCTGTGCATACAACTCATTAACATCTGGAGTGAACCCAGTTGAATGTGACTCAGCTTATCCATCACTGAAATGATTTTGGGAACACTGAAATGTCAAAGTGTCATAACAGAGCCCAGTTGGTTCTCTAACTAGAGGGTAAATTTCTTCTTTTTAGATGCCTTTTTCTTCTATCTTCCTCCTTTATTAACAAATGAGGAACAAGAAGTTACTGTTGAACTGTCAAGTTTATTGGTATGTTCCTCCTAAAAACACGGCAGTTCATTTGCACCCTGGAAGTTCTTGTTATAACAACATATCATTTATGATGAGTTAAAGGTTTGCAGAAAATAGCTTGCTGGATGATTCTGTTAGCTTCTTGTGGCTAGTACTACACTGCAAAAATTGGCCATCTAAAAAATAAGATAAAAATATTAGATTATAGTCTTAATTTTCTCAAATMAATTTTAATAATTTGTCTTGAATTTTGAAAATAAGATTATTTAATTAAATCACATTCTGTTCTTGTTTAATTTCTCAGTCTCAAAACAAGATTGTTGACTGAATATAAGTAGTAGTGGGAAATAACAAAGTAAAAGTACTTTGTTCRTGCACTCAAGATCATTTTTCTTGTATCTGTACTTTACTTAAGTATATTTAATCATGGGTACTTTCGACTTTTACTCCACTACATTTGTACTTTCTACTCCACTTTGTTTATGTAATGAGTTGCATTGCAAGTTACAGTACATTCACATTTTGTCACTGAAGAAATTTATTGGTTTGTTTACTACTGACTTTTAAAAAGCACTATGCATTTTATGGTCTTTTCTTAGGTGAAACTTTGCGTGATTAAACTGGTGATTTTGTACACAGATTGGTCTGAGTGGCTGTCACAGATGGCTACTCAGAGTGGAAGGTACATGCTAGATTAGATACATGCCCGATTCACGTCCAACACTTAATTGATCCGTTGTTTTTACATTAGGGCAGAAAATCTGTACAAGGCCCTGGCTCCAATGGTAGGGTGGTGCTTTTAGATGATGCAATGACAATAGGCGGAGTTAGGTCCAGAAGATGTTATAATGAAGTATCTTCCTGGTTTAGGGGCTGAAGGCAGAGATGAGCTACAAAGCTAATAAACCTGCTTTTCAGTCCAGCGCTGTTTGTTGTATAACTCTTTTCACATTCAAACATTCAACTATTGGTGCATCTGGTTACGAACATGTATTGAGGTAAACAAACATATCTAAATTATCCATATCTTTTATCACATTATGTGTTTTTATTTGATTTTTTTAGTTTAAAAGTAATCAGTGACATGAGAGGAGTTGCTGTAATTGGTCCACTGAACCATTGTAAAGCAGGAAAATACCCTTCAAGAAGAGTGGGGCGATTCCACATCACCTGCTGGAGCATCAGTGGCAGCAGCACACCTAAAATGGATTCCACCACGGAGAGTCAGCCAGAGGAAATGTGCCACCTCTGGTTTTATTTGAGAAACTTATTCTAGTTAACCAAATCAAACGACATGGTGATTTGATAGAAGTGAATTTACAGCTTCTGTATCTGTCATCACAATATCTGATGATGCACAGCATCGTAAGTCCTAGTGTGAACAACAGCATCACAGAGGGTACAAAAAACATACCCTTTCTGCAGCATTGTTCACTAAAATGGCACCATTCTTTTATTAAAAATATACACACAGGAGGCACATTTTGTGATATTGTAGATCAGGGAATACGTTAAGCAAGTACTTTTACTTTTAATACTTTAAGTATTTTTAAWAACAAAGACGTACTTTATTTTACTCAAGTAAAAATGTTAACATGGTACTTCTGTTTATCTGTAGTTTTACTTAAGTACAGTGTTTGACTACTTTCTCCACCACTGTAAATAAGATTGTAAGACTTGGTTAGATGGTCAACTTTTGCAGTCCATCTGCTGAACCACTTGTAAAATGCTGTCAGACATGAAAACTTGCTGATTTTTATTTTTTTAAATCTTTAGTTGATGTGGCTCCAGGGTGTAAACTGCTTGATGGCTGCCTACCTTCACATTCTGGTTTGGTGTAAAAACCTCAGTGTTTGTGTGGAGTGTTAGAGAGATTTAAAATGATGCTAATCAACTGATTTAATTTGACAAAAAAAAAAACCCTTTCAAGTGAGAAATTATAATGTTAAACATGTTCTACCTCCTATCAACAAGGGATAGATGAATAAGCTGAAAACGTGGCACAAATGTAAAACAAACAAACCAAAAAAAGGATACATAAAACTTACAAACAGAATTTTTCCTGAGTCTTGTACTGGATAAAACATTTTTGTTGTTCTTTTATTTGATAAAATACCTCCAAATTCTTCATATTCCTGTTGTTGATGGTCTTTTTTTAACGTACAGTATCTGTAAACTGTAACCACACATTGCAAGCATGCTAAAATGCTGATGTTATCTTTTAGCTCAGTCACACTTGTGAAAACGGAGCAGAAGTTAAAGATCAGGTGTGGATAATGGGTTTCCAGTAAGTTCCTGTAAATGTGTTCTGCTCTAAAAGTGATATTGTACACTCAGAAGCATCACAGACTACATATAGAGAGTCTCAGTTTGGGTTCTGATTTAAAATTTTAACCTCAGAATATGTGACATCATCAGCGGACTCTGTTTGTCCAAGCCTTTCTTTGATGGATGAAAAAGCCGAATCTCTGGATGGTTTTGGTTTGATTTTAGCGTACACCACTTCCTGTAAGCAAGAGAGTGAGAAACTTTTTTACTTTCTCATCATCATCATCATCATCATCATCATCATCATCATCATCATCATCATCATCATCATCATCATCATTACAAGTTTTGTTGAATTTTACAAGTCAAAAACATTTCCAAAAACTTGTGAATCAGCACTAAACTTACCGGCTCTTTCACAATAAAAGATGGCTGGTTTATATTTGTCTGTCGACCAGATGTGTCTGAAAGACAAAATAATTTTGCTGAAAGGAACTGAAACCCACTGAAAAGATAGATCAAGCATGAAATAATGCTTATAGACCGAAAACAGATTTGTGTGTTCTCACCTATGAGAACTTGAAGCCTACTGGCCGAGTTACTTCTATAAAAAAACCAAAAAGTTCAGATTAAATTTCTAAACTTCACTGAATCTGAATCTCTCTCTCTCTCTCTCTCTCTCTCTCTCTCTCTCTCTCTCTCTCTC
>NW_013952503.1:65420-67872 GCF_001266775.1 Austrofundulus limnaeus | reverse complement strand
ATTTTAAGCAGTTCTTCATCAGGATAAACAAGCATTTAATACAACATACAGCTCGGTTATTTATGGTAATTATTACTATTTTTGTTTGTTTCTAAGACCATCTAAATAAATATGTCAAAATGAAAGATACAGGAAGCTACAGGAAACATTATTTTATGTCCAAATCATATGTGCTATAAATCTCCTGTGTCTATCATGTTCAAATCACTGAGTCTATTATGTTTAAGAAGAGCTGCTTTCAATCTGTGTTACGTTAATCCAAAGTAGAATCTTATTGATGCAAAAATTTGATTACTGATTCAGTTTTTATTMATGAATGATTCTTACTCATTTAAGAATTGTGTTCATGCTTTACAAATACAAACATTTTACTCACCAACAATAGTAAGGATGGTCGTTCCTTCAAATGAACCCGTAGGATAAGTAGCGATCTTACAGATGTAGGACCCTTCATCTGAGGCTTTCACATCAGTAATTGTCAGTGACTGTGCTGAAATATTTACTCTGCCCATCAGATGAGAGTCATGAATTGTCATTCCATGTTGATGGTGAAAAACAAGAATTATGATACTTTTTTCTTGCTGGATGAAATTCCACTGAACCTGATTTATCTGGGGTGTTGGTGATGGATGGATGAAGAGGCACGGCAGGGTAACYTTACTGCCGAGTGATCCAGTTACTCCAGGAGGGACTTCCAGTTTTTGTGCCTCAAAAGCTATAACAATAAATTATTATTAGACATAAGATTGCAAGAGAAACAAAAGTAAAGATAAAACATATTAGTTTTGCTGTCTTAAGACAGTGTTAAAATTGRGTATTTTTTTACATTTATTAAATTCAAAATTACTCCAAACACACACAGCATACACAGTTTTTTTTTGTAAAATAATTCAGTATAAATAAATCAAATCAATTTTAAATAAAGTTATTTAAATGTTACTGTCCTGAACTCATAATGAAAAACGCTGCAGAAGTCGCCACTAATTTCAAATATTTAATTAATTTTAAAACCAGTTTTTTACCTGGAAATAACATGAAGGAAATCATCTCTAGAAGCAGGTGAGATAATCTGTTGCAGGTTCTCATTCTGCACAACTACAGATGGTGGAAATGAAACTAAAAAATAAAAACTCATTTTAGACAATCATAATCCTGGTTTTGTTGGCCTCATTTTAAACTAACTAAAAATAAAACAACAACTTACCAAGTTACACAAAAACGGCTCTGAAGAGTTTCACTTCTGGGTCGGAGACAAGCAGCGCATGCAAGAGAAGGATTAAACTATGAGCATTTGAGACAAATCACGTGTCTGTAAAGAGGAACAAACACTGGAATGAACCACAAAAAAAGAACATGTCATTTCTGCAWAAAAAGTAAATAACAGAAGAGTTTGTTTTTCTGTTGCAGGAAGAAAAAAAACCCAACTCTGTTCTAAAAATAAAGAATAAAAAGAACTAACTGAATTTAAGAGAAGTAAACTATCAGATGGCTGTCACAGCACCTGAATGARGGACCTGCTTCATGAGCAACAGTGACTTCTTGTGATCAAACAACTGTACTGTTGGGTTTGAGTCAGGGTGACAGACAGCACCTCAGCTGGGAAAAATACAGAAAACTTTAAAGTTGGCTGAAAGTTTTTAGTCACTCAGCAGAAATATTCTGAAAGACATGGAACACACTGTGAGAAAAACAACCACAACATTTTTAAAATAAGAATCAAACAATTTTTATTGATGAGATCCTAATAAAAAGAAGTTGAGTAGGCCCGCCCAGAGAACCTTCTCAACTTCTTATCCTTTTTAAAAAATATATTTTTAGATTTTTCTTGAGATGCATCAAAACATATTGATGAGGTGTTTGTTTATCTCACCAGCCAGTTAATCTGAAAACACTTCTGTTCTAATATTTAAATCACTTGTGCTTAATTACACTTTAACTTTATTAAGTTAAACTTTTGGACAATTTGAATTTGTGTTTCTTTTAAGATTTGACCCAAACAAAACTCAGACTTTGATTTGATGAATGATGTAAATATAAAGCAAAATTTAAGTGGAATCAAAGATTCAGTATTTTAGATATGGGGTTACTGCTTCAGTTTCATCATCCTGTTGCAGTCGGTTCAAGTTCAAGTTGCTCCAGGAAGAACCTGCATTAAACAATTCTAAAATTTCTTGTCTGAGTTTGTTTGCTGTGGAACCTCWGCAGAAGGGAGCAGCCAAAATTAAAAACATAGAGTTTATTTTCAGTAAAAACTTAATCTTAGGTGCAAACAGAGACCACATACAATGCATTAAAATAGCACATACTACTTTAAAACTCAGTGTGTATTAAATTATGTTACACTCCATAAAAATTATGGAGAGCCCTTTCATTCATAATGCAACAAACAAACAAACAAACAAACAAACAAACAAACAAACAAACAAACAAACAAACAAACAAACAAACAAAC
>NW_013952503.1:58304-65388 GCF_001266775.1 Austrofundulus limnaeus | reverse complement strand
ATTTTGAATGAAATGGCTCTCCATAAAAAATGAAGCAAGTCTTGTCAACATGCAGTTATTCATGGTAAATTTATCACAGTTATGACGATAGGAATGAAACAGTTTTTAAGTTTGTAAGTTCTGATTAATGTTTCTGCTGCTGAAAACATCTGGTCAAACTGGTGGCTTATTGGTTTTAAAATATCCGTGACAATGTTTCTCGCTTTGAGGAAGCGGCATGGGTTGTTGATGTTTGGGAGACAGTGGCTGCAGTTTCRCTCTATTTGCTTTAGTGCAGCTTGTTTACCACATAGAGCTGTCAGATCTGTAGAAGATAAAATGTAGCTTTCTAATAAGTGAGGGTACAATAACACCTGGAGGRGCTGACCCAGTCTACAGCCACCACTGATATAGAGCAGGGCTGAGGTCAACTCTGTTTCTTCTGAAGCCAACAATTGTTTCAGCACCTTCATTGGCCTTATCGCTGTTTTAAGTGCTTAATGAATAATAGTGGTATTGTATTTTTGTTATATTTTGTGGGAGAGTCAAAATATCATTTTTAAACATGACTTGTCAACTTACAATTCTTTAGTTCTCTCAATCTTCCAACAACCAATGTGATTGGCTAATATATTTTTAATTAGCAAAATATTCAATACAAAAATYGCATTTTCTAAATGTAAGTTTGTGACAATCATTTTTCTGAGATGAAGTAGATCTGTTTTTATTTTTTATTTATTTATTTTTTTCCACACGAGGTCAACAGAACAGTTTGACGAAATGAGGTTAAGAGTTTCCAGTGGTCACAGTGGTTGTTTGTCTGAAGGTCTGTCATTGTGGTTATTGTGTTGATGGTTGTGTACGCTCAGAAACTCTGTTCTGACTGCACATTCTCATGATTATTTATTTTTGAAATGAAGATGATCAGAAGACTTTAAAACTTTTCAAACCTATGAACTAAAATGGTTAAAAAGTCTAAAATAACAAAAGAAAGTGGAAACCAAGGATTAATCATTGATCAAATATTTTTCTAAGTTTTAATTAAATATTGTTTCAAAGTTAAACAAACTTTTTTGGGGTTTGGAGGTTCTGTCTTTAGGATGGACCAATCTTTGTCTGAGGGTCCTGTTGGCCCCCTAACCAAAGCTGAGCAGTGCGTTATTAACTTCAGTGCAGWGAGAAATGTTCAGACCTGTATCATAGAGAGCCTCTCCACAAGCAAATGGTTCAATAAAGGAGATCTACRGCTTCAGGACAAAGCCGTGAAGTTATACTGTATCCAAGAACAGCAGGAGTGAGTCTTGACCARGTAACTGTGTGATCTGCTGTAGCAGTTGCAGCGCTAACTAGAACTTTCAAGTGTTTGGATTCAGCATCACTTGGCAAAATTGCAAACTATAAGGGTTTATTATGTAAAAACAGTAGAGTGTATCCTTGATATTGTGAATTTCTATTGATGCGTAAAAAACACAATCTGAAGCTAAGAAAAGAAAATGTTTCCACATCTCAAATTTTTTTTATCATGTTTTCAGGAAATAAGTCTCACCTCAGACGAGTTAAAAGAGGAAAGCAGAGAGGTAAAGAGCAGCAGACCTCATGACAACCTTTTACTTGTGACCACAAGTCAAACATCACAAAGAAAGCTGCTGCTAAGAACCGGGGCTAAGAAGTAACATTTATTTATCTCCACCAGTCAGAGCCTCAGGTTCAGCTCCTCTCTGGTGTCTAATAAAGTATGAAGGTCAGGAATCTGTGCAGCTTGTTCCCAGCATGTAAATCTGAGGTGAGTCAGAAGAACTGATAAAGACACAACTCAGAATCTTACGTTCTTCCTCTCCAAGATACAGCAACAAACAAACTACTAACAAACTAACAAACAGCTTTGGTGATGGTTTGTGTGAGGTATTACTGATTGAAAAACACACTTAAATACTTTTTCCATTGTTAGTCTGTTGAATACATTCACCCACACACTGCAGGAAATAACTGAAGACTGGAATTACTTTTTTCAAACATTAAAAAGGAGTTGTGGCATTTGACAAGGAAACAGACTTTGATTAGAATCACTCATTATCAGGAGGTACTTTTATTTTTAGAATAAACTGAAACATACAAAAGGAACAAATTCAAATGGGTATTCCTTTGATAAATTATATTTAGGAAAGTTTGGTTATTTTATTTTTGACAAAAACTTGGAGGAAAACAAAATCCAATGTGGGCCCAGTCCTGTGGTTCTGATCTGTCGATAATGTTTAAGAGGTGATGAAGCAGTGTTTTAACTTTGTATCACCCAGAAGTGAAATTCAGGCGGGTTTAGAAGGAAAATAACTGATCACATAGGCTGTTAACTGATAACTGGATATAAACTACCAGTAAATAATCCTGTGTGGATAATTACAGTCACTTTACCTGACCTCTGGTTCACTCAAGGACTTTTAGTCATTTATTATGACAAAAAAACCTTTACAGCTATATGATTCATAAAGCAGCTGCAAACCCAAACTGTTATTGCACATACTAGTTAATATTTAGACACAATTTACACAAGTTTATTTATTTAGCCTTTATTTAATCAGGCAAATCCTATTGAGATCATAGATTTTTTTTCAAAGGAGGCATTGGCTTGAGTGCAGCATAAACATGTGTTTGTACATATAGAAGAAGATCAACAATTAAACAKTAAGACTGTGATACCAGCAAGTCCATTTTATTATCTAAAACAACGTATTCCTGCATGAGAAGTTGTTTTTTTTAGACTATGCAGATTTATTTTTCCAATATGAGTGTTTTCATTGTGTTTCAGGTTTGTTGCATCAGTCCACTCAGTCAAAATATTTAATAAAAAAGTATTTATGTTGACTTTTRATCATAAGGAGAGGGAATCTGAGGAGGGAAAAAYGAAGAAAATAGTGTCATTACATATAATTGAGAGTTATCAACAATAATTATCAGTCTGATTAAAAAAACCCTCACCTGCTGTTTTTACTGTAACCCTCTCAGGTAAAACCCACAGAGGACAAARACTGAAACTGACCAGCAGGGAGCGCTGCAGGACGCTTCAGGTTGTAAAAAGAACAGTGGTTAGCTTCAGTCAAAAAGCCTCATTCTTTCCTCAATAAATAAATAAATAAATAAATAAATAAATACATAAATAAATAACAGAAGCAAAAAAAATCACATCTAATCAGGACTTTCTCACCTCTCAGATTCAGAACTGAAGAGTTTTCCTTCATGGTCACCATATTTCTGGCAGTGCAGGTGTAATTCCCAGCGTTCCTKACCTCTAACTTCTCTATGACATACAGGGAATTATTAACATTTGTCTCATTGCCGTTGAACATCCAGCTGAAGTTTGCTGGTGGAACAGATGCTGCGGTGCACTGCAGCGTCACTCTGTAGCCAAGTGAAGCTCCTGATGGTCCAATAACTGAGGTGTTATACGGTCCATCTGCACAGAAAAATCAGTCATGTCAGGTTAAATCCATAAAACTCTGACATGTGATTAGACATCTTAAAGAAGTGCAATAAATCATCCCATTTTCAGCTAGTTTGTGCATTGTACTTACAGTTGACAATGAGATTAAGAGTCGCCGTCGAGATGCTGACAGGGTTGCTGAGTCGACACTCATASATGCCTCGGCTGGAGCTGAGGACAGGTTGTATGAACACCGTCCTGTTGTCCATAGATAAGCTGACGCTGTCACTGAGCTGAAGAGGAAGACCATCCTTCATCCACTTTGTGCTGCGGATGGATCCGGAGGCCTCACAGCTCAGATTGGTGGAGTTTTGACCTTCTATCAGGATGGCTGCAGGGCTGCGGATTATGGCTCCAGTTATTGGTACTGTTGTGAAAATTACAGCAGAATACCTGAAGTGTTAAAATGGTTGTAGAGTTCTAAAATAATAATAAAAAAACAGATTTTACACATGAACAAATTACTTATTGATCAACATAAATTTAAAATGTCCTTTAATCTTTGCATTATAGCATAGCA
Organism: Austrofundulus limnaeus; assembly: GCF_001266775.1. Taxonomy (NCBI): domain Eukaryota; kingdom Metazoa; phylum Chordata; class Actinopteri; order Cyprinodontiformes; family Rivulidae; genus Austrofundulus; species Austrofundulus limnaeus. The sequence goes on along the minus strand of NW_013952503.1, from coordinate 61,414 downwards.
TTTCCCAAATACATGATTTATCCACTGCAAAGATAATTGTTTGTGTGCTTTTAGAATTTTAACATTTTGTCAAGTATAAGACTACATAAAAAATAATTACCTAAAATGCAAAAAATAAGTAAATTCCCTAACCTACTTTTATATTTTACTATCGTTTAACCTAAAATGCATTTAAACTTACTTCAAAGTAATGATCAAATAGTCAAAGTCATGTTTTATTTGCTAAGTGGGTAGTAGTTTTACTTAAATCATTAAGAAATTATTTCTCTCGTCAGGAAAAGGCATCAGACCAACTAATCAATATGTATTTGTCGATGCATTTTCCATGAATTAATTATTATGAAGATGAAATATCAAAAGCCAACTTGTCCTTCTTTTTTTTTTGGGGGGGGGGGGTAAATTCTCTGCACATAAAAAGCCTACCATACACATTGAGCGTGGTCTTCCCGAGTTCCTGCAGCCCCCCATTAGGTATGACAGTGAGTGTGTAGTCCCCACTGTCCTCCAGCACCAGGTTTCTAAGCTCCAGGGCTCCGGTGGCTCGATCCAGTGAGATCCTGTTGGTGTATCCYGGGTCGGTGATGTTGACGCTCGTGGATGTGATGATGATCTTACCTCTGAAGCTCCAACTGACGGACAGAAATGGAGTCTGTGGGGGGGTGAGGTTGGTGGTGAACTTCACTGTCCCTGCTACAACCCCACTCAGGGGGGCTGTGGGTAAAATACCCTCACCTGCACACATACCTGAAGAACACAAAAAGGAAAGAAACAACTTACACTTTTAACTTGATTTAAAGACTGGGCTTATTTAAAAAAGGATTTTAAAAAGATATAATTTACATCTAAAGATAAATTTACCTGATAACAAAAGCATCAGAGCTGCTGAGATAAAGTTCCTGTCCATGGTTTGACCTTAACGTGGTTAAATGAGACACTGGTGCTCCAGCTCTTTTATCCTCACACATGACCACCTCCAGCCCCCCACTCAGTCACGAAAAGCAAAAGCAATGTTTACTACACCAGTGCACGTACATCAAACCAGCTCTGAGTCACRGTCAGGAGATACCTGAAATCAGGGCGGGGGAGTTTTCACAGAAAATTTCTGTGACCCACAGGAAAGGAAATCTAATAGAAGTTGTTCATTCAAAATATTTATGTAATAAAAGAACAGAGACTACAGCTCATCAGGTAAGTTTGACTCATTTTACTATTAAAAATCTAATTTAAACACAGCAATGAATGGTAAGAATGGTAATAGAAAACAACAAAAATATATAAATAGCTTTATCATGTTAGAGACATGAATATGAGTTTAAATATTTTTATTTATTCTGCACAGCTAGTGAGAAGACATGTCCTAAAGTAATYGCTGAAATACTATTAAGATTAGGGACTTTTTTAAAACTGGTTGTTTGCTTTTTATCAGCACTGGACATTAAACAWACATCAAGGCTTTTACAATAATATGATTAAAATAATGTATGGATATCAATACATATATAATTGTATATCAAGTCAATTAGAGTAAAGCAGAAATGTGACTCATGTCGGTTCTGGGGTTTCAATCAGTTTWATGAGCTCTTCAGACTTCAGTAAAGTGGATGTTTTTAGGTTTCCTAAGGGCTTCTGTTTGAGGAGCTCCAGTGATCCATTGCATTCCTTCAGCAGGAGGATCAAAGACGTTCGGGAGACACTCAGCCTCCATTAGATGACTTTCCAAACACATAGCACTTCAAAATTACGACCGGACTCTGTCGTAACTTTGCATGGCTTTCAACTGGTGAGAGCGGACCGGAGCATGAGGAAGAGTGGTAAGAGGAGGAGGGGGGACTGGCGATGTGCATTACTGAGAGATGGTATAACCCTGGACACATTACTGTGAAGGAGCAGCACTGTACCAAAGACATTGAACTGCTAATGGTTAGCGCTCGGCCATACCATCTAGCCCGTGAGTTCTCACGTGTGATTGTGCTAATTGTTTACATCCCTCCCTCGGCCGACGCTACGGCAGCCCATGAGGACATTCACACTGTCTCTCAGGTACAGATGGCACACCCGCAGTCCCTTATTATTATCTCTGGGGACTTCAATCCTGCCTCCCCTCTTCCACTCTCACTAACTTCAAACAGTATGTTGATTGCCACACAAGAGACAACAAAACTCTGGATCACCAAGAGGCTGACAACTCATCACCCGTCCCCCTGCTTGGTCACTCAGATCATAACCTGGTCCTTCTCCACTCYTCAGACTTCAGGTACAACTCAGACCACTTTCACCTTCAGAAGTTCACGGATGACATGGCCATCAATGGATGTACATGAGATGGGAATGATGAGGAATACAGGGGTTTCATCAGTGACATTGTTGACTGGTGTGAGACCAACACTCTCCAAATCAATGCCAACAAGACTAAGCAGATGGTCATAGACCTCAGGAGGAAGTCACTCCTAACAGCACCGGTGAACATCCAGGAAAAAGACATTGAGACAGTGGACTCTTACAAGTTCCTGGGTGTTCACCTCAACAACAAGCTGGACTGGACCACAAACACAGACGTCCTGTATAAGAAGGGCCAGAGTCGACTCCACCTACTGAGGAGGCTGAGGTCCTTTGGTGTCTGCAGGACTCTGTTAAAGACATTCTACGACACAGTGGTAGCATCTGCCCTTTTCTATGGAGTGGTCTGCTGMGGGGACAGGAACAAGATCGACAAACGGAGCTCAAGCTCTGTGCTGGGACGTCCTCTGGAGCCTGTGGTAGTGGTGGGTGAGAGGAGGATGTTGGCAAATTTGACAGTCATCATGGACAATCCCCACCACCCTCTGCATGAAACCGGGGGTGGGAAGCTGAGCAGCTCCTTCAGTTAACGGGATCCCCGATTAGTTGTAACGTTAGACTTTATTTGACAAACATATTTTTAACTGTAAAATAAAGACTGTAAAAATACTGTAGGATGTTTAGTTTTTATCATTTTTAAACTAAAAGTTTAAAAATATATTACATGGCCATGTAATATATTTTCTTCCATGAAGCAGCTCTGTTGTCCTCCATCCATATTTTCAGTTACAGGCTGAGTCATTTCTACCTTCTCCTCTCTGTCAACGCTCTCT
>NW_013952503.1:55838-57320 GCF_001266775.1 Austrofundulus limnaeus | reverse complement strand
TTTGCATTGAATTTAAATTTTTTTTATCTTATTTACGCAGCAAATCAAAAGTATTATGATGTAAAAAGGTGGTGACAGGGTGTGTCTCTTTAATTGTATATGTGAATGWATGGGAGCAGAGATAAGACACATTTAATGACAAACTCTTACATGTTCAGCCTCTTTAGAACAATGTGCTGTTGTAAGTGGAACACAATGTAAATATAATTACTAAACTTCTTCTGTGGCTCTTTAGTGTACATTGGGTGATGGAGTCAGAGTGTGTCCTTGAACGGGAGGATGATCAAAGAGTCGCAAAGCTGAAGTTTGACTTAATGCACAACTAAAAGAACTGTTTGTGACTGAAGGCAGGTGATGTAAATTCTAAAATAAATAAAATTACATTTTTGATGTGACCCAAGAAACAACATTTTAATTAAATACACCACTTTTCCTTCACTTTATTACTTTTGACAAAGTTAAACTTGATCACAGTTTAATACAGAAACTGGTATTTTACTGGATATAGGATAATTTTTCATGCTATTCAGTACATCTTTATGAGCAAACTTCCAGTAACTCCACTTCACAAGAAATTTCTTTACAGACAGAAACAAATACATCATACTTCCACCTCTTCTATTCGATACCAACACACACAGAGGAGTGTTCAAAAGAAACAAGGTACATTAACTAGAACAAATGTAACTTTTCAGGAATTAGTGTTTTAAAATATATAACAATTGTTTAAATAAACTCATGGGAAATGCACTTTATTCACTTAAAAGCATACGTTCAAATTTATGAATATGGCAAAATTGCCAAAAAAATAAAATAAAAAAGTGCATTAGATCAGCAGCGAGAGCAAACTGTAATGATCCAAAATTTAGAAAAATACCCACATCTGTATACATATGTGAACAAGATCTTTATATTTCAGTCCTTGAACTTGGCGTGATAAGTTTTTCATGCTTTTGGAAACAAAATCTGGACAAGACTTTAATAAAATGCAAAACAAGAATTATACAGCAAGTGTTTCATGCAAATATATTTTTAGGCAGTTGCTGCAGAATGTTGATTTGGAAAATGAAACAAAAAAGCTACTTTTATAAAAGTAAGGTGGTGTTAAAAATAAATTAAAGGAAAAGTAATAATCACAATCATCATGTTGATACTAATTTATTATCTTAAACTCTGCAGACTCTATAAAGATGTTTTGTTGGTTATTTTGTCCTGATTAAAATCTAAATTTATTCTGAGGTGGCATGAAGTCTCCTATAGAGAGATAATGATGGACAAAAATATAAATAAAAGAATGTAAAGTTCAAACTTGATAGCTTTTTGTTGTAGCATGAATGACTGTGACCCTGGCATGACCTTTTGACCACCACCGGTCATGTCTCACAACTAAAGTGACCTGGTGCCCCAACTTGACAAAAGTGTAGTCTAAGACAGAAGCAATTAGCATTCCTGTTTCTCTCCTAACAACTCAATACATTGTTT
>NW_013952503.1:51061-55441 GCF_001266775.1 Austrofundulus limnaeus | reverse complement strand
ATATATATAAACTTACACTTGAAAAAGCTTTGTGATTTTTATTTTTTTGTAAGGGACCATGTAATGATTTTCTGTTCTGTTCYCCACTGGAGAGAGATGTTTTGCAGATTGTATGATGAAATATATGACCGAAATCTAAAACGAGCTTTGAGATCATTAATAATATGCAACAATGTACAACAATGTATAACAAAATAAAACACAATACACCTAAAGCACTACTGTCAATTAAACTAAACAGTATGTTTTCCCTTCATCTGAATGTTTCTTTTCATTTTCACTTTTTTCTTTTCTGATCAAGATAGAAAAACAAAATAGTAAATGAACCAACTATTGACATTAATATTAACTGTATGCCACAACCATATGTTTCTAAACAATGATCCATATTTAACTCATTTTTTTAAATGTGAAACAATTTCAGATGGAAGAAATGAGAAAATTACATGCAGATGATGCAGATCGAATCATGTTATTAATGTGAGATATGAAAGAGAGTGTGGTGTCAAGGATGACACCTAGGTTCTTGACCTGAAGCAAGGGGGAAAGAACGGAGTTGTTAAGGGTGAAGCTAAGATGCTGGGATTTGGAAATGGAGTTTTTTGTCCCAACAAGGAGTTCAGTTTTGTTATGGTTTAGTTGGAGGAAATTGTTAAAGAACCAGTTGTGGAGCTCACTGAGGCAGTCAGTAAGAGTGGAGGATGGTAAGGTGGAGTTRYGTTTTGTTGAGATGTAGAGTGTCATCGGCATGGAAGTGGACATGGACACATTTCCACTGTTGAAGTGAACACATTACACAGCATCCTGCATGAAATCAATCTTCCAACGCACAAAACATTGGTGTGCACAGTTTGAATTTTAAAGATAGCAAAATGTAAAACTATTAAGCTAAGGTAAAATTATGTTTGTATCAAATAAAGCCAATATTCACATTATAAACTTAACTTTTCTACACATCTTTTCATCATATAGATCCATAGTGTTCATATAGAACAATACATAGGGTAAAGAAGCATCAAAAGCTAAATGAAACTCTTTGTTCCACATGATAAATAAGAAAAGTCGTGTAAATAACTTTGGTAAAAAAACAAGTTTTTTAAAGATTCAAAGATGAGTAAGATATCAGGCTTTGCTCACCAGAGATGTACAGCTTAGTTTCTCCTGTTTTCTGTGAATCCTCCGATAGAATTTCAACCCTGTACACTCCACTGTCACTAGCGTTAAATTCCTGAGCTACAGAGATCCAGTTAATGAGAACAGGGTGATTCTGCCTTCATAATCAGYTGTTGTTGAGTTTACACCAGGCTGTGAGGATATTATGAGCTTAAAATTGTTCACCGAAATTCCATCTCATAGAKATAAATGGTGTTTCTGTTGGAGTCACATTTACTTTGAACATCACCYTCCCTCCAATGGATGCYCTCAGAGAATTATRTGGTAACACACCAACTCCTTCAGATAAACCTGGAGAAGACATTATGCAGTTTGTTAGACAATTCTGGTAAACAAATAATTTTAACATGAGCCTGTGGTGTTGATGATGACAGAATTCTGCATTGATTGAAGTTGTGAAGTCTTTTTGCAGCTTGTTCCTCCTGAGGGGTGGTGTACACCCTGAACAAGTTGCAAGTCTATTATTGGGACACAAAGAGACAAACAAAATGTTTTTTCATTGTTACTCATAGGGACAATTTGTAGTTAGCCCATGGGTGCCATTTGTGTGTGTGTGTGTGTGGGGGGGGGGGGTTATGGCCCCCCCCCCCCAATAAAATTACATACTTGCTCTAACATAATAGAAATGAAGTGATTAAGTACACAGCTGCAACTCTCTTGTTGTCTCTAGGTACCTTTGACCTGATTTCGGCATTTACAATGTATGTAATTTACATTTAACATGTATGTTTAATCATAACAGCTGAAAATAACATGCAGGGTTTTAGTCTGCTCTTGTTACAGAATGGCTCTTTTTCTTGAACCATGAGTTGTAACTGTAGTGCACCAGGTAAAAACAAGCTCTTGGAAAATTGAGAAATTTAGTTATGTAGCATAATACATCCTAAAAATGTAAAATAGTTGTTACTGTTGTAATGRGGGGAGTGGGTRTTTTCTTAATTGTTGAACTGACAGGGAACAGAAAAGGTGCAAAGGAAATACAAAGAAAAGTAAATCACAGTAAAATATTGCAATGTGCTTTAACACCAAAATATTCTGAATAATTTTACAAGTCTGAATGATTCTATAAATAAATAGGTAGAGGGCATACACCCCCCCCAATGGTAGATCCAAAGTTACACCATTGAGTTAGCCCAACATTCATGTTTTTGGTTTGTGGGAGGAAACTGGAGTACCAGGACAAAACCCATGCATGCACTGAGAAAACATACAAACTCTTTACAGAAAGGTCCCAACTCAATCAGGCAGCCTTTTTACTGAGAGGCATCAGCTCTACCAACTGAGCCATTAAGCCACCAACTCTATAAATGTGTTAATTTAACAAACTAAATAGTCTAGTTTTCTGTATTTTATGTTTTAGAAGATTTTTTTAGATTCCTTAACACAGACCAGTGACATGTTTTCTAAAAAAATAGAGGGATAAATCATTTTTTCCTTAGGTCCCTATTGTTTTTTTTTTTTTTTTYAAAAAAAAATGAAAGATGAAAAACTTCCTATAATAAATTGCTTTTTGACCACATTAACTCCATCAACATAATACAGAATTTATACAATATACTGAATATAAAGATAAATACAAAATAAACAACTAACCTCTGAAGACTCCAAGGGTGATAAAGTATATAATCACTGTCTTAATTTTATTTCATCAATTATTACCCTATTATATGGGCCCTATCCATATCAGTCAGACATAGCATGCTGATTTATGGAGCAGACACCAAATGACTACTGCAGCTGGGCCCATGCTCACAGGTGCTGCCAATCAGGTGAAAAAAGTTTTTAATTACTGTTTAACACTTATATTTTACAGTAGTTATTACAGACTCAGGCCTTTAACAATAAAACACTGGAATATCAAACATTTGACAGCTGTTTCCACTCTGACTGGACTGAARATTAATCAGTCTTCATTCTGATCCAGAACCAGGCAGCAGGTCTTCATTCAGGATCCAGGTAAAAGGAGCAGAATATCTGCAAAGCATTTCAGAGTAATGTTTGATCCGTCCTCAAAATGCTCTTCTGARGGAGTAGTTGCACCTGAACTTTTTCTGGTCAAACTGAGATTAGAGGGAATTAATTTTAGTGATCCATTTGTGCAATTGTAATGAGGGTGCCAGTGCATAAAAACTGAAGCATCCATGTTCTGTTTACAATGTTGCAGTGGCGGAGCCAGACATTTTTTTCAGGGGTGGCCAGACAGGTACCACTAATCACACAGGGGTGACTAGGAAAATTACATAATTTTTTCCCTGAAAATTTGTGCAGATGTGTGTGTTTTGTTCATTTCCTTATTTCCTTCTACAGGTCTTATATAAATCTACTCCTAACCAAAAGGGGCAGAGCATCATGCAGCTTCATAACATAAAATGACACTGTGATTTGGTGACAAAAAAAAAAGAAAACAACAAAAAACATTTGTCACCATAGGTCAGATTGTCAGATTACATAGGCACATGTTCTGTATATGAAGAAAACAATCACTTCTTTGTCACTTCTTTGAGTCTGGTGATGTTTCAAACTGTTAAACACTGCCACCAATGGTTCAGGAAGATCATTACATGTCTAAAGGTTGTTTCACTGTGGAAGGGCTGTGTACAGCAGGGTGGCCAATGGGGTGGCCAAAGATTTGTCTGTGCGGTGGCCCCCTGCAATGTTGCCTCAAAGCCTTAAATGTAGTTTTCAATACATGGACATTAAATATTAAAATGTTTGGAATAGCATAACATTTGGTAGTGTTGTGCCATACAACATTTTTTAACCTGTCTCAGTTTTTGCTCTTGGCTGTTTGAGTCTTAATGGTGCTTTCAGGGAGTGAGACACAATTGAATGATTACCATGGTGATGCTAATGAAACATTAATGAGTGAGTTATTTCATCATTTGGTTTTGTGTCTCTTTGCATGTCTTATACATTATACAAACATTTTGTAAATGTATGACTTCTTTCTTAGTTTAGATCAGTATACAGCAGGTAAAATAAGTATTGAACACGTCAACATTTTTCTCAGTAAATACATTACTAGAGGTGTTAATGACATGAAATTTTCACTAAATGTCGGTAACCCAAGTGATCCATACATACAAAGAAATCAAACCAAAAATGTCCAGAAATGAAGTTATTTGTAATAATGTGGAATGGCACAGGGAAAAAGTATTGAACACATGAAGGGAGATATCAAAAGGCATGGAAAGCCGACACCAGCTG
>NW_013952503.1:48708-50324 GCF_001266775.1 Austrofundulus limnaeus | reverse complement strand
GTGCACGTGTGTGTGGTGAAGGGAGGGTGTGAGGGCAATATTATTATTAATTATATTAATACTGTTGCCATTACAGAAGTATACACTTAATAAGAAGTGCAACCAAGGGTGACAGACGGAGCATAACAAAAAAAAAGGCGGGTTCGACAGGGGCAGATGGTCTGGAGGGAAAGGGCAGGTGCTCAAGCACCACCTGACGTCCATCTGTGCACATCCCTGACTTCATTTCTGGACATTTGTGGTTTGATTTCTTTGTATGTATGGATCACTTGGGTTGTTACCGACATCTGGTGAAAATTTCATGTCATTAGCACCTCTAGTAATATATTTACTGAGAAAAATGGTGACGTGTTCAATACTTACTTTACCCGCTGTATATACTTACGAAACCTAGGCAAAAATTAAAAATGGAAGACTTCTAATCAGACTCACCTGCATCATCCATCTGATACATCAGTGGGGAAAAAAGCTGTGTATGAAGAAACCCACAAGTGCACAGAAAGAACACAAATTCCACACAGAAAGGCCAGGAGGCAAACCTGAGACCTTGGTGCTGTAAGGCAACAGGGCTGACCACTGTTCCAACCATTTCATTTTGTAGCTAATTTAAATCTTAAACAATGCTAACAATATTTAAAAATTGTCACGCAAGGCAGATAACATCAGATAACATAGCCACAAATAGTGTTTTCAGTGAATTCATTGTTCTATGTCAGGTGTGGAGAAGATAATAATAAACATAATTTTTTGCACAGGATCTGTTCCAGGAACATACAAYTAGAACTTCCTAGAATAGTAGAAGCAAAACTCTCTAATGACATAGCAAAAAGAAATGTTTAATTTTATGATTTCTGTAATCTTGTTTAAAAAATATTCTGATTGTAGAATGTTAAACACAAACAAAAACCAAGCTACCAAAGTCCACACACTCACATAATTCAAATATTCCTACACACAGAAAAGTTCAAAGACACACACCCAAACCAATTTATATCACTGGATTTTAAAACTGAGCTAATTCAAAGTTTTTTTTAAACATCAAGTAAAATGTGACATAGTTGAATTCACTTGACATACTGAGATGAGAAAAATAAAACAGTAGGAGATGAAATCACAACATTTTATGCTTTGTTTTTGATTATTGTTGCTTTGAGCATAGTATTTAAGACTCCAACMTGTTCATTTTTTATTGTATATTATCAGCTGCTCACTGTTTACATTCAGTGCGGTGAGTCCTTTCTTGTACGGTTTATAAGCTGGTAACATGGCAAGGCTGTAATTTCCACTGTCAGCGAGCATCAGAAATAACTGAATACAGATGAATTCAACAGATTCTWTATTCAGGGGATTTAGACTCATTCTTTCTCAGTCAAAAACATTTTATTAATTTACAAACAGACACAATGCATATAAATACAGTAAAACAGAGTTAAAAACACAAATGTGCATTTTTGCTTTTACAGAAAAACTGAAAGAATTCAATAAACAAATTCAACAGTTACTTTGTTTTTCTGCTTGTCAAGCAGCAATATTTTTGTAATTGTTATGGCAATATTTATTTAACAAAGACAGAAATATGTGGTCCAAGAATGAAGGTACTCCGTGAGATGATCAGC
>NW_013952503.1:46293-48013 GCF_001266775.1 Austrofundulus limnaeus | reverse complement strand
GCTCTGTACAATGACAATAGAGCTTCATTTGATTTAATTCAATTTAACATTTTTTGAAATATGTGAAAAAGTTTTAGAAAGAGAAAATAAGAAATTTTGTTTAAAAACAGATTATTTTTTTACTGAAGCAGTATAAAAACGTTGAAACTCACCTTATATTATTCTGATTTCATATTGTCTTGTCGTAAATGTGGTCATGTATTTTTTCATACACATGCTCTATTTAAAATAAAATAGACTTTTATTTTCATTTATTCATTTTTCAAATGTTCACATACAGTATATATAAACAATGTTATAACATGTCTTCCCTGTTACATTACACTTTATTATCAGTTCTTATAATTTACCTTGAGGGTCCGTCTTTGAAGCTTTGACACCYGTGGAGCGAGTTTTTAGATTGATGCCCACCTCTGTGTTTGTTCCATGAGTTTTAAAAACACATTAAAAGTAATACTTAAAAAACAGCAACATTCCTAAACTTTAGATGGAATGTGTCTCTAACATCAATAACTTTCAAACCGTTGCTTTATGAAAGCAAAACACATTTTTTATAGTTATGTTATAATTTGCCTGTCACACCGCTAAAGATAAATAAAAATTATAACGTTATGTCTCTGATATTATCAYTTCCTTATTTCTTATCTGTCAGTGCAGATTTATATGATAAAAAAATTCACTAACCTGTTTTGCCTGAGGGTTCTTGAGCTTTGAAGTTATTTCTTAAAATGGAAATATAAACAGAAAACATGATAAAACAACTCGGCATCAATGCTGCATTATTTAAAAAAAAAAAAGCACAAAATACGAAGAATGGCATTGAAGTCAATGCTGCATTATTTAAAAAAAAAAAAGCACAAAATACGAAGAATGGCATTGAAGTAAAAACACTGTTAGTTTATAAATCAAAATAACAAAAGAATAAACTGCAAAAAAGTTTACCAGTTTAAATGAATGAAATACATATGATATTTTTCATACAAGTTTATGCCAAGTAACATGAAAACTTACTTTCTTTTATAAATAAAAAAGCTTCCAGCAGCTCCTGCAGCAATAAATATTAAACATGCAATTATAATTGCAGCAATGACTCCACTTGAAAGACCTCCTGGTTCTGCATCTTAAAAAGTAAAACACAATGGAAAAGTGAGCTAAAACATAATATTTTCAAATATCACACAAGTTTATAATSTGAAGCAAAGCAATTTCACGAAAGAGGTGATCTGACATTTAGAGACTTTGCCCATAAGTAACGTGATCATTGAAACTCGTTAACCACTAACTTTTAACTGAAAATTTTCAAAAGCTACACAAACTGGATTACAAGTTTCCCCTAAATTGCTGGAATAAAATATAAATTAAAACAGATTCATCTCTTTTTCATTTCTAAATTCTGAAATATTACAAATTATAGGTTTTCCCAGTTGCTAAAACACATTCTTGAAACCATCCATCCATTTCTCTAAACTGTAAACACAAAACCCAATTTTCGAACTACTTTCACAGAACCTCTGACTCTTCCAGCAAAACKYAACTCTAGCTTCAAAATAGTTCAAACTGTGCTCAAAACCAAATGTCAAATCAGACCTGGAAGAAATCTAAAGAACTACAGAGCAGTCATTACACACAACAGGGAAAAAAAGAAAACACAATGATAAGATCGTGAAGCTTTTGTCCACAAAGGAAAAGGCATTTCCTAAAAAAAACACCTGCATAGCAC
>NW_013952503.1:43552-46072 GCF_001266775.1 Austrofundulus limnaeus | reverse complement strand
TCCTCCACCAGAGGCCTGGGAGTTTCAGGGTTCTGTTCAGGATCTTAGCTGTTCTTACAAGTAACCTCTTCTACACTCTGGAGCCAGGCTTGGATGTGGGGCACGTTGGCGAGCACCTGGTGGCCGGGCTTTCACCCCTGGAGCCCGGTCGGGCACAGCCCGAAGAGGAGACGTGGGTCCCCATTCCCATGGGCTCACCACCTGTTTGAGGGTTGGGTGCAATGTCTTTTGGGCAGTGGTCGAAAGCGGGGACCTTGGCAGTCCGATCCTCGTCTACAGAAGCTGGCTCTAGGGACCTGGAATGTCACCTCTCTGGTGGGAAAAGAGCCTGAGCTGGTGTGTGAGGTTGAGAGGTTCCGACTAAATATAGTTGGACTCACCTCAACGCACCACTCTGGCTCTGGAACCAGTCTCCTCGAGAGGGGTTGGACACTCTTCCACTCTGGAGTTGCCTACGCTGAGAGGCACTGAGCAGGAGTGGGCATACTTATTGCCCCCCATCTCGGTGCCTGTACGTTGGGGTTCACCTCGGTGAACGAGAGGGTAGCCTCCCTCCTCCTACGGGTGGGGGGCATGGGTCCTGACTGTTGTTTGTACCTATGCACCTAACAGCAGTTCAGATTACCCACCCTTTCTGGAGTTCTTGGAGGGGGTGCTGGAGAGCGCTCCTAATGGGGACTCCCTCGTTCTACTGGGGGACTTCAATGCTCACGTGGGTAATGACAGTGAGACCTGGAGAGGTGTGGTTGGGCGGAACGGCGCCCCTTATCTGAACCCGAGCTGTGTTTTGTTATTGGACTTCTGTGCTTGTCATGGATTGTCCATAATGAACACCATGTTCTAGCATAAGGGTGTCTATGTGTGCTCCTGGCACCAGGACACCCTAGGCCYCAGCTCGATGATTGACTTTGTTGTTGTTTTATCTGACCTGTGGCCACATGCTTTGGACACTCGGGTGAAGAGAGGGACAGAGTTGTCAGCTGACCACTACCTGGTCGTGAGTTGGCTCTGTTGGTGGGGGAGGATGCCGGTCAGACCTGGCAGACCCAAACGTATAGTGAGGGTCTGCTGGGAACGTCTGTCAGAGTCTCCCATCAGGTGGGGCTTCAACTCACATCTCCGGGGGAACTTCAAACACGTTCCGGAGGAGGCGGAGGACATTSAGTCCAAGTGGGCCATGTTCTGTGCCTCCATTGTRGAGGCGGCTTACCTGAGCTGCGGCCGTAAGTTTGTCAGTGCCTGTCAGAGGCGGCAACCCTCGAACCCGCAGGTGGACACCGGCYGTGAGGGATGCTTTCAGGCTGAAGAAGGGGTCCTATTGTGTCTTTTTGGCCTCTGGGACTCCAGAAYCYGCCGAGAGGTATCGGCAGTCCAAGCGGATTGTGGCTCGGGTGGTCGCTGTGGCAAAAACACAGGCATGGGAGGAGTTCAGAGAGGCCATGGAAAAAGACTTCCATATGGCTTCAAGGCGATTCTGGTCCACCATCCGGTGTCTCAGGGGGGGAAAGCGGTTCGCCACCAACACTATTTATGGTGGGGATGGTGCGCTGCTGACCCCAACTCGGGACGTTGTGGGTCGGTGGGCGGAATACTTCGAGGACCTTCTCAATCCTACCGACACGTCTTCCCATGAGGAAGCAGAGCCTGAAGACCCTGGATTGGACTCTCGAATCTCTGGTGCTGAGGTCACCGAGGTGGTTAAAAGGCGCCTCGGTGGCAGGGCACTGGGGGTAGATGAGATTCGCATGGAGTTCCTTAAGGCTTTGGATGATATGGGGTTGCACTGGTTGATGCGACTCTACAATATTGCGTGGACATCAGGGGCAGTTCCCCTGGATTGGCAGACTAAGGTTGTGGTCCCCCTATTTAAAAAGGGGGACCGCAGAGTGTATTCCAACTATAGGGGTCACACTTCTGAGCCTCCCTGGTAAGGTCTATTCAGGGGTTCTGGAGAGGAGGGTCCATTGGATAGTCGAATCTRGGATTCAGGAAGAGCAGTGTGGTTTTCATCCCGGTTGTGGAACAGAGGACCAGCTCTACAACCTTAGCAGGGTCTTGGAGGGTGCATGGGAGTTCGTCCAACCATTCTACATGTGTTTTGTGGACTTGGAGAAGGCGTCCGACCGTGTCCCAAGGGGACACCTGTGGGGGGTACTCCGCGAGTATGGGGTACCAGGCCCATTGATACGGGCTGTTAGGTCCCTCTATGACCGGTGCCAGAGCTTGGTCCGCATTGCCGGTAGTAAGTCGGACTCGTTTCCGGTGAGAGTTGGACTCTGCCAAGGTTGCCCTTTGTCACAGATTCTGTTCATAAATTTATGGACAGAATCTAGGCGCAGCCAAGGTGTTGAGGGGATCTTTTTTGGTGACCTTAGGATTGCATCTTTGCTTTTTGCGGATGATGTGGTCTTATTGGCTTCATCAGATCGTGATCTCTAGCTCTCACTGAAGCAGTTCACAGCCAAGTGTGAAGCGGCCGGGATGAGGATCAGTGAATCTAAATCCAAGACCATGGTCTTG
>NW_013952503.1:41805-42987 GCF_001266775.1 Austrofundulus limnaeus | reverse complement strand
CCTCCCTGGTGAGATGTTCTGAGCATGTCCCACTGGGAGGAGGCCCAGAGGAAGACCCAGGACACGCTGGAGGGACCATGTTTCTCAGCTGACCTGGGAACGCCTTGGGATTCCCACGGACGAGCTGGCCCAAGTGGCTGGGGAGAGGGAAGTCTGGGTCTCTCTGCTTCGGCTGCTGCCCCCGTGACCCGATCCCAGATAAGCGACAGAAAACGGATGGACGGGTTAGGGGAACTGAGCTCTGGTTCAAACTGGTTCAAAGAACAGGGTTTAGTGTTTTAGTAACTGAGAAAAACTGTAAGTCCAAAAACAACGCTGATAATTTTAAGTTAGATTTTCTGATCATCTTCCTGCAGCCTCTCCATTGACTTGATGTCCTACAAGTCCAGAACCATTCTTTATCATTTTATTTTGTATTTTAAAAGCAGTCCATTGTATTTTTGCATCTATATTTTGAATGTTTTGTTTATATTTAGGAAAAGCAACATCAAAGTTGTACATTACAGCAAATACACTTTATATTTTGAAACTAGGTTGTATACAAAATCTACTGCCTGGGATCAGTGACAGAAAACTGAAAMAACTTTGTGGGGAGCTGTAAACCAAAATAATGAAATGAAAGGCAGTATAAAGGTCCAAAGACAAATTATTGCCAGTTCCCTTAAAATAGAGYAGGTCTTTTATTTGTGGTTGTAGAACAATTAATCACATTCACAAATATTTCAGAAAGATAAAATGAAACCTACCATGAACAGAGATCAAAGAGGCATGTGAAGCTTCATATTTCTGAGTCCTGTTGTTAAAGGCCTGACAGCTGTAGTTTCCACTCTGATTTATTTTAACATTAATCAGTTTAAGCTCTGGTCCAGTATCAGGCAGWGGACTATTATTCATAAACCAGTGAAATGTGGCAACTGGTCTGGAGTCAGTGGAGCAAGACAGAAGGATGTCTGAACCTTCTTCAAATTTTTCCTGAGGTGGTGATATTTTCAGTTCAACCTTTTCTGGACCATCTGTAATGTGTGYCATGTTTAGAAATAAAATTAACAYAAAGCAATAAATCTTGKAGCATTCTCAGGWTGAAACAYTATTTGAACAGCAGCATGGTTAAMKAGCTTAAAYTATAGATRTATTTAGTGAAATACTGAGATAACTATGTTGAACAAAAACTCACAGCTGATG
>NW_013952503.1:39578-41381 GCF_001266775.1 Austrofundulus limnaeus | reverse complement strand
GAAGGAGAGAGAAGATCCAGAGGAGGAGCAGGACAGATGAGCAGAACTGTTGAACTCAACCAGGTCTGCAGTTTGTGGATTGATTCTTAAATTGGAGACTGGTTCTGTGGATGAAAAATTAAAATGGTTGTTCATGTTCAACACAACAATTTGGAAAACCTTTGGGAACTTTCTAAAAATTGTGTTTTATAAGTTTAGCATTTAATGCTACACAACCTATATGCAAAAGAATTAGAAAAAAATATACATTGCAAGCCAAATAATGGTCTGAGCTTCATTTAAAAGCTGGTTTTCTACAAGGTAGAAACCTAGTCTGAAATGTTTAATATAGCACCTTTAGAACACGTACATTAACAGATTTGGCTCACTATTTGGCAAGAAATCAGACAGTTTTGTCTTTTTCTTATCCTTAATTAATGCATAACAAAGACTTATTAATGGTTTATAAATTGTTTACAGATAAATTAATAACCTATCTATAAACTATTTAGAAGCCGTCTTTAAGGTGAGCCTTATTGTAAAGTGGTACCATTTAAAGATTTTCATCAAATTGAACTGAAATCATTTTTTCCATTTAAACTGATGTATTAGATCAGTGATTACATCAAATTTCAGTATTTTTCTTAGCAAGTAGTCATCTACATACTTGGAAAACATGAATAATTGAAAATGAATAACTGATATCTTCAGTGGTGTTATCCAGTGGTGTACTGTGATGGGAATTTGGCTGCCCTGAGTTTGTCTCTTAAGGAACATTGCAATTTAAAACAAAGCTGTTAGACCTGCAACAACAGAAAACAGGTCTAAAGCCTACCACTTAATAATCACTGAATTCATCTTTTAAATTGTAATTTTTTTTAGTAAAAATATTTCTTGGACCTACTAAGAACAGACACAGATAAACGCTGAGATGTTTGATATCTCAYAGTTTTGCTGTTAAAGGCCTGACAGKTGTAGTTTCCACTCTGACTTGTCTGAACATTCATCAGTCTGAGTTCTGGTCCAGAACCAGGCAGCAGGTCTTCATTCAGAAACCATTTAAACTCAGCAGYAGGTTTAGATTCAGCCGAGCAGCTCAGASTGATGTCTGATCCTTCTTTGTGATGTTCTTCTGTTGGAGACACATTTAATTGGATATTTTGTGGGCCATCTGAGAGAAAAGAAAACAGTAGTGTTATATTGGTTTGTTGAAAAAATACATGGAGAAATATAGTTTTGTTCATATTATGRTATTTCTACTAGTAAACATGGATAAATACCGTAGCTGGATGCAAAGTTAAAAAATCTACTTGGCTCTATGTTATATAATAAGACTTTAAACAACTGTAATGTGTGAAGAAAGTCTAATTATGTGATATTTTGCTGCTTGTGGTTAATTGAATTTATGTAGTGCTATTAGGATGCATCTATCAGCTGTGTGTTTTGGTTATTTTTTTTATTTGTTCTTTGTGTTTTAGTTCCTTTGTTTCTTTTTCTTCTGTGCTCTCCTGTGCAATTTCTCATTTCCTCTCTCAGTCTGCTTCCTGTCTGTCATTCAATCAGCTACCCTCACCTGTTGTCAACTCCCCAATCAGCCCAGCTGCTTTCCATGTTCTCATCAGCCCTTACTCTATATTCGTTTCTCTGCTTCAACTCCTCAATTAAACATTCCCTTGTCTTCCCTTGTGTACTACTGTGTCTTCAATATTTTCACCATGCCAGCCTTTGTTTTTCATTTTGGAAATAGTTTCTTTCTTTGAGTTTTGTAGTCTGTCTGCTTATGGGTCCTGCCACTCACAAATCTCACACAGCATCAAATAAAGC
>NW_013952503.1:30003-39568 GCF_001266775.1 Austrofundulus limnaeus | reverse complement strand
AAATGAATCTATGTGCAAAAATTTACAACTAATGGAGAGGTTTGCTGGATCACTGGAGGCAGCACTGACAGGATTGGACACATGACAGCTGTATGGTCCCTGATCATATCTGGTCACATTGATTATAGTCAGAGTGGATCCTCCATCAGTGATCTGAACTCTGTCACTGGCTGTAAGCTCAGAGCTGCTGTTCATCCAGAGGAAGGAGAGAGAAGATCCAGAGGAGGAGCAGGACAGACGAGCAGAACTGTTGAACTCAACCAGGTCTGCAGTTTGTGGAGTTACTGAAACACTGGAGACTGGCTCTGGGGGTGGACAAGATAAAAATCATGATTATTTATCACATTGACGGGTATTAATTAAAAATTGAGAATCCTAAGATATCTAAACATTTAAATGTTTGGATGGATTAATATATAGGGATATAAGCATATAAAAATTATGAGTAAATAAAATTCAATATTTTATGCAGATTGTTTAAAACGAGTATTTCAAATAGAATTTTTGATTTATTTAAAATCATTTAACATCGTTGATCTTCTTTAGCAATAAGTAATACTGAGCATCCATCCATCCCTCCATCCATCCATCCATCCATCCATCCATCCATCCATCCATCCATCCATCCATCCATCCATCCATCCATCCATCTTCTTTAACCACTTTTTTTTATTTTCCACCATACAGTATATAGGAGAGCTGATGTCAATTTGGAGCAGCAATTGTGCAACAGGCAGTATGCAGTATGAGGTGTACCCATCACAGGGATAGAGAAGAAACAACCATCCACACACATTTACACCCAGTAACAATTTAGTTATCAGTTATGTGGTCAGTGGGAGGAAAGCTGTGTGTGAAGAAACTCAAAAAGAACAACTCCACACAAAAAGACCAGGAGACAAACCTGAGACTGTCTCACTATAAGTCAACAGGGCTAACCACTGTTACAACCTGTTTTTTTTTTTAACTATTAGCAATCTTAAACAACAATAAAATAATAATAATACAAATCTCACACAGRGCAGATGCACTTTGATGCAGATAATGTCAGATAACAAGGCCACAAACAGCATTGTCAGTGAATTCATTGCACCATGGGAAGTTGAGGAGATAGAGATAATGATTATACAGAACTGGCATCTGTTCTTTTTTCCAGGAACACAATACAACCCTTAAACAAAACCTTCTATATTATGATAGAGCTGACAAAAATGATATTTTTTTTATGATTTTTTAAACTTTTTTTGACACAAGCTGTAACCAAAGTCCACACACTCACAAAATGCAAACATTCAAACACATACACACGCATGTGCACAAAAGTTTAAAATGGTGATTAAAAAAATAACAACAGAGCTGCTTCATGAAGAACCTCAGCTTAGCCTGTTAGCCTTTGCGCTGGCGCCGACGCTATATTGCCTTATATGTATTAGCTCGGTGCTAGTGTGACAAACTAGCAAGCTAAACTGAGGTCCTCCATCCACAGTTTCAGTTACAGGCTGAGTCATTTCTACCTCCTCCTCTCTGTCAACACTCTGGTTTCATTTAAAAGAGCCAATTGTCAGATATTGTCCAAGATTAACCTTCAGGGTGGATATAGCTCGCTAGCAGCCTCACACTGAGGACCTATCCACATCATCATTTACCCAGAATGCTTTGTGTGTAAATAAAATGGCCCCATCCCTGTAATGTATTTTTAAACTTAGTTTAAAAATGATAAAAACTAAACAGCCTACAGTATTTTTACAGTCTTTATTTTACAGTTAAAATAAACATTCATCAAATAAAGTTTAATGTTACAACTAATCATGGGTCCCTTTAACATGGGGAAACCAAGCCAACAAAAGCTCAAACTGGGACCATAAGAAGGGCACAAAAAATTGCCAAGTATTTTAAAATTACTTGGGACACTGTCTGTTTCTGTGTAATAGAATTTGTTTTGCATACAAAACATTGCAGCAAACCCACCCTTGACTGTRTTAGAACACAAAGTTCATTTGCTGTAGATGGCTGTGTAGCAAAAGTAAATGTTCTTTATTGTCATCAATTCATGGTTCCATACAATGAGATTTTTGCTCTGCATTTGACCTATCCCACGTGAGAAACACCCAAGTGGAGCAGCATGCAGCTATTTAAGTGCCAAGGAAGCAGTTAGGTTAGGTGTCTTGCTCAAGGACACATGTTGCATGACAGGAAGTTGCCCTACCATTGATCCTGCTCAAAGTGATACAGTGTCTAAATTCACAATGTGCTGTTTGCTTAAATGGACATGAACATTTTGCAGTTTCATTGTTTTAAATTTACTGTTTTCCAGGTCCCCATCTTTAGATTGTCCAGCTTTGTTCACTCATTTTATTCCTGTAATTCTCTAGTGCTTTGACTGTCCACTTTAAAAAAAATCAAAACATTTGCATTGGATTTACTTAAATAAATTATGTCATCAGGTTCTACTCAACTGAAATGAGTAAATATAAAGCAGCTGCTTTCAAAGGAAAATCTTATGCTGTGTTCACACCAAATGTGATTTGAGCATCAAAAACACGTCCAACACAAGTTGGACGCTTGTGGTCAGACACTCATCAAGCACGTCGAGACCCTCTTGTTTTCCTCCTCTGCCAGTCTCTCCTCTACCAGTTTCTGCTTAATGGTGGATTAAATAAAGAAAGTGGCTTTGCTTTATTTACTGAGAGCAAGAACACATCCTGCTCACCAGATAATTAGTTTATTATTAATTTACCAGCTAATTCAGAGACATTCTGAGTTTGTTTCACCACCCAGGAGCTGCAAGCTGACGAAGCTCACTTTCAGCACTATTTTTGTCCCAAGTGCAGTTTGATGAGCCGCTGACCTGTATCGGTGCCCACATCACCTTCCAGGACACAGACTACAGGCACTCGATATCAGTTCAAGATCTCCTGTCCATCTGTCTCAAGTTAAGGCATCAATCAGGACACCATCCTGTCGGAAAATGTGTCACTATGTCACACAGTAGAGTCTCTCTGATTAGTTGATGCTCCACATCATGCTGCAAAAGTTCAGATCGTCCAACTCCAGCGTTTGACATGCGTAACCCACAGCACTTCCCAATTCTCCTTGACGTGCATCCACCATAGACTTTGCATGTAAACCTGATGCTCAAAACACGTTTGGTGTGAACACAGCATTAAAACCAATAACAAATGTTGGATTGTTAAACACATTTAAGTTTACTGTTCCTTCGTGGTCTGGATGACCTCAGTATTAATTTACAATATGGAATAAAAAAAACATTGAATGAGAAGGCATACCCAAACCTTTGGCATTATGCAATAAAAATACAAAGTTTATAAGCTTCTCACCGAATACATTGAGTCTAGTGCGCCCTTGTTTTGAAGAAGCACCATTTATTATGATGGTAACTCTGTACTTTCCGCTGTCTCCACGTGTCAGATTTCTGAGCTCCAGAGATCCAGTAGATCTATTAAGAGTGATCCTGCCTTCATACCCTTCTCCAGTTAGGTTTGAGCTAGTCCATGAMGTTATTACAGGTTTTTCATCATTTAAATTCCATCCCACAGTCTCAAATGGTTTTTCTGTTGGATGCAGATTTGTTTCAAACAATACTGATTCACCAATACATGCATTATATTGACCATCTGGTAACACACCATCTCCTTGAGATAAACCTACAAAGAGAAAACAAAATTGTTAACAAAATATGTTTAACAAATCTAAACCAACAAATCATTGCATGCCTGACAACATTTTTTTATAATACTGGTAGTTGGCACTGTGCCTATTGCAGTGATTTAAATATTTGTTTAAGCTAAGTGTTTTAGGTTAGTGTGTTGAGAAGACGCAAAATACCAGCAGCAATAAGACAACAAATGTACAGGCTAGAGCTGAATAAATCAGGTGGGGGCATAGAGAAAGTACAGGATATTTTAGGATCTTACAAAAAACAAACCAGTAGTGAAAAAAATGTTGCAAGAAAATTGTTATTACTTTAGCCAGTCAGAAAGAGCAAGTGAGCATGTTGCATGCAACAACAGCTGTTACAGTAGATGGTCAAGCTGCTGTAGAGTAGAAGAATAGGAGCTGAGAATGCTGCCTTTAAAAAAGACTGTGTAGGTACAAAGGATGCTGGGTAAATTGATGGAAGTTATATGTGTGTATGTGTATCTACCTAAATAAGCACCTCTTTCACTCCTGTTCTGAGATGTGCGATCAACTAATTTTGAAGCTGTCTCTTTAAATCCAAACAAGGCCCTTCACACCCCACACCCCCTCCAGATTCCAGAATGGTCTATAGCCTAAATGCCACAGCTGTTAGTGTCATACTTTGGTTAAAATTCAGGCCACAAA
Organism: Austrofundulus limnaeus; assembly: GCF_001266775.1. Lineage (NCBI taxonomy): Eukaryota > Metazoa > Chordata > Actinopteri > Cyprinodontiformes > Rivulidae > Austrofundulus > Austrofundulus limnaeus. The sequence continues at coordinate 35,224 of NW_013952503.1, read as the reverse complement.
CATCACTTCCGTGTCCTGCCTAATGCGCTTTGTTTTTAGCGTTAGCTCCTAAAACTAGATCATGAAAAAGTCACAAAAGTTAAAGCATCTGCGAGCTACTGGTATAAAACATGAGTTCTGTTATGTGCCATTGTGTCCACTAACTATAGGTACAAGAGAGTAGTTAGTTTTTCTCCATATTCCTCCTGATGAAGAGTTAAGGCAACAACAATGGATCGTGGCTATATGCAGGGAAAACTTAGTTATAAAAGCTCACACTCGCGTTTGTAGTCGGCATTTCAAACCTGAGGATATTGAAGAGCCAGCGTCAGAAATGGAAAGATGGAGGTTAAAGAAGGGAGCTGTACAATTACGCTCTTCAYTGCCAAGACCYGAGAGAGCAAAGACCACCTCCAGAGGACAGCGAGGAGGAAACTAACACAACAGCCAGTATTGACTAGACGTTAGGATCACGGTTATGCCGTTAATTCAGACTCTGCAGTTGTGGATTTAGTGCTGGAGGTAAATGTTATTATTCAGGAGGAAATCTGCCAGCTAAGGGAACAGTTTGAGAGCCTGACGCTGAGGCAGCTGTTTGGCATCCACCATTTTGCTGCTTCCGACAAGAACATTGGATTTTTCACAAGGTAGGTGTGTGTGTGTGAAACACAAAAGGAACAGCAGAGGGAGACAKAGCACAAGACAAGACAAATCCTCACAGTAGGTCTTTTTTGCAGTGCACTGTTGGGGTGAATTTTTGTTGTTTTTTTAACCATGTTTGTTTGACATTGATTTGTTTTCTTTTTATTTGGCTGACCACCAAAAGCCACAGCCAAGTTGTGTTCTTAACTCTCACCACATTGCCTCCAATTTTAATTACTTGTTAAAGAGGTGTGAATAAATTAAATATTTTAACATTGGACTACCACCTCTTCCATTTCTGTAGAATCGGGCCTGGGTGCCTTGCGTGTGTGTGCAGGACTCCTGGGGTGAAAGCACAAGGTGGTGTTGTCAAACACTTATTTTGAAACACTAACCAGTTGCCACATTTGCATTGACATTGCTGGAAAGTTCAACATTGCAACACTCAAAAAACCGGAAATTTTAACTGAAATTCTTTACAAGAGGTCAGAGGCGCTTCATCCCTCATTAGTACTGTTGATGTGAGAACCAATTATGTGGAGCTGAACAACCATGGGAGCTGAGAAAAAAATGTCTAGAGAGAAAAACCAAGTACACTAAACAGAATGTTAAATGTAAACATAATATAAAATGCTCTTGAATACTGGAAAAACTGAACTTGATAATAAGGACAACAGAAAATCATCAATCATAACAAAATAGTTTAAATCATCTAAACAGGTCATTAGATGTCCATACAAGCTTATGAATTAAAATCAACAGTTTCTAAAAAAATAGCTGCATTGCAATTATGTTTTATTATTCAAAACCAAAATCAGTTGTGTTGTAAATTTATGTTTTAATCCTTACTGTAATGCATGTCCTAATGTTTTATGTATTCAGAATCCTGTCATAATAACTGCAAGAGAACTGTGAGACAAGTTATCAGAATAAGAAAAAAATATAGGAACACTTTAAAATTGTTTTGTTTAGATAAATTGTATAAGATAAATTCCAAAGCCTAAGTTTTTCCTAGGATGTTCAAAATTATAAGAAGAAATAAAAAGTTAGAGTTTTGTTTTGTTTTCATTCCCTTGTGACATGTTTGATTGAGACTTTAACATAATATACTTAACTGTTTCATAATACACAACCATATAAATTCTATGACTAATAAATGAAAGTATGTGAACATGAAGAAAATATTAGAAAATGATTGTGTCTCAAAAAAAAAAATCAAAACTCACATGAAATGGCCCCAACTATGATGAAGATGAAAAACATTTCCATATTTTCTCTTGTATCTTCTTGTAACGAGTAGAAACATGTGTCCTTTATTGTTTGACCTTTTTTGAACATTTGTCTGATGAGTGCAGTTTATGAGGGTGGAATAAGAAAGAAGCTTTGTATTTCTGATTGGTGAAAAGTCATCCACCTCATTGAGTTGATCATTAACAAATGTCCATAAGTTCCTACAAAAAAAAGATAYTTGAAACTTAACACACAACACACTTAAAAAACATCACACAATGCAAATGTGCTAAATTTAAATGTAGGTAACATAATAAACTAAACAATTGAAACAGTTTAGAATATTATCCAAAAAATGGTATGTATGTTTTCCTGTTTTGATTTCAGGGGGTAAATTAAAATTATGATGCATTGATATTTTTTCWACTGTGCCCCTAAAGGGACATGGATTGGAAAAAAAACTATCTTGTTCCCACCAGTTAGTAAGTCGTGCGCACGAGATACCTCACAGGATTTTTCAGATCATTTTGGACTAGCTGTGTGTTTACTAGAATGGAAATACAGTGCGTGACCAGTGGTGGACAAAGTACTCAACTCTAGTACTTGAGTAAAAGTATTGATACTCAATGTCAAATTTACTCCACTACAAGTAAAAGTTACTCAGTCAAAAATCTACTCAAGTAAAAGTACTGAAGTACTTACTTTTGAAAATACTTAAGTATTCAGAAGTACAGTACATGCATTTTAAAGTACTTAAGTACAAAGTAAAAGTAAAAATTACATTTTCTTTTTTTTCTTTTTTGTCACTTCAGTAGAAAACGAAACTAAATATTAGTTTATTTAGTTTATTTATTTCTTCATCATCAGTGACCTTTTTTAAGTGAAGAGAAAATAGAGACAGAGAGAAAAACAGAGAGAGAAGTAATTAGAAAGACTGAAATAGCGATTAGAAGTATACTGAATATACACCAACAAAACACAGGACCACACACCCAACATCTGTCCGCTCACYTGAAAAATAAATGGATAAATACATGGAGGGCATATATAAATATATACACATACCTATACATATATAAAGATATACATACATACATGCCTACATTCATAAATATTGTCAGTATATACACACAGACATATATACACACTCTGTGACCAGTCAGAAACCCCCGGATCAGAGCACCTGTTTGTGAGCAGTTGTGAACATGCGTTTTTAAACAAGATTTCTCCAATGGAATATTTAATAGTGACTGTGGAGGATCGGAGACCCAAACCCCAAGACACGAGGCAGACATAGGGAAGACCAGAGCCCAAGGACCCGAGAGGGATCCAGAGAGCAGAGCCCCAAGGGGCACCCGCACGGTGCTCTAAGCTAGCAGTTAGCACACAATGGTCGGCTATTTTTCAATCATCTSTCACAGCATTAAACCACAACCACCCTAACCAAAGTCAACTTCATTTAAAGCGTTTAAACTAGTGAGAAAAAAGTTTGCTGACTTACCTCAATGTGCTTTCTCAGGTTAGATGGTGAGTWATGGAATGCTGAAAGGTACTTTACCCGTGGTAAACAGAGAAGACATTTGAATTGATACGTATTATTTTTAAGTCCTAAAACCTTGAACATCGAACTGAGATATGACCATGGGTGTGCTGGTTTCTCTCCTTGCATTTCCTCAGTGGTCTCCATTGCATCTAATTCTTTTGTCTGGTTCTTGCTTGAAATGAAAGTAAAGTGATGGGAGCGCRCGCTCCGCTACCGAGAGTTAACGAGTGTGACGTAGGCTATAAGCTACGCATGTGATTGGTTACCTTTGTGACGAACATAGCTTGTGGCCAATTGCATTTCATGAAAAGAAAAACCGAACAGCGGATTTTTTTTCTTTTTTTTTCTGTTTTTTACAGCGGATTATAAAGCTATGCTGATCTAAAAGGAACGAGTAACGACAAGCTTCCTAGAAATGTAGTGGAGTACAAAGTACAATATTTGTCTTTGAAATGTAGTGGAGTAAAAGTAAAAAGTTCCCAAATAAATAACTACTCAAGTAAAGTAAAGATACTCAAAAAATGTACTTAATTACAGTAATAAAGTAAAAGTACTTCGTTACTGTCCACCACTGTGCGTGACATAATTGAGCTTTATTTCCAGTTCGGCCTGAAATACAAAGCTGCGTTGCTTGTTCTCCGATCGGTGCCGCAGCTCGGTGACAGTCTCGTAGCCTTTCCACCCACGGTTCCTGGATGTTTATGGTTTCCTTGACAATGGGGTAGTTTTGCTAAAGCTATCCAGCTGAAAATATATAAAATACAGATTAAACATTTAGGAGGTCTATCACCTAGGTTGGAAGGCACTTATCAATATGCCTGATAATATGAATTTAGGCGCAGTGAGTGTAGATCCTCCTCCGGGAGCTGAAGCGGTCGGCTCGCTGTCGTTTGATCGGGGAAAGCAGTCGATCTGCTGCATTGAGATCCAGGCTGTAGCAACGAGGCTTCACAAGACAGCAGATCTGTGGCATCACACCCACATGGAGATATATTTAGCTTTACGCACGGCGCAGGTCTACATAAAGGAGGCAGTGTCTTATTTACTCTAAAATAAATAAAAGATTCCCATCTGATCATCATTTCAGATGACCTATAAACCATACTGAATGCATCTGCAGGAGCTGACAGCACAGTGAAGAAAGACAGGAGGTTTGGAGGCGCAAAGGCATTTCCTCTTGCTACAGCTTGTGGGATTTGGAAATAAAATCTTGCTGACTTCTCACTTTGACTGAAGAAACTGCAGCCACCATATTTAGTGGCTGCAGTTTGCAACATTATCCCTTCTTATTTTTGTCTCTACCTCCTTTGCAGAAGGACGAGAGAAGAGGGAAAAACATGAAGGCAGAGATGCAGTCAGCTGTTAATCACAATGTGCTGCTGCCACAGTGTTAAAATATTGTTAAATAAAAACAGAAATAGAATGTGGATTTGATTTATGCAATAAAAAGTCTAATAATTAAAAAAACTCTAAGGAAAATCTTAAGTTACGCACAGTGAGTTTACATCTGCAGTGCCAGTGGTTCTGAACTCTAGCTTCAAAATAGTTCAAATTTTGCTCTAAACCAAACTACAGCCCCAAAATAGTTCAAACTGTGCTCAAAATCAAACAATGTTGTCAAATCAGACCTGGAAGAAATCAAAAGAACAAACACTAAAGAGCAGTCATTATACACAACAGGGGAAAAAAGGGAAAACACAATAAGATTGAAGCTTTTGAACTAATCTTTATTGTCCTCAATGGAAAAGGCATTTCCTAAACAAAACACCTGCATAGCACTTATAGTAATAAATAAATAAATAAATAAATAAATAAATAAATAAATAA
>NW_013952503.1:26474-28766 GCF_001266775.1 Austrofundulus limnaeus | reverse complement strand
ACACTGTACATGTGCATGTTTGAGAAATCCTGCAGTGTTTTTAGGAAGCCATGCTGAGGAGCAAAACAACAGGTGGGGACCAGAAACGCCTTTTGGGACCAGAAACGCCCCTGGGATGTGTCTTTAAGCCAAACTTCCTCATAGTGGAGCAACCTCCCTCCCCCCTCCCCACACACCCCATGACTCCTGCAGGCTCTCGTGAAACTGAAAGTGAAACTTAACTGTCTGCTGAGCTCTCAACATTACTTCTCACTCAGTGAAGCTCTTTTTCAGATTAAAAACACCTTTGAGGAAATCAGGGCTCTCAAGTGTCACGCATTGAGAGTGAGACACATGCATCTGAGGGTTTTACACGCTCTCACGCCACACGTCCACTTTCTCACGCTGAGAACTGACAAATGCCAAAAACTCAACTCGGGTCCAATTTATCATTATAAAAATACAAGTATTGATATAAATCCAGTCCACATTTTCACCATAACCCGTGGTGTTACAGGGACATGCCAGGTTGTTATCCAGTCCGTGTTTTCACACCAACCTTCTCTCTTCCTGTAAACAACAGCGACTCCGAGGAGCGGGAGAAGCTGCAAATGGAGCAGCCAGTTGTGTGCTCCAGAGAAAGAAAAGAGGTGAGCAGCACTGGTAAAAACATGTTAGAAAGAAAGAAATGGATGGAAAAGGAAAAAGTTTGTGCGAGATGCAGCCAAATGAACAGATATTTTCTGAGATAAAGGGGTCGAGGTTAGGCTGAAGGTACCAGGTACCAGTAGAAGCGAGCAGCTGGAGAATAGATGACCAGCGTCCGACTGCCTCCTTTGGGTTAGACGAGAGGAAGATGACGGTGAATTCCAGGAGCGCAAATATTCAACCTAAAACCAACTTCTAGYTACTTCTAGAAGGCAGTGTGTGTGATTGTATCCCTCCACAGACACAGGACATTAGGGGGTTGTTTACAGAGAAACAGAAAGTAAATTAATCTCTTCACAGGACAGATTTAGACTGTATAAAGTTAATGCTGTTAGCGACTGGCTACAGCTAGCTTACATATCACCACCAATTAATGTAATTTAAAGCAAATGTTAAAGTACAGAGTGATCAGCTGCTGATATTATCAGTAGGAATAAAATAATCAAATCTGAAGTTTATTGGGTGTTTTTATTACCTCCGCCGAGGAGGTATTGTTTTCGGTCGCGTATGTCGGTCTGTCTGTCTGTCTGTGGACAGCATTACTCAAAAACGTGTGGACAGATTGTCATGATATTTACAACACTTGTTCATATTAGCACACGTAACACAACATTAAATTTTGGTGAGGTTCCGGATCACGATGCGGACACAGGATTATTTCATTTAATTCGAGCGAATCAGCCAGAAGTTGCGAGCTCCCCCAGCCCTGCACAGAACTTCAGGATTGTGTTGCTACRTTACGGGAATAACTGAGAAGATGCGGGCACAACTGAGCCGAACCTGGTACCGGCCCATGAGCTGAACCACTGATCCCCCGCCCGTCATCTGCGYGTGGTGGTTCACTTCAGCCCCTGAACCACCGGCCCAGACGCAGGTCAGAGGGCCGGTGGTTCAGTCCGTGAACCGGCCCACAGGCTGGAGTGAACCACCGCACGCAGATGACGGGTGGGGGACAGGTGGTTCAGCTCATGGGCCGGTACCAGGTTCGGGTACTAATACCTCAGAAGACGAATTTAAAAAGTCTTCCAGCTAGATCTAACAGAGATGCGCAGTGCTCCAGCTCGTCATTTCATTGTGGAACATCACCTGTTAGTCACCAGGGGCACAACAAGTGGGTGTGGCCCCCAAACTGGACCATGATACTTTGCATTAGGCAAAGATGGCGAAATACTCCATTGCAGGATGGGGGGATTTGGTCTTGGCAGAGGTTTGCACTCTCTGAGTGCTTCTAGTTAAAGTATAAAATGATTGCATTCTAACRTATTGTGAGATATTTTTTATTATCTTATAATAGTTTCAGCGGAAAACAGAACTTGGTTCATGTCCGAAAAATTTAATAATCAGATGATGAGACTGTTGACTCACAATCACTGACGAAACCAGACCAAATAGTCATCTGTTRTTTATTGATCACATTTCATGATACTGTATTTTCTGACTTTTTAAAGCTGACTGACTTCAGCTGGCTGTCAAAAACCTAATGTTTAATCCATCTTTAGGTGATGAAGGAGCTGATGAATCAGGGTCATCAGCAGGTAGGGACAGAGTTCTGTGGCTCACTTGAGGGATGATGATGATGATGATGATGATGATGATGATGGTGAT
>NW_013952503.1:17809-18982 GCF_001266775.1 Austrofundulus limnaeus | reverse complement strand
AGAATACAATCTGCGGCGACACTATGAATCCCGTCACAAAGACAAGTGTGATAGCTTGCAAGGCCAAATGCGAGCAAACAAACTCTCAAAGCTAAAAAGTGRACTGTTAGCTCAGCAGAATACATACTGTGAAGAACCCAGAGAGGGTTATTTGATTGTGCTTTCTGGAAAACAATATTTTTTTACATTTGGGCACTCCTGCAATAGTCACATTTTCTTCTGTTACAAACTGACTCCGGCCCCCCACCAGAGAAGGGAAAAGTTATGTGGCCCTTACCGGAAAAAGTTTGGGGACCCCTGTTATACATAAACTCTTTTTTTATTTAAATGACAGGTACAGATTTGTAACATATCAGAAAGGAGCATAAGAAGCTTTAAAAATGTCAAGGACTGAAAGATGAAATGGAGAAGTGAGACCAGTTGTTATCGGGGAACTTGGTGATGAGACCCCAAAACTGGAAGAGTGGTTCAAATGAACCTCAGCAAAAATCCCAAAGAATATGTTTATTTACTAGAAGAGAATCATTTTATAATAGCACCACTATTGTTTAAGGGAATTTAAAAACAGTCCTCAATCTAAAAGTCTGCAATTTTTGTTCTAATCAGATTATAAATATCCCCACAAACATGTTTTGTTGCTTTTATTTAGGAACTGAAAACATACAATAAACAAATCCAACAGCTACTGTTTTTTGGCTAAATGAAATTCAAGCAAAAATGCATTTTTCTTGTGTTACTTTTTGATTTTAGCTGTAATTTTTTTCATAAATGAAAGTGGAACACAATAATCAGTGTTTGTCTAACTTGTCATAGTTGAAGTTACATGTGTTGCAAAAACATCTGTTCACCACTGGAGGGAGAAGATTTGCAGCTTTTGCATGCATGTATGGTGAAATAAAGAATTAAACTGACAGCATGAAATAAAACATGTTTAAAGAACTGAAAAGGTTTTTATAAGGTTTTTAATATGTTCCAAATAAAGATTCCAGTACGTGACTAACTTCTTAGATTTAATGTACAGGTTTAATAAAGTGTGCAAACAGAACAAGTCTAGACAAATGATCTAACTGCAAAATATTCTAGCACATCCAAGGTTTTAGTCAAGTTCACAAACTGTTATGACTAACATGATAAAAATTTTTTCTGTTGTCCAGCTGCTATGAGCCCCAGCAA
>NW_013952503.1:16036-17046 GCF_001266775.1 Austrofundulus limnaeus | reverse complement strand
TATTCTATTCTATTCTATTCTATTCTATTCTATTCTATTCTATTCTACTATATATTGCATATTATTTTTTTTATACCAGTAGTACACTCCACCACAAACTGCAGCAACAACAATGAAACATGCAGTTCCTGTTCCAGCGATGGCTTCTACAGACATTCCCTGATGAGGAAGAGGCTTTCCTAGAAGGGAAGGAAAAAAAAAATCACAAGATTCAGAGGCGCACAGATCTGTTTTAGGATGGGTTGTTTTGATAGAATTATTATCCTCTATTACCCAAAACTAAACTTAATTGTAGAAGTTTAAATGCAAATTAGGTCAAAATAACTGATTACTTAAAGCAACTAAAAATACTTTTTTTCAGTCATTGCACTATCTGAGACTTGGCTCAATGCTTTTAATATTGACAATATTTGAATTAATTTGTATTGTATGTTGTGTATATCGACCACTGGATTCAAATATTGATGTATTCACCAAACAAATTGAGAATGTCCTTGAAGGAAGTTACAAGAAAACAGTCTTTTTATGTGGTGATTTTAACACTGATTTGAGTAATAGAACAGACACAAATAATATTGGAACATTTAAACACAGTTTAAACCTGTACCCACTCACATAAAAACCCACCAGAATTACATCCAGTAATGCAACAATAATTGATAGTGCGGAAATGATGGGAGGTATTTTCATGACTGCTATAACTGATCATCTTCCAGTTTTCATGATTTGCAATTATGTACAAAATCCAACCCATTCTCACTCCCGAGTCGTCAAATATTGACGCTTTCCCAAAAGTTCCCTCTGCGTCCTATTTTGACGCGTCGGGTACTCCTCTTGCATCTTTTTTTTGGCGAGATGGAGCGGAATCTGTTGTCATAATTTCTGAAAGTGTAAAAAATGCACAAAACTACTGTCCCAAAGCCTAACATTACCTTTATTCACTTTAGACATCCTATCCCTGACTCTAGTACCTAAAATTAACCATTAACCCTGATACCTAAAATTAACCA
>NW_013952503.1:11981-13775 GCF_001266775.1 Austrofundulus limnaeus | reverse complement strand
CGGTTTCTGGTGGCCTTCGGGGCTCCGTCAGTCCATGGTCTGGGGTTCCGGGGGCTTGGCGGTTTGCCTGGAGGGAGAGGTATTTGGGCTGCTCTTCCGGGTGGGTTTTGGGGAAGGGGAGGACTTACTGGGGCCAGCAGGGGAGCTGACTCCATGTGGGAGCATTTTGCTCCTTCAGCTTATTCTCCCCATCCCTCACCGCACACCTCCATTCTCTTCACTATCAACTACACCCATGTAGAGTTTTTTTGGGGCACAGTAGTGTTATAAGAGCAACAATATTACATTTCTATTTGCCATAACCACCTGGACCCCAAATTTTATTGTACATCTTAGACATTCACTCATAACATTTTCATGAAATTCACATATAGGAACTTAAGGTGGGCACTCATGGCTATAGGTGGCCGGATGGCACCACTCTCGCCTCCTGTGCCCAACCCCCAATGTTTGCATATAGACACTTAGGGTTTGGGTTAGAGTAGTGGTGGAGAGGAAACTGGCACCACGCCAGCATCCGCCTCTTCTTCTATCCCTTTTTAATTACTATATAGCCCAACACGCACCAACAGTACATCTGGGGGTGGGGGTGTGGGTGTGAGGGTCTTTATTCCCATCCCGTTCCCCGACTGCCATTTGGGGAGGGGGTCCTGAAGAAGGGCGGGCCGCCGGGTGTGGTCCTGGGCTGTGTGTGGGCTCGGGGCTTGGACGGTTGCTGGGGGTGGGGCTGGCTCTCCATCCTCCCTGGTGCTGCTTGGTCTCCTGAGGTGTGGCTCTTGGTTCCTGTGGGTGGTCCCCTGGCCGGGTTGGCTGCCGGGTTCCGGGGGGTGGACGGCTGGGGGGGTGCACTTGGTCGTTGGCGGTGTGGTGGGGTGGTCATGGGTGTGGCTTGTCTGCGGCGGGGTACGGGCCTGGCGTACTGGTGCGGCCCGGGCCGGGCCTTGGCTATCTGCTCTTCTCCACCTCAGAATGATTGGGTCTACCTCCTGGGTTTGGGTGTGTGCTGCCTCCAATAGGGGGTGGGTGCATGTCCTGGTCCTGGGGGGTATAGAGTGTGTATCGGGGGTATGAGTGGAATGTGGCATCCTTGTATGTCTTTGATTGAGTGGGGGTAAGGATGAGGGTGGGATGGTGCAATTGTGTATGTTTGGGTATATGTTAGGCTGCGGTCTGGGCTGCCCCTCCTGCTGGTTTATCTGGGGGCCCGCTGCTACTTACTTACTGCTACTGCTACCTCACAGGGACAACCATCCACACACATTTACACCTAGTAACAATTTAGAGTTATCAGTTAATGTAACATGTGGTCATTGGGAGGAAAGCTGTGTATGAAGAAACCCACATGTGCTCAAAAAGGACACAAACTCCACACAGAAAGGCCAGGAGGCAAACTTGAGACCTCACTGTGAGACAACAGGGCTAACTGTTCCAACCTTAAACAACATTAAAATAGTAATTAAAAAGTCACACAAGGCAGACACACTTTGATACAGATAACAAGGCCACAAAGAGTGTTGTCAGTGAATTCATTGCACCATGTGAAGTGTTGAGGAGATAAAGATTATACAGAACAGGCATCTGTTCTTTTTTCCAGGAACACAADACAACCTTTAAACAAAACTTTCTAGTGCATCATGATGTTACTGATAGAAAGTGTTTTTATGATTATGTACAAATTGTTTTAAGATAATTTGAACATAATCATAAAAACACTATCAGTTACATCATGATGTACTAGAAAATGTTTTTATGATTATGTACAAATTGTTTTAAGATAATTTTTGACTTTAGAAT
>NW_013952503.1:7715-9663 GCF_001266775.1 Austrofundulus limnaeus | reverse complement strand
TCCATCCATCCATCCATCCATCCATCCATCCATCCACCCATCCATCCATCCATTCACCTTCTTTAACCACTTTTATGTTTTCCACCATACAGTGTATAGGAGAGCTGATGCCAATTTGGAGCAGCAATTGTGCAACAGGCAGTTTGCGGTATGAGGTGTACCCATCACAGGGAYAGAGAAGAAACAACCAYCCACACACATTTACACCCAGTAACAATTTAGTTATCAGTTATGTGGTCAGTGGGAGGAAAGCTGTGTGTGAAGAAACCCAAAAAGAACAACTCTACTTAAAAAGACCAGGTGACAAACCTAAGACTGTCTCACTGTTAGTCAACAGGGCCAACCTGTTTTTTTTTAACTATTAGCAATCCTAAACAACAATAAAATAATAATACAGATCTCACACAGGGCAGATGCACTTTGATGYAGATAATGTCAGATAACAAGGCCACAAACAGCGTTGTCAGTGAATTCATTGCACCATGGGATGTTGAGGAGATAGAGATAACGATTTTACAGAATTGGCATCTGTTCTTTTTTCCAGGAACACAATACAACCCTTAAACAAAACCTTCTATATTATGATATAACTGACAAAAATGTTATTTTTTAATGATATTTTAAAAACTTTGTTTTGACACAAGCTGTAACCAAAGTCCACACACTCACAAAATGCAAACATTCAAACATATACACACACATGCACACAAGTTTTGAGACACACACCCAAACCTTTTCAATGTCACTGGATTGTCTAAAACATTAAGTAAAATGTGGAACATTTAGCTAAATGCACCTGATTTATTGAGACAAAAAATAAAACAGTATGAAATGAAATAAAATATATGTTTTTAAATAATGGTTGCTTTGAGCTTTTCTAGACTCCAACTTGATATTTTTAATGGATTTCATCAACTGCTCACCATATACATTCAGTGTGGTGAGTCCTGTCTTGTAYGCTTCATAAGCTGGTAAAATGGTAAGGCTGTAATTTCCACTGTCAGCGAGCGTCAGGTTCTTCAGCAGCAGAGATCCAGTCGATAAGAACAGAGTGATYCTTTCTTCATACTCTGGTGTAGTAGAGTTAAAACCGGGTCGTGACGATATTATAGACCTTTCATCAGTATCAAAATACCAGCCAACAAACCGAAATGGTTCTGTTGTGTTCAGATTTGTTTCCAAAAATGCCGTCCAACCAAGTGCAGCATTTATAGGACCGTCTTCTAACAAACCAACCCCTTCTGACAAACCTGAGTGTGGGAAAAATTTACAAAAATGTATTAAATAAATAAGAAGTTTTAGGAATGTATATGACTGGCCAACAAGATTTTGCAGACTCACATTTTATTTGTGCAAACAATTTCACGTGTTAAAAAAAGGGMAAAAGTTGTTGAAATCATTAAATCAGATGTCAGAGGTCAACCTTGGATTCTTTTGTCTTTTGTCCTCATTGATGTTTATTGTTCCAGTTTTGAACAAAATTGCAAGGGAATCTAAATTAAACTATTTTTTTCATAACAAAAACATCAATGTATTCTCAAGTAGAAACTGTGTTAAAGTGAAAGTTAGTTTTTTCAATTTTCAAAAAAGTTTATTTTTGCTATTTGAATTTTTTTTAAAAGATGTACTGTATATTTTTGTTCTTATAACTGCAATTATTAATACACAGCTATAAAATATGCTCATCAGTTACAATAACAATGYTTGACTGCTTAATTTGGTTTGGGAGTTCATAGAATGATAAAAGCACAAACTTCTCAATAAAACTTTAAGATTCATCTTAACATTGTTTAAATGATCTGACTTTACTGGTTATTTTGATTATGTACATAAAGTCTAAAATGTTGATGAATTTAAGCCTTCCTCTCTATTTACCCTGTAAACAAAGGTAATTAAGAACATTTATTTGAGAATATATAATTGTTTTAGATGTGCAACTGTGTAACAT
>NW_013952503.1:5349-6895 GCF_001266775.1 Austrofundulus limnaeus | reverse complement strand
GTTTGTTTTGTTTGTTTGTTTGTTTGTTTATGTATTTAAATTCATTTTAGTGCTCTCTTTGAAATGAGATTTCCAAATTGTTAAACCACTCCTACAGTTAGCTATAAGGTTTTCATTTCTGGTTTTTATACTTGTGCAAACATTTTCTTCACTTACAGATCTTTGGCAGTTTTTTGGAGAGTGGTCATGGAAAATTAATAATTGATGACCAGTGGGAGACTGCTATATTTTTTTTTTCATCTTGTGCCAAACATAGTCTGATAAGGCTAAATTATGCATAATCTCTTGCAAAATAGAAAATACATCTGGTAGAGCTGAATGAAGTATGTGTTGGCAATGACTCTCAGTTACTATCACATCAAATTACAGTGCAGTGGTGATGCAGCAGGGAATCAGCTTGAGTCCAGCCTTGASATCAACTATTTATTAAATACTTTGCTAAATTCTGTCAAGCTCCTTAATGCTTCTGAGATTACAGTAATAGTTTTATTATAAAAGCCAGTTCACATACTTCATTCATAATATTAGTGTTTACACAGTATGTGTCTAACTTTACTGGATGAGTTGTTGAACAGTTCTTTGCTTTACTCCCACCTTTACATCRGAATATTTGTGACTGGCCACGGAAAAACCAGCAACAAGTCGTGTTTTGAGTAATTAACATAATCTGTGGGCTCTAAGCTATCCAGTGATGTCAAACATAGGGCAATCAGAAACAAAATGAAGAAGATATGACTATTTTAATGTTGGTAATCTGCAAACAAGATTAGGGAAAACAGGCCTCAAAGTTTCAGAGGAATAGCCTATATGCCACGAACATCCGGTCCAGCACATGGGGCCACGCCGATCACTTCCGGTTCGTGGTCAACACAGTGTTAGCGAAAGATTTTTTTTCACCAAACAATGACTCTTAATTATCTTCACAGTACAGAATTAGCATATTACATGTACCAACATTAACACAGGAGACATGCAGGTCAAGCCAAGTTGAAAAAAAAAACAAAAAACACTTGGAGCAGAGCTCTTATCTGCATGCTAACACCAGAAAGCTTTAAATGTTATTATAAACTAGTGTAGATATACTTATATTGATCAGAGTATTGTAGATGCTTATTTTTTATCAATATGATCTGTAGTCTGTATGTATTCTACGGTGCAGTCTCATTTCCCTCATTAAAACAGTAAAAAAATGTCCCTGCAGCTCCTAAAAATGCTTTGATAAAATATGAAGTAACCTGTCATCAATTCATTATGGATCAATAATCCCCGAAAGTCGCAGGGAAAATAAAAAAATAGTTTTAAGCGTTCTGTCCGCTCAGACAGACTGACGGTGCTGCTCTGTTTGGAACTATTGATGGTGGGGTGAGGCTGAAGGCAGCGGGGACTAGCTTGGTCGAGTCGGGCAGGAAGTAACATTTTTTAAAATTAATTTTAGTCATAACTTGAGAAAGGAAAGTTCTAGTTGTACGAAATTTGAACGTCGTACATGTGAAAGGATGTGCAACAATATGGCTCGGTCAAAACATACCTAAGCAGGTCAAAACAT
>NW_013952503.1:1242-4608 GCF_001266775.1 Austrofundulus limnaeus | reverse complement strand
TTATTGTGTTTTGACAAAAACAGCAGTCCATACATTCAGTCTAGTGCGTCCTTGTTTTGACAAACCATCAGCTGTAAAAATGTTAACTCTGTACTCTCCGTTGTYTCCAAATGTCAATTTCCTGAGTTCCAGAGATCCAGTAGATCTAAAAAGCGTGATCCTATCTTCATATTCTGGTTCAGATATGTTTGAGGTGGGCAGTGAGGTTATTATAGGCTTATCAACACCAACACTTCAGGCCACAGCCARAAATGGTGTTTCTGTTGGATTCAGATTTGTTTTAAACAACACCTTTTCATTTATACATGTATTTATTAGACCATCTGGCAACACACCAGCTCCTTCAGATAAGAGAGAGAAAACACTTGATAAGAATAAGTAACAAACCCAATCAAATAAATAAATAAATAACTGACAGCAGTTTTCATAAAAATTGTTGGCACTGTTCATGGCAGCAAAGAGTTAATAATGTGAAAGGCTTCATCCAAGTCTCCCTCAGAGATAAAAGGGTGACAATCAYAGTCTGACACACAGCATGTTGTGACAATTACCCAGAGAGTAATGCAAATTAGAGATGTCCCGATCAGATACTCAGTATTGGTAACTGTGGCAGATATGGCCATTTTTTGAAAATCAGGTAAAATCGGATTTAGTCATGTGATCAGGCCGATCCAGTTTTCGTGACAGTTTTCAGCATCATCATGCTTTTTTTTTGTGTGTGTGTGTCACAAAAAAAGGCATCGTCATGCTTTACAACGGCCGTTAAGAATTCAAGACGCACACAAGTATGCAACCGTGTCCACAGTGTGAGAACACATTTTCAATGGAAAACAATGGCCCTCATGCAAGAACCATTCGTAAAAACAGATTTGTTCTTAAGTTGTGGACAACAGAGCTGCTTCATGGAAGAAGAAGCTCAGCTTAGCCTGTTTGCCTTTGCACAAGCGCTGACGTTATGTTGTCTTATATGTATTAGCTCAGCGCTAGCGCGACAAACAAGCTAAACTGAGGTCCATCCATATTTTCAGTCACAGGCTGAGTCATTTCTACCTTCTCCTCTCTGTCAACGCTCTCTGGTTTCATTTAAAAGAGTCGATCATCAGATATTGTCCAAGATTAACCTTCAGGGTGGATATAGCTCGCTAGCAGCCTCACACCGATGACCTAGTTGACATCAATATTTACTCAGAATGCTTTGCGTGTAAATAAAATGGCCCCTTCCATGCAATATATTTTTAAACCTTTAGTTTAAAAATGATAAAAACTAAACATCCTACAGTATTTTTACAGTCTTTTACGGTTAAAATATATGTTTATTAAATAAAGTCTAATGTTACAACTGGGGATCCCTTTAAATAAAGGAAAACTGCAAGACAACTAGATACAACAGAAAATTCATAATGATGTGTTTAAATTGTCTAAACAAGTGATCAGAGTTCAACTCGTCCTTAAAACGAACAGTTTTTAAAGTGAAATGTTTTGATGTTTCTTATTCAAAATGTAAATCACTTGTGTTTTTTATCTTTACTGTAATGCATGTCTTGGTGTTTTACTTCTATATTGTGATTTTTTTTTTTTGTATTTTTTTGCTTCTTTGTTTTTCCACAAAACTCCTTCAGCTCCTTCAAAACTTCCTATCATTTTAAAGCATGTTTTGGAATCTGGAAAATACAGAAATATTTTAAACTTGTCCCACCACTAAACTGTGCCTGCATTTCCTAATGTCGGTTTACTGCCTCTGATWATTTTAGGCAAGGTGTACATTTTGTGATAAGTTAGAATCAGATTCAGAGGTGCAACAATTCATTTTCGAAATTCTAATTTGCACATTTTCATGGTCACTGGAAATGCAGCTAGTATGTCTTAGAAAAATGAGGCCCTTCCTTCTGCATAAGCAAAGACCTTATCATTGCCTCCTAGAACAGCCAGGAACAGACGCTGGCTGCTTTGTTATTATTGTTTTGGTTCTGATAAGAACCAAGACCTCACACACACAGGCCTTTCTGTCTGTCTGCCTGTGTGCTTTAAGCTTTTGAATAAATCTTTGTAGAAGAGAATCGACTTTCTGCAAACTTATTCCCACTTCCAACTCTGAACACGCTTTTCTTACAGCCTAATGAAAAGCCAAGCAAAAAGTTGTTTTTGTGTGTGTCTGGCTTTTTGATTTGGGCTCTAATTCATTTCTAAAATAAGATGACACAATAATCAGAGTTCGTCTGATTTGTCATATTTAAACTGTATGTGTTGTACAATGGTCTATTCATCACTGGAGGGAGACATTTTGCAGCTTTTACAGACTGTACGGAGGAATAAATGATTAAACTGACAGCGTGTAAAATAAAACATGTTTATAGAACATAATCATGACACAACTCGTCTGCTTCTGTGAACTTTAGACTCTCCTATAAGATCTTTCAAACTCTAAAACAAATCAAGTCATAAATTTTGGGGCAATCAAACCATAAAAACTAAAGAAGTGAAACAGAAAAATGTTTGTCAGTAAAATATCATTCAGTTACAGTAAATTAGGTCAGAAAAACAAATGAAGAAGAATTAACTTTAGGTGTAAACTTCAAACTTTAAACGTATAATGTCTATATTTTTAATATTTGTCTTAATTTAAAAAAATTGCAGTACAAACTTAAAACAAATTATTTTTCTAACTTTTTGGGGACAATTTGAGGCTGCCCATTTATCAGAAAGAGAACATGTCTGGAAAAACTAGTAATGTTCTGCTCTAACTTGATTTATAATTAAAATTACCAGGTGTGAACTCTATGCAAAATAATYGTAAGAAAAAAGGGAATGAATATAATTTAGGTTGATTATTTATCTGGACAAAGGACAGTTAATCTAGTCTAGTCTACTGTATATTGTGTTTAATTTTTATACCACAACAACCTGCAGCAACAACAAAACAAAGTTTAAATGCATTTCCTGTTACAGTAATGGCTTCTACAGACATTCCCTGATGAAGAAGAGGATTTCCTCTGATACCTTTTTATTTATTTCTCAAATATTATAATATTCATCATTAGGATAAACAATATTAATAAAAATAGCTCTTCAAACTTTCTAGGTATTTTTGTATTATTAACAACCACACACACAAGGTCTATCATCTTCATGAGGACATTGCATTGACTTCTATTAATTTCTACAACCTAAATCTGACCCGTTACCCTAAACCTAACCTCACAAACCGAATCCTAAAACTAACCTAAACGATGTTGCCTCTGTCAGTCTGCTCCAGGGCAGCTGTGACTTCTTTGTAGTTTACCATCATCAGTGTGTGAACTGATGATGAAATTGTAAAGCATTTTTGAGGGTCTTGAAAAGCGCTATAAGACTAATGCATTATTATTA
>NW_013952503.1:0-1232 GCF_001266775.1 Austrofundulus limnaeus | reverse complement strand
GTCCAGACCTGTGATATATTTTACCTGCAGTCAGTCTGCTGTTATCCAGACGGGTTTTCTTCACTAAGAACTTTATATTTTGATAGTTTGAAGATATTTAGAGTTGAAAATAAATAAATCACACTTCATAATTATGTTGACAATAGGCCATTCTGTTCGAAGTGGAATTATAATTTTAAATGTAATTATGTAGACTAAAGGCATAAATTGGTTATATTATTACCTCCGCCAAGGGTGAGGTAATGTTTTCGGTCACGTCTGTCTGTCCGTCTGTCGTTCTGTCTGTGGACAACATTACTCAAAAACTTGTGGACAGATTGTCATGACATTTTTATCACATGTGGATACTGGCCCAAGTAACACATCGTTACATTTTGGTGATGTTCAGGATCACGATGCGGATACAGGAATTTTTTTCTTTTAATCCTCTGAGATCGGCAAAGCTGTGATGCTTTCACAGGGCTTCTGGAATAAAACAGTGAGAGCTTTCAGTGTTCATTTGAACTGGATTGGACAGCACGGACTTCAAACTTTATAAAAGTAATGGTAAAACTAGATTTAATGATGTATAATTTTTGACATAATGTGCACATTTTTACACATTTGGTGCGCATTTAGAGAACATTTGCTGACCAGGAAGTGCGTGACTGCACCTTGAAACCTATTTTTCCCATTTCCTCAAACACAACACATTTCCGAAACAACCAATCAAAACAGTTTCTCGCTACTAGGCTTGTAAACAGAGAGCTTCTGGGCCTCAAAGTTTGGAGACTGGGGAGCCAGGAAGCACTTTATAAAGAGAGTCAAACCATTACAAACTCATACAAGGGGATAAAACTGACGTTTTACATGGTGAAATGTGACTGACGAAAACTTAGGAGCTTAATCTGACACCAGTTTGACGATGAATAACATCGGGTGACGAGTCTGACTTTTTTTTTTTTCACATTGGACTCCACAGGGAAGAAATTCTGTGCATACTGCTGCTTAAATGTTCGCTACGTCAGAACTTCATCGGCAAATGTGTTTCCATCTCTGCTTTTGCGCATTAACTCTTACAGGATGGGGGAAATTGGTCTTGGCAGAGGTTTGCACTCTCCCAGTGCTTCTAGTTGCCAAATGCAATAATATAATTCATGAAATACAAATACTTCTTAAGTGCAGTCCTTTTTATTTTAATGATTATGTCCTGCTGAAGTGACATGATTTGTTTATGTACAAACTAATATAGT
>NW_013952502.1:1561018-1578606 GCF_001266775.1 Austrofundulus limnaeus | reverse complement strand
GGGGGTCATGAAAGCTCAAGCATCCATCTGAAATCTCATTGTGTCGTAGAGGCAGAGATGAGCTTTGCTTCTATTTAATTAGTGACCCAGCGGACTTAACCCCACCTCATCAGTCTGCCTGAACTGAGGCCCCACAATTAATTGACTCCTCTAAGTTGTCATGAAACTTCATTTCCTCTGGACACTTTGAGCGTGCCTCCGAGTTCACGGTGCATTTTGCTTGCACAAATATTGAGCTTACATTTGACATCTGGTAAAGTCCTGCAGGGGCTCTTGATGCTCCACTTTATTTTCCTGTCTCTCTCACAGCCATGAGAAACATTCATCTGTCTTTGGCTGCACTTTAAGTATAACAACTAATCATAAAATGATCTCCCCTTCATTATTTCTTCGTGTCTTTTTTTTTCTCCAATTCATTTCAAGTTTAATTGTTCTTTTGAACTGCTGGTACACTCCTGCTAGCCTCAGTTGGCAACTTTAATACCCTTTTTTTCTTATTTTTTCCTCAATCTACCTGTCCAAAGGAAATCTGAATTATGCCTTTGAATTGTCTGGAAAAGTAGAATGCAAATTAGATGCATTTTCATTAGGCGCTGAAAGGCATAAATAGTCTTTCATTATATGAAACTTCCTCAGACAGAAAATAAATCTCGAAGAAAAATGAAGAATGTCTCTATGATGGATCATTATGTGAAAAAATGTTAAGTATCAATTACTTCTTTGCGGTTAGCATGCATAACTGTCCACGATAATGAACCCTCATCACAATATACCATTTAAAATGCCTCAGTCTCTCTGAATAATCAGTCATAATGTAGTGTTTGGAAACCTAGAATTAGAAAACTGGACACTTGCACTTACTTGGATCTCAAATAGTATGGCATCACCAGACTAAATAATGAAAGAGATTTGCAACTGCTGATTAAAAATGCCTGGGACGATGCATGAGGGGCAACTAAAAGAAGGCTATCATGAGATGCAAAAAGGAAGTTGTAGTGTAACAAGTGTTCTGCTTTAGAAATGCTTCATGTTTAATTTCATGCTGCACAGCTTCCAAATACGTATCAGAGTAAAGCTTTTCTGACAGTGTAATGTTACCTTTTCCAAGAACTAAAAGGCACTGAGCATCAAAGGTACTAATAGACAGGTCTTGCTTTCCATTCATTTTTCACATTAGGGACTGCGGAGAACCAGTCTACCTGCAGTAGATGAGGTTAATATTGAAAGGATCACCAGTTCGCAGAGGACATGTAAACTCCATGCACTCCAAGGCCCCAAAATTTAAATCAGAAACTTTTTTATTTTGAGACAACAGTAAAATTCTCCACACGTTCCCTGTTTATGACAGTTTTACTGCAGGCAGGCTGGTCCAGGTTCACTACCCTCCCCTTCTTATATACCTTTAGCCGAGCATGCAGAATGTGGTTTTTCCATCATCTTATTGAAAAATGCATGAAAAAGTTGGAGCCTCAGGGCGGGATATGCTGCTCTAAACTCTTGATGTGTAACAACTTCATGCATGAAGGATGCAAACACAAGATTTCAGACAGGGGGGCAGAAGGAAACTAATAAAGAAATGAAGGACTTTGTCTTTATAATCTGAAAAATTTAACAAAATAAAAGGTGCTGCCATGGCAGTAATTCTAAGAAGCATGAAGGCAGAGCACTACATGGTAAAAACCGAGCATGAGGTCACAACTAAAAGACAATGAAAATGTGACAAAAAGACAAGCTCAGAGCTAAATATAAAACTAGAGACTGACATAGTGTCCACAAAGTTAGAGTGGCTTCTAACAGAGCAAAATATGTCTGGCTTAGTTCTGGCCCACACAATGCACTAACACTCAACACTCAGCGCAGATACAGCAGATACAGCCACAAACACTGTGTTTTTTGATTATCTTTATGTGTCATTTGTGTTTTAGTTCCCTTATTTGTGTTTCCTATACTTTCTCCTGTGCCATTTTTCATTTCCTCCCTCAGTCTGCTTCCTGTCTGGAGGGACTTGATAAAGTGCTCTATAAGTTCAGTCCATTTACAATTTATATTTGTCATAATTTCATGTGTGTTACATGTGTAATATTAAATTTATATATTTTTGTAAGCGATGCACCAAAATGAAAATTGCAGCTGATATCGATATCCAGTATTATTATTGCTGTTTTGGATGATAACCAATATTCACCGATATTACGCAAACACATAAATTATTTACATATTGTACATATAAGCACAAACACGCTTTTTTTCAGTACTATAGAAAATGACCAGAACACTGACATGACTCTCTATTTCAGTTATTCCTGGCTGTACAGCGTCACTATCATGATCAAACTCGACCAACCACCTCCCCTCCACAAATAGAAACACAAAACTAAAAAGTGGGAAATCAATATCGGACATTAATATTGGCACAGTTTTATTATTGGACTGACCGATATTCTAAAAAATGACTAACATCGACCAATACCGATGTTTATGCCGATATATCATGCATCCCTAATTTTTTTGTGTCTCCATCCTATTGTACTGGTAACTTTCCTTTCCTATTCAGCACTTGTTTTTATTTTGTTCTTCCATTGTTTATTCAGTGTTTACAGATTTACAGTGCTGAACATTTTCCCCCCTTTTGATTCCATTTTAAATAAGGCTTGTTTCTCAGATTTCTCCACAGAGAAGAGATTATCTTAAGCCTTCATTAACCTCAATATGCTGACCTTCACATGGTCTATTGATGAAGGAATTTGTCCATTATAAGATGGCACCTTTTTATTCACTAACCAGTTCCCTAATCTGTGTTTTCCCCCCTGAAATCAGACAAAAATTTCTCTATTTTTTCCTCCCTTCTACTCGCGTCTCTAAAGAATCCCTACAGTAACCAGTTCCTTTGCAGGTGATTGTATGACTGGGGTTCTTCCATCATGGCTGTACATAAGGTCCATGTCTTAGAACTGGCTCCTTCGAGGCCCTGAAAAAAAAAAAGCATTTCAAGGCCTCTTTGAAAGAAGACAGCTTTCATCATATGACTGTGTGGAAGTCAGGTTTTGAAGTCAGCCTTGGAAGGATGCAGACCTTGAATTGGGACACAGCTATTTTGTCCTCGCCGGAAACACATTCCACAGTATGTTCAGGGAGCGATTGTGTCAACCAGACTGAAAAAAAGAAACAAAAATAGAAGAAAGGAAAGATAATAACATTTGTGGATGTCAGATTTTTTCACTTTCAAAAGCCAAGTTGCAAAATTTAAAAATAGTCTCTGTGTCCCAACATGTAAAAGGTTATTTGGAAACATGTCTGCTTTCCAAGTTAAATGCTACCTAACACAATTTATAAACCTAGTACAGTTCATACCATAATGGCTACATCTCAAGTGAGTTTTACTCAGACTGAGATTTTGCTAAATTGTGCATAATGGGTTTTTCTAAAGTTTGACCAAAATGGCAAACATCATTATTTCTGAACTCAGAAAGATCTTAGTTTAAAACCCTGGTATGAAAGGCAGCAGGTGACATGCATTCCCTCCAAGAAAACTGTGTTTCTAACAATTTATCTGAAAATCCACATTTCTTTAGGAACCTTCTTAACCTTTAGCTCGTGAACAAACATGCACCGAAGCTTTCCTCCTTATAGAGTGAGATTCTGTTGAAGATGATGCAAATTAAGAACAGAGGTAGTAGCATTTCTCTATTTCTCTGCCGTGTTTGTTGTTGTTGTTTTTTTCCCCTCAACAAGGAACATTTTTTCTGAATTACAACCTACATGCTTAAGCTGGCAGGTTTTGATTAAGATTAGAATTGTGTAAACAAGGAATTTTTTTTTGGTATGGTTGTAAGGATTTACGAAGAATATGTTTACATGCATGAACAGTCTTTTATGTGTACCCAAAATGTTATCTGAAACAACTCGCTTACAAAGCAGTACGCTAAAGACTTAATTAGCATATTATCCAAGGAGTTATATTATAAACCTAACGCACTTTTTTTTGGTTTTAAAATCTGACAAAATGTTGACAAAAATACCAACCACGCAGCTGTGTCTTAGAGTTTTGATCCTAAATGCTTCTGTTTCCGCTTCCACGTTCCCAATTACATTTGCATAGATTCGTGGGAGAAAAGAAGTATTTATAGCTTGTGAAGTGCAATAATCAACGTGCAACACCGAATTTGCAGCAGACTATGAACTCAGCAGGAGTGCGGCATTTATATTGAACCCCATCTGTTATACCTAGGTACACAGAGACTAGCTCACACACTGAGCGTCATCTCCCGGGATGATAATCTTCCCTATAAACTCAGCTGAGTGCGTGTATCTTTATAGAACACGAACAGACAGTCTGTACATTTGCAGCATCTGATCTCAGGATGCAACTAAAGAGGTTGTGATGAACTCTATTACCTTGTACATATATGTTACTGCTGTGATATCTGGATTCATTCGTGACGTTATTTGAAAGTGGATAATCAGGAAGCATTAAAACCTACCGCATCGTCTGTTTCGGGCATATAGCAATGAGCTTCAGCCAAGCACTTCTAGTAAATGGCTGTTTTCTCATCCTGGCAATTACCACACTTTTTTGTCATTACAATAAAAAGGCAAAATATCCACAAGATTTATCTGCACACAAACCAAATTTATGTGGTGACATGACAGAAAAGCACACTGAAATGTTGAACCGGTTTTCAAAGCAGCAAGCAATGATCTCTGTAACTCTGTCACCTGAAATAAAAGCCTTTATTTTCTGCACAACTCCACAATGTTGCAGTGTATACACCCTGTAATCAAAAGATAACATGTGTGTGTGCGCTTTCACTTACTGGATTAAATTTGTACAATATAAATCATTCAATCAGTTTGCGTTTTTAATTAATTATAACCATGGGGACGTAGTCTGCCTATGCATAAATACACTGTGTGCATTCAGTATTTTCAATTAAGCAATCTACCATAGATGGCTACTTTTCACAAATGAACATGTACGTGTAATCTGTCCGTTCAAAGTAGCATATTACCAGAAAAAAACTGAAAATGGCTAAATCAATTCCACTTTATACAAGTTGCACAAAAACATTGTTTTTACAATTACAGTGCATTAGACTGCATTTTCTATTTTCTAAAATGTTTAAAAAGTGCTCTGTACAACATTTAAATCATTTTGAAGAGAAATTAGCTGGTTCTACGTCTTCTGGATTATTTGAATAAATGCAACAGTTAGGCTACTTTTCTTAAAGTCATTTGATATATCATTTTTATTCCTCTCAAAATGACAAGAAAATATGATAAAGTGAACAGTTTGACTAACAGAAGATATTTTGAACATTCAATCATTTGATATCAAATTTGGAGCACCCCAAGCTTCTACAGTATGTTCCTTCCTAATATTTTAATCTTTTATTTTGTTAATATTTGTGAAGACTTTGGAATATAAGAAATTATTTGGCTGAAAACCAATATGTTTTTGCTCAATGAATACATTAAAAAAATATAAATCTAATATCTAAATATTCATAAATTATTTCTCGCTGATGAGTATTTCATAAATTGGAAGCAATATAGTCATTTTGGCAGTGGGAAAATAGATAACTTGTTCCCAGTAGTTTTAGATAGAGTTTTGGGTAGAAAGGTTATTTAAAGGTAAATTTCCAGGGGTCTAGAAATTTAGGAAGCCCTGAAGCAGTGGTAAAAGAAACAATAATGTAACACAGTCTTATTGTGGCTGAAGGTGAGTGTGTTAAAGATCTGCCAGTTCACATTTTTTTTTATGTTTTTGGAAGCAGTGACAACTAATATAGAGTTTCCCTGCAGGAGGTAAATCTTTCACCAGTGAATCAGAGCTGCACGCCCTGCAAGGAACATTTGAAAAGAGGAAGCCGAGTGTAAAGCAGACAGGAATACTGATATTTGAAATGAGGCTTATCACCAGTTTTTGCTTGTTCATCCAGATGTGACAGGACCGCATTTCATCTCCGAACCAAATGAGAAAACAGAACTGCGTGTTAGGACTTGTTTTGCTGCCCGTGTACCAGGAGTTCCCCCTGGAGACATGAAAAGAAACATTATTCAGTTTTCCTTTTTTTTTTTTTCTGGATGTCACCTAGAGCTGTACTTTTAAAGAGCTTTTACTTTAATTCATTTTCCCTCCTTCATAACTACTTCTTCTCAAACTAATGGGCCCCTAAACGTCTATCAGCTGAACACATTTAGCAGTGCTTTACTGTGCCTCAATCACTGCCAATGCTTTCAAGCAGTATAATTTCCCTGCTTTGCATCAGTTAGAAACATTCACTCTGTGCATTAACTGCATTACGATTTTACCCAGAACTCAGAACACTTGAAAGGGGGGTAAAAAATAGAAAATAAAAAGAAAATTGGCTCAGACAGAGGTACTTACACAAAGTTTATGATTATGTCTTTATCCCATTTCAAGTGCTAACACAGGAAACTTAAATTAGCTATGAGGAATTGATGTTAGTTATTACGACTCCATCCAGAAACACTTTGAAATGAGTCACCTACCCACCACGTATAACTCAAGTAAAGGAGAAATTGTCAAGGTTCCACGGGAGCAGAAAGCCAGGTCTGGGCGTTCGGCAACTGAATAATTTTGTTTATTAAAAGTGCTGCCATGTGTTTTCTTTGGTTTAGCAGTGCAAGAGAAACAGCTTGAGGCATTTTTATGGAGAAGAAAAAAAACAGGCTTGTCAAATCATGCAATATGTTGCAGCTTTAAAACTGTTTTGTCAGGTTGGATAAGGCCAGAAATCTAACCTTTCATTCCTCATGATTCTGCTTTTTGAGTTTCAGCTTTGACACAAATGTCAACGTGTGAATTTACAGAGTTTACCCGGGGTAAGTAGCAGAGTGAGAACAAAGACCTGAAATTACAAAGGGCTGTTTTGAGTCCAGCTGACTCCTAAGATGTTATCTGAAAAACCAACATTGATCAGACTAAACATGCTGTGGCGTATCAAAACAGTCATGGAGCTCCACATTGTCCAGCTGCCCTGTGAGGCAGAATATGATGGAGCCAGCTCACCGAGGAGTGAGCAACTGGCTGCCGTCAAAGCCGACATTTAATTTGTGTATCCGTTTTTTCTTTTTTGTTGAGCCACCGTGTGTGGATGTTGCAGATTCGCTCCTGCTTGTTTATGCCAGTAACAGGCGACTGAATGGAGCAGAGACAGATCTGGGATCGCACACACACACACACACACACACACAAACAAACACAGCTGCTGCTTCCTCTCAAACACAGGCGTAAGGAGGGATAACACACCTACACTATCATATTGCAAACTCAGCCTACAGCGAGTGTAGGGGCTATCAGATTACAGGGGGGAAACATCAGAGGTGGAAAATGCTGGCGAGCACACAGAGAAAGCATCAAAATGTGTCTCGGAAAAATCCCAAAAACCAATTGCTTTTACTGCTTTTTTTCTTCCTCAAGCTGTAAAAGGATATAAAGAAGGAGCCCTCAAAAGCACAGAGCCCATCATTTCCATTCAAATGTCCCATTTAGTCAACCTGCCAAGAAAGAAGCAAAAAGAAGAAACAATTGACCACAAAATGGATTGATTTACAATTTTAAATTATGATTAATTGGAAAAAAAACATCAGACACGTAAGACAAATCATTCCTTTAGGGCATACTTGGAATTGTGAAAGCTCCTTATGGTGCGCTCGGTCAAGCTACAAATGTATCAAATAAATAAAGAAGTCAATGTTCATTTAAAAAGAGGCCAATAAAAGAGTCCTCCTGGCTTTAAGTTATATTCGACATTCATTGCATTTGACTTTTCACAAGCACACACACACACTTTTGGCATGAGCTCAAGGCTGAATTACGAAGCAAGGCTAAACCTAACACCACGAAAAATACAACATGCAAACCCTCTGAAGACATGCGCTAAAGTCTGAGTCCTCCCAATCTAGATGCGAAATTTAAAATGTTACAGTTTTTACAGCTCAACTCAAGCTGAGGCAAAAGTGTTATTTTCGGCCTGCTTTTGTTTGGTGGCGTTTGCCGTTTTATGTGTAATTAGCTGTCAGGGATGGTGAAAGAGGCTAATTCCCATTCTGCTTTTACCTCCCCCAGTTGCTTTGCTCAAGTTTGACACTGACAATAATTAAACCTCTGCCTCAATGGCTCTCGTATGCAGTGTTACGTTTGTTTTCACCCGAGTACTGTGGCTGGCTATTCCAACACACACACACACACACACACACACACACACACACACACACACACACACACACNCACACACACACACACACACACACACACACACACACACACACACTTCTCTAAGTAATTTGTTCCCCTCCCTCAAGGATTTGACCCCTTTGACAACAGCGGGCTGTGATATTTAACCATGCTATCACTCAGGCGCCTAGTTAAGAAGCATTTGAACTCAAGTGCTTTTTAAAGTCACCAGAACATGAGCACAAATTGCAAAGTTGTCTTTAAAAAAAAACTCCAGTGTTCATGAAGTAACTTTTTTTAATATATTTTGAGATTAGGACTTGAGGGATTCAACAGTCCTTCAACACAACTTGTGTTCTTTTTTTTTTACTTTTCTATAAATATACTGTAGTCTTGGTTTACACCCTTAATACTAAATGCTTATTTATAGCATGCATTTTGATTAAACATTAAAGATGCACATATGGAGCGAAGCACATCAGGGAGAAACTTCACCTCCACTCAGTCCAGTAAAAATAAGCATGTAACAAAAAGTTCTGCACTGTGCTTTAGTTTACTTTATTGCTGTTCTTTTTTTTAGTGGGGGGTAGGGTGGGGGGGATTTATGTCATGATGTCATTCCCTCATCAAAAGCATGCCCAGAGTGTTGCTTTGACTCCTTCATCCATGTTTGAGAAATACTTGATTCTCCCTTAGTAGCCATTCCAAATGTTTGCAGGTACGAAGCACCGCCTCTTTAACCAAAGCTTCTCCCTGGAGCTCAGTCTGCACTCCCACAGACCACCTCTACCCAGGTCTCTGGGTTGGTTATACTTGCAGTTTTATTTTTAACCTTTATTTACCAGGAAATTCCCGTTGAGATTAAAACCCTCTTTTTCAGGGAGTCCTGACAATAATAACAGTTTTCCGTCAGATTTCATTCTAAAATATAGCTTCATAATAATAGTTCTTTCTCATGGCTTAACATTGACGAATATGTATGAGAATGACTGGGAGGTATGACCAAGATGAAACGTCTTGTAAGAATCTACTCCGTACTTTCCGAGTCGAATGTGGGGTCATTCGAGTAAGGTTCAACTGTATCCTGAGTTGCCAATTTCCAAAACTGATATTGTATAACGTTGCTGATTTTTTACAACAAAAATATAATGCTCCTACAAAAGGCTGTAAACAGCATGAAGCATTGTTGTGATAATATGTTGAAGAGGGAGTGTCGGAAATGGTAGGAGGTTTTTAAAGAGACACAGGCCAATTTCAAGGATAGGCTATGATGCAAAGTCAAATTCCTTTATGATCTACTGTATACAGCATTTTCATGACAACTGAAGGTAACATAGCTACTTCGTTGTGGTCTAGAATTGCATTATGTACCTGGTAAAGACATAATGCTCCCCTTAAAGGAACATGATGCCTGATTAGTTTATGTCAGGGTTCCTACAGTTTAAGGCAAGTTAATATTAAGGCTTTTTAAGACTTTTTAATGCCAAGTGAAATCAAACTTAAGACTAATTTCACAAAAAACACCAATGATTAAAAAAATTAAATCTGTGGTAGAAACTCATAAATGAAGTATTTTTGGTTGAATTATTCAAACATTGCTAATAGACCAATTGTATTTATCCACGTCTAACTGCTATTTTGTTATATATACAGTAGCAAAAAAAAAAAAAACCATTCTAAGCAGTCAGTTTTAAACTTCATTTAATTTCTGGAGATTCTCTAACAACCCAAAATTTGGAGTTTTATGACCCATAGTGGGTTCTCAACCCCGGCTTGCTGTAGATGAAACCTTAAATTGCCTGTGACATCAAATGTTTGTAAGAAATATAAATGTATTTTTGGAAAGACATTATTAACATATTAGGAAACAAATTTCACATTGCTCAGATGGACAGTTGTTGAGATCTTTGCATGTGAAATAACAGGAAGTGAGGTCAAAAGGGAACATCTGAATGGGAATATTTAAAAAAATAAATATTACCAATTATTTTAATATTTGGTACAAATTAGTCATCCTACTTACAATGTGTTAACATTTTTTATACTTCTGAAGATTGATTTAAGACCTTTAAGGCTAGTTAAGGCCTTAATTTTGGGTTGATGAATTCACTGCCTTTTAAGACTTTTTAAGGATCCGTGGGAACCCTGTATGTTTAATGGATGCTTTTATTTAATAAAGATCAACATGATGATATGCAGTTTACAACAGAAATGTTTTCAATGTTATTTCTCATTGACTACTGTTAATTTCTAATTTCAAATAACAAATATCTAAATATTTAACAGGTAACAATAAAGAGAAGCCCATATTGGTTGATGAAAAATGAAAGAGAAAAATAGCAAAGGAGTTACTGACAGCTTTGAAATCAATACAAAATAACCTTATAACCATAATATAAGTTAGGCTATGTTTGAATTAAAATCTGCTTCATAAAATGTTCATGTCATTTTGTGCTGAAAGAAATATGTGCAGTTGCAAGCCTGAAACACAGGAAACTAATTCAGATTTAGATGTGAATATTTAATTGCAACATATAAGGCACAGCCTCTCAGCACTGGGCCAATGTGCTCAGAACTTCAGGTCTGGTATTTGACCCCCGTCTTGTTCACAAGCAAACAGTTTTAGCAGTTTTCTTCCAAACCGAGTCACGCCCACTAGAATTTTCATCAGGACAATAAAAGAAGTGACCTCGCCTATTCTGCGTGACTCGGTTCTCATACAGGGAAGTCTTGAATGTAAAAAACATTCTGTGTCTGGTTGTTTAGTTTTAGTGCAAGGCATGTAACTAAATAGACTTTCTAAAATTACAACAACTTAAATCATAATATTTTAATCATAGTATTAAATAAAAAGGATGATTGCTCATCAGTAAAATATCTACATGCAAAGAGCATTTAAGAGTCAATAAAAATCAATAAAAAAAATTTTTTTCTTTTCTTTTCAGCACAATGTCCATACAAGATTAATCTCTGACCCTCGACTTCGGAGAGAGTGATGGTCTGAGGCAGAGGTTTCAGCAGGATGATCCTCAATTACTAACAATGGTCACAGGGACGTAAAACAACACAGTCTCCTGTAGTTATGTGGAAGTTTAAGAGAAATGGATAGATATAGTTGTGCTCAACTGAACGAACAGACAGAACCGGTCCTGGAACTGATCTCTTAAGGAGCTGGACGTCACTGTGTGCTTGAATCCCCATGATAGAAACAACAAAGAAGTCAGTTCAGTTTCTTTTCTTTTTGTCTGAATTGAGAGGGAGATTTTGTTTGTTTGTTTGTTTGTTTGAGATTCTGACATTTGTTTGCATTTATGAGTTGATGCTGAAATTTACACTGCATGATGTTTTTGTTGCAAAAGTAACACAGGCATGGAGTGCAGAAGGTTTATACATCATAAGTGTTTTAGGTCAAACTCTTATTACAATACATTTGCATTAGCGCAACAGTAAAACAGCATTTCTTGAAGGAATGTATATTACCGGTACCTGCCACCTTTTCTGCCAAAGATCTCAACAAACATCTTGCATAATTCATTATTGCCTGGAGTATTTGATGGAGCTGAATATCAGCTGTTAGTACACCAAATTTTATCTCAGGTATCTCTGAAATTGACTAGGTTATATGATATCTATTTTGATGTAGGCTACTTTTGATTAGCTCTTGCAGCCACATGATCTTTTTTTTTACTCTTTTTAATTCATTTCATTAAAAAACAAAATAACTATATACAATAGAAAACAAAGAATGCATTACAAAATCAAAAATCTAAATAAAATGAAAGGTAGCAGAAGAAGAATAAATCTTATAAGGTCTACTACCCCTTTTATCCACAGAATATATTCAAACAAAAAATAATTTCAAAATATTACAAAATAAAAAACATCAACTCAAACAACAATTCATATACACTCACCGGCCACTTTATTAGGTACACCACGCTAGTAACGGGTTGGACCCCCTTTTGCCTTCAGAACTGCCTCAATTCTTCGTGGCATAGATTCAACAAGGTGCTGGAAGCATTCCTCAGAGATTTTGGTCCATATTGACATGATGGCATCACACAGTTGCCGCAGATTTGTCGGCTGCACATCCATGATCGAATCTCCCGTTCCACCACATCCCAAAGATGCTCTATTGGATTGAGATCTGGTGACTGTGGAGGCCATTTGAGTACAGTGAACTCATTGTCATGTTCAAGAAACCAGTCTGAGATGATTCCAGCTTTATGACATGGCGCATTATCCTGCTGAAAGTAGCCATCAGATGTTGGGTACATTGTGGTCATAAAGGGATGGACATGGTCAGCAACAAGACTCAGGTAGGCTGTGGCGTTGCAACGATGCTCAATTGGTACCAAGGAGCCCAAAGAGTGCCAAGAAAAGATTCCCCACACCATGACACCACCACCACCAGCCTGAACCGTTGATACAAGGCAGGATGGATCCATGCTTTCATGTTATTGACGCCAAATTCTGACCCTACCATCCGAATGTCGCAGCAGAAATCGAGACTCATCAGACCAGGCAACGTTTTTCCAATCTTCTCTTGTCCAATTTCGATGAGCTTGTGCAAATTGTAGCCTCAGTTTCCTGTTCTTAGCTGAAAGGAGTGGCACCCGGTGTGGTCTTCTGCTGCTGAAGCCCATCTGCCTCAAAGTTCGACATGTTGGGTGTTCAGAGATGCTCTTCTGCCTACCTTGGTTGTAACGGGTGGTTATTTGAGTCACTGTTGCCTTTCTATCAGCTCGAACCAGTCTGCCCATTCTCCTCTGACCTCTGGCATCAACAAGGCATTTCCGCCCACAGGACTGCCGCTCACTGGATGTTTTTTCTTTTTCGGACCATTCTCTGTAAACCCTAGAGATGGTTGTGTGTGAAAATCCCAGTAGATCAGCAGTTTCTGAAATACTCAGACCAGCCCTTCTGGCACCAACAACCATGCCACGTTCAAAGGCACTCAAATCACCTTTCTTCCCCATACTGATGCTCGGTTTGAACTGCAGGAGATTGTCTTGACCATGTCTACATGCCTAAATGCACTGAGTTGCCGCCATGTGATTGGCTGATTAGAAATTAAGTGTTACCGAGCAGTTGGACAGGTGTACCTAATAAAGTGGCCGGTGAGTGTAGATTCACATTGTACTTTTCCATTTACCTTTAAAAAACTAGCTTTTATCTTTAGCTCATCTGTACATAGATCTGGCACTTTTAACATCATCCTCCAGTCCAGACCATTCCACAATCTTATTCCCTTAATATACATCTTTCTTTCAAACTAGTATGAAACCAAGGCTTCACAAACATTTCCATCCCCTTAAAATAATAACTCTCGCTTAAAAATTTTTTTGCTTGAATGTTGGAAGGTAATATGTTTTTGTTAGCCTTATACATAAACAGTAAAATATTATAGTCAAACAAATCATAGAATTTCAAAATTTTCAGTTTGCAGAATAATGTATTTGATGGATGGCTGTAATCCTTTCCAGTAATAATTCTTACGGCTCACATTTGTAGTGGTTTTACATGCTTTACCCCAGACCTCATACAATAAATCAAATGTGGAACAATTGTTGCATTATACAGCATTATACAACATAAGAACAACTTTATTGCTGAATAACTCCCTTAATTTATACAGTACTCCAATAGATTTAGATATTTTGTTCTTAAATAATTTATGTAACGTTTCCAAGTCAGCTTTTCCATCACTGATGACACCTAAAAACTTCACTGACTCTACCAATCTCAACACCATCAACTTTAAATGGAACCTCAACAGATGTCTTTCTGTTACTAAATATCAATGGTGGGCAGCAGGTCCCCTAATTCTAAAGCATTAATGCACTGAAAGTTTTAGCAAAAGCTAATTCTAAAGCACTAATTACCCAGTCGACCTGAACATTTTTCAACAGACAACATGAGTCACGTGTTGCTCTCTTAAGATTTATCATTGACATACCACAATATTGTCAACATGTCACCCACTGGATAAGTGACACACATATGAACAAAATGTGCGACAGCTTTTACCGTCAGCTATTAACATTAACGTTAATCAATAACATTTATAGACCTCAGTTAGTGATGCTAAATTTAGCCTATAAATTTAGCAAGTGCTAATCCACTAATAAATTTTAATATTAGCAAAAGCCCTAAAGCACTAATCAGGAAATTAGTTCCCCTGTTTGTGCTTTAGTGGAACTGTGCCCACCACTGCTAAATATCATGTAATTTGTTTTATCCAAATTTAATGACAATTGGTTAAGTTGAAACCAATTTTGTATTTTCTCTAATTCTGTCTGTACCATCTGCAAACAAAACACAATTAAAAAGTCCTGACACATTAACCAAGTCATTTACATATAAAATAAATAACTTAGGTCCAAGTACAGAATCTCAAGGGACTCCACGTGTGATGTTACAGAGTTATATTTTACAGCATTTATTTGAACAAACTGTTTCCTATGCTTCAAATAACTAGTTACCCACTGTAATGCTGGTCCTCTAATATCATATTTACTTAATTTTTCAAGAATACTGTGATCAGTGCTATCGAATGCTTTCTTTAAATCAATATAAACACTGAGACAGTACTGTTTTTGATCAACAGCAGTTGTTATTTGTTCTACTAAGTCCATAAAAGCTATTGATGTGGAATTGTTAGCTTTAAACCCATACCGACTGTGTTTATTGATAAATTGATCCAATCTGGTAACAAATAATTTCTCTAAAATTGTAGAAAACTGTGGTAACAAGGATATTGGCCTGTATTTTTTTGAACACACGTTTCTCACCATTTTTAAAAAGAGTAGTTAGCTTAGCTATTTTCGTGTTATCTGGAAATATACCAGTTGAAAACGATAAATTACATATGTATGTAAATGGTTCAATAACGTAATTCTTTATTTCCTTTACAAACATCATATCCATATCCACCCAGTCTTTTGATCTATTTGTCTGCAAGATTTTTTAAAATATTCATTATTTCCTCTTTGTCAGTTCCATCAAGAAAAATCCTGTTGACGCAACCTGTAACTGTATGACTCACAAATGTATCTATTTTTGATATTTTTGCTGCAAGACATGGGCCAACATTTACACTTTTGTTCACAATTTCAAAAAGCATGAATACAGGTAATTATTTTTACAAGCATTTCTCAACCCTGTCATCATCCATGGTTTGTCAACAACATCTTTCTTTGTAATTTTTTTCACACAATTTTATTTATTTATTTATTTTTTCAAAACAGAAGATTCAGGGTGACTTCAAAAGTTGATCGTTTTAAATATTCTTGATCGTTTTAGATATTTGTTCAATAAGAGTTTGATTAAAATATGTCCACTGATTCATGAGATTTTTGCTAACGGACCAGTGGCAGAGCTTCTGCAAGGGGTGGCCAAGTTGTTCTCTAGTGGGGCACAAACAAAAAAAGAGAAGAACTCTGGATTTGAAATCTCAAGATTGCCACCACAGCTAATTCCAGATGCTGTTAATTCATCTGTTTTACACAATAGTGAGCTGAAATTTTGTCACCCTTCCTAAAAATGATCAAAAAAACATGCTGAATGCTAGTCACCACAGCTATTCAGACATAAAAAGCTGAAGATCAGCATAGAAGTAGCCGAAAACAATCTTTACTAAATTCTAAATGCTAATTAAAAATTCAAAATGGCCACCACACTAACTTTAAACAAATTTTTGAGACAAAATATTTTTTGGAGTAGCTAAAAATGATCATGTGTCAATTATTGATGCTAATCCCAAATTAAGCTAACCACTAATGTTAATTTTACAAAGGGTTATAACTCAGCCACTTTTCAACATACACAGATGAAAATTCATAAAGTGTATCAAAGACCAATTTTTAATAAAATCTAAATGCAAATATAAGATCCCCACATACTTTTCAATCATTCGGGGGTGGCACCTGGGGTGGCCAATCAGGTATCAGGGGTGGCACTTTCCACCCCAGCCACCCATCTGGCTCCGCCCCTGTAACGGACAAGACAAGCTTGACTCCAACGATTAATGGTAACGTTTTAAACAAAGAACCTATGTGATCTGTTGTCTTATCTACTACCACAGCAAATCTGAGCTCAATATAAGTTCCAGCAATTTCTGTCTGTGCTACGGTTGGTTTTCTGTGGCAGCCATCCTGAATCAAACTGATTTGAAAACTTGATCATTTGTAGATGTTCATCTAATGATCACTTTCTGGGAGTTTCATTGAAATATGTCCAGTGGTTCATGAGATATTTTGCTAACAGAAAGAAACAAAGACAGAACAGGGCTGTGCGTCAACACTCACTAAATATGCATTTTCTTCTAGTAATTGGGCAAACACCCAAAGATGAACTAATTTCTCTGTTTATGTTTGTTTATCTTGGTAGATATAAGTATGTTCATGTTTATTAATCGGCTAAATATTGTAACCGAATGAGCTGAAATAAAATTCTCTCCAGCTACTATCGAGGTTTAATTTTTTCCTGCATAATTTTACATCTGGGATTTCAAATTATTCTCTGTGCTTCTCAGCATCATCATTATGCTCATCATCCTCATCATCGTACCATTGTGTTTTTAGAATGATGCCGTCACACACATCAATTTATGAGAAAACGCCCTTTACAAATGTAAGATTGTTGCAGCATCTTATATGACTTATGTTCACATTGCAATAGTCCAATCATTTGATCCTGCTAACATCAAACTGTAGTCATGGTAACCTTTAGATGTCCTGTATTTGTAAAGGAGATACACAGATATTTATATTTGTAAAGCGCTGTGAGAAAGATTTCCTCTAAAACCACAATACATTCTGTAAATTCCACCTCATTTAGTGGTGGTGTGTATACTGTATGGGAGAATTTGATTAAAATTGCTGTTGAGTCAGAGTTAAGAGTAAAATGCCGCATTCCTTTCACTTCATTTAACTGTTCATGGCAGCAAAGTGTTAATGTTTTCATCTGCCAATGGCTTGGTCTCTTCTACCCTCTGATAATGCCAATATATGCGTGATGCATATAGAAGGAATATCAGGGTCAAAAGCTCTTTTTTTAACCAGAATACATATATGTACACAGTATATACAGCGGGTAAAATAAGTATTGAACACGTCAACATTTTTCTCAGTAAATATATTACTAGAGGAGGTAACATGAAATTTTCACCAGATGTCGGTAACAACACAAGTGATCCATACATACAAAGAAATCAAACCATAAATGTCCAGAAATGAAGTTATTTGTAATAATGTGGAATGGCACAGGGAAAAAGTATTGAACACATGAAGAAAGGGAGGTGTAAAAAGGCATGGAATAAAGAGCTCTCTCAAGACCTTCACAACCTTATTGTTGCAAATCATAATGATGGCATCGGTTACAGAAG
>NW_013952502.1:1552974-1560018 GCF_001266775.1 Austrofundulus limnaeus | reverse complement strand
GTTCTATACGAACTGTCCAACACAACATTGATTCCAGATTTTCAAAGAAAAATGGAACAAATAAACGTTGAGGAGGTCATGAAATGTGTTGTTCTGAACCACACAGCAGCAGCAAATAATCTTTGTTTTGTTTCAGGAGGGCACAGCGAGCTCTGAAACTAACACTTTCCTTGATAATTTCTTTTTCTAATCTAACCTTCTGGAGGGCGGACCATAGATTCTCTAAGCTTTTAGGAACTAACAGTTTCCGCCCATCTAAAACACACAGAGAAAGAAAGAGAGAAAAAGGTGACTGACCACCGTCAGTCACTGTGACAGCTAGATTCTCTCCGGGGAATCAAAAGCTGAAAACTGTGTCAGGTTTGGCCCCTTCACCCCAACGGGGAAACCTCACAGTGTGGAAAACCARGCCTGGTTTATCCACCTTCAGAAACTCTCCAGACGGAAGTTTTATTTACAACCTGGGTTCCAGTCTAGGCCCATCAGAGGACTG
This sequence comes from Austrofundulus limnaeus, assembly GCF_001266775.1. Classification (NCBI taxonomy): domain Eukaryota; kingdom Metazoa; phylum Chordata; class Actinopteri; order Cyprinodontiformes; family Rivulidae; genus Austrofundulus; species Austrofundulus limnaeus. Next base: position 1,559,525 of record NW_013952502.1, on the reverse strand, counting down.
AGAGTCCACTGATTAGCTGGCAGCCATCTTGAATTGGGTAGACTCCAAAAGTTAATGAGTTGTGGATGGATATCCAATGATTACTACCCTGAGAGCTGTATTCAAATCTGTCCAGTGGTTTGGGGAATATTTTGCTAACAGACAAATTAATCTACACAGACATTTACATATTCTCCCACCTACCATGGCAGAAAGGAATTATAATGATATGCAATACCCACAAATATTACAATTTTTTTTCACCAAATGGACCAAATGGTACCAAACAGGTGGCATGAAAAATAAATCTATAAATGTTAATACAACCAAAGCCAGCTTCTTCACCAGTGTTGATCTTGTATCACAAAATGTGCAGGATTTCTAAAACTCTGCAAAACATATTTGGTGTTGTTGCTTGTTTTCTCACATAGACAAGACCCAAAAATATTCCTGACAACACCCTTTGGTTTGTGGGCTTCTATTTTTAAACCTTAAATCTGGTGTTTTGGGCGCCTGCATTCAAATTATTTCAGAATGAGAAGAGACCATAATTAAGCAAGAATGAGGAGCAGAGGCATTATTTTTTGTTCTTTAGATCAGTATTGTCAGATAGGACAAATTAAAATGTTGCACGAAAGGTTTCAGTTAATTATATTTTGTGGATTTAATTTTTTATGGAGTTTTACAAAGTGAGCAAATTGGTGCAAATTTGTACTTTTGGAAAATTCATTTTTTTAATACTTTTTTGTATGAGAATGTGGGGAAATCCATGTTCATCTGTTTCACACTGCTCCTCACTTAGCATTCAGTGCAAAGATTTAGTGTTGTGTTGGTGTTTGGTAATTTATTAAGCTATTCATGAAGTGAACCGTCACATTCTTCATTTTAGCAACATATCCTTGTTTCAAAAATGAAGGGTTTTTCCTTAAAAAAAAGTTGAGAATAACATTATAACTGAAACTCCAATGCGTTCAAAAGAAAGTTTTCTGTGTGGGGTTTTAACATGACATAATTTTGAAGCCAAAAATATAAAATTCAGGGTAAAACATGCAGCACAATACAAAAAAGTTCATCCATTATCCAGATATGTTTGTCTCACTTGCCTGTTTCTGCTAAAATACAAATATAACCTACGGTAATTAAATACAAAATGTAATTTAAAAAATGATTTCATTTATAAAGGGGAGAAAGATGTCTTTATACCAACATTACCCAATGTGAAAGATAAAAAACTAAAACAGAAGACATCTGTAAGGGTGCAAATATTTTTCACAGCACTGTACGTAAATACATGTGCATGTAAAGCTACGTGCACGAGCCTAATTTTCACTTTTGTTTTTAGCTATAAATGGATGCCAACACGTCCCTTTTTAGTCAGGTGATGATTTGTTTCCCCAACATGTCATAAACATGAGGGAAAAAAACAGCATACAAGAAGCACAATTTTATCAGTCTCCACCATTATAATAATAATAAAAAAGTTGCGCGTGCTCATTTGTGAGCACAAAAAAAACTGTAAGAAATAGAAGGATATTTTGCCTCTAACATTTTAGATTGTAAAACTTGGGCTTGATCTCAGAAAGATTCAATCTATATTTATTATTTTACTTATTATGAAGCGCCAAGTGTAATAAAAAGTGTAAAATAAAAGAAATATCACAAACACATTTTTATTAAAATCCTAGTTACAAGATTTCCAATATTTTATTATTTTTCCTCACTGTTCTTACATTTTTGCTCATTTTTAAATTTGAATGCTAAACATTGTTGCTAAATGTTAAAGTTTACACTTAAATAATTCAAAGTGGAACACCGACTTTGTCATTGGTGTGTGGCTCTTGTTATGACGTCATCATCCTGCGATGAATTAATTGCTAACAATGCTAGCATTGCTAATGCTGCTAATGCTTTCCTACAAGACATCAAACGCACACACCAATGGCCAAGCCAGCATTCCATTCAAAAATTCCTAAATGTAAGCTTTACCATAAGATATGTAAATTTAACATTGAATAAAAATTAGCAAAATGTTAAGAGTGAGCTATATAATGAAAGTATGTTGCGACTTTTTTTTAACATTTTATTTTACACATGGCACTATAAGCAACATGTTTTTTGTGTTGAGATTAAAATCTATAGTTTTCTTTGTTTGATGTCAGGTTGTGTTAAAATTTCCACATTTATTTAATTCACTGTTAGTTTTATCGCCACCATTATCGACCACTTTTTTTTTTACCAAAAATGAGGTGATATAAGTCTAACCTTCTGGCATTGGGCACTGATTATTTTAAGATGAACTAGGCTCTTTTGTTTTAGTCCATTTTCTTATCAAATAACTTTCCATGTTTTTGTGTTTTCTGTTTTTTTTCTGTTTCTGTTTAAAAACTAGCTTCTTCTAGTCACTATAGATAATTTTACGCTGTTCTTTTACACAACTGGTGTCAATTTCTTATTACCAAAACATTTTTATATATAATTTCCAGATTCTTTTTATTGCTTATTTTGGTTTGTTTGACTCAGTCCTGCCATGCATCATGTTTGTTTTACACTTTGGTTTGATTTTTGACTTCTTTTTTTTTTTTTTTTTTTTTTGGGATTTTCTTTCACAGCAGTGTCTCTTAGTTTTGTTTTGGTTAAAGCAGATTGGGTTGTCTCTACACCCAGCTGCCTCCTGTCTGCTTCTTGTGTATTTGGCTCCTGCTTCTCCACAAACTGTGGAACAAAACCGTTTGCACTGCTTGCTTTCTTATGATGGGGGAATTTGCATAAAAATCACACATTAGATTAAGTCTTAAAAACCGATGCTTCTAGTCAGATGAAAGTGATTCAGATTGTTTCCTATTTTATTATTTCTGCAAGTTTTATGTTACAACCTCTTCATCAGGTGAGCAGCGAGATCATTAAGTTGGGATATGATTTAATGTGGTAAATCCCAGCATGAAGGCTGAAAACGAATGTCACCTGTGTAACTGAAGCAAGCTCTGCTTCCATAAATAATTGGGACATTTAATGTCTTTATCATACACAATGAAGCACAATTAGACCAGATTTACTACAAACAGATAGGGTCTACAGTATAAAACCTCAGAGAGGATCCCCTTATTTGTCTGAGCCAAAGTCTGCAGTCACTTTCAGCGCCTGCAGTCTTCTTCCGGTAAGTGAAAAATTTCTGATTGAGCCGTGAAGGTCCATTTTATACAGCATGTCCGTTTCAAGGTTGAGCTTTTGCACTTTGTTCTTATGTGCACAAATCTCATTTTCTCTTAACTCCTGCCTGATCCACTCTCTGGAGAATGAGCCAGTTGGATCTTAAGAAGCTCGGATCATAGCAGAGATAAGCGCTTGGAACAGGCAACAATTTACAGAGGATTAATATTCAGGATGTGGTTCGGTGGAGGCCCCGATGTGCAATCTTCTCTGGGGGATAATACCCTTATTGATCTATGTAAAAACATCATTACTGAAAACAGTTATAAAAACAAATCTGAAACGACGAGACAAGAAAAAAGGAGCAAAATTAAAAATAAAAAACTACACAGCATAAAAAAACACAAAAATAAACCTCTGGTATTTTTTGATACATGCTGTTTCAAGCAATATTTTTCTAACAGCCTAAAATGGACAACTCCAGGAGGCAATGCCAGGGTTTTAACAAAGATGTTGCACAATATGTTGTGTTCAAAGTGTGTTCAGCTACCACCACACCTAACTTTGTCTCACTATCTGTAAAATTGGCTGTGTCATCAAATTTTCTGACTTTTCCTTTTGTGATCTGTGACTTTTTTTCTAAATACAGTGACACTTTCTTTTTTCCTTTCCTGTCGGTTTAACCGCAGGGTAGTAGACACTGTGTCCATGTAGAATACTGGTAAGAAAAATCGGGGGTCGTGTTTAGTCTCAACATGTAGCTGCACCCCCACACTCACACCCTCCTCCCTTCAGTCTCTCACGCGCTCTCGCCACCTGCTTCTTGGCAGTCGAACACCGTAACTACTCAACAAATTGCCGTCCAGCCCGCTGTAGGCCCGCGTGCATTATGTCTTAGTATTCCAACGACAGCTTTGAATTGCTTATGAGGCACTTTCTCTGGAGTGATCTGCTTGCACATGCAAGCTCCGATCTCAGCGCAGCAGCAGCTGAGGAGGGAAACCGTGGAAATAATTGTCTGTCTTTCCTTGTTGGCTGCTTTGACGTCTGGCGAATCCCTCTGTGGGGCACTAACAGAGCTGTTTGAAGTCTCTGTCAGCATAGTGGCGTAGCACAAACGTGCACTACATGCTAGTTCACATCTGTGTTGCATCTAGCTTCTACGCACACTAGCAAGTGGGCAGACTGGGGGGCTGGAGGCTAGAGAAAAGAGCCAGGCCACCTTTAATGGCTGCAGGTCTGACCCCGGCAGATGGACATGACGGCTCCCGAATGTTTGTTTTGTTCAGCAAAATTTCATCCAGAAGTTTCTTTTCAAAAGAGGCCAAATGTCTCGACAACGACCCACTGGGATGTCCACTCTGTTATCTGTCAAAGTGTGTATATGTGTTTGTGTTTGGGCAATAAATTTCTACTTCTTTAGTTGAAAACAAAAAGACAAACCACAATACGAAAATGTGAATATGTTTACATTTATTGGTGTTTGCACCCCTTATCGTCTTGTTGAGTAGAAACGTGCAGCTTTAATGAAAACTCAAGTAAATAAAATCAGCTCACCATCGACCGTCATGATGGATGTGTGTCGACAGTTTACTCAAGCAAAATATGAAACCTTCTGTTACTGTACTTTGTAACACTTTTAAAAATATTTGTAATTCATTAAAATGACAATAAACAAATGTCATCAAAAGCACACTTTTTAAAGTTCATTTTCCTCAGTGTTTTAATAAAAAAGGCAGATTCTTGTTTTCTTGTTTTACAGTCATACCTGAGCAATTTGCTGTATTATGTATGTAAACCATAATGCATCCTGTCCTTGTTCTCCGACACACCTTACAACGGGGAACCCATAGTATAATATTTGAGGGCATTTTTTGGACAGTAAAACACTTTTAGTGTCACTTGCTACGCTTTGAAGCAAATTGTATTGAGTTTTCTTCTGCACACATTCATGTTTGGGGTGTTTTAGCTAATATCCAACCCTCATCTGCAATGACAGCAAACAACAGAGATTGTATAGTGTTTGGAAGAGTACTTAGAGTATTTAGTCGAAGATTGGTCAAAATATTGTAAGATAATACCTTAAAATTCAACACAACAATAACAAACCATTCAGTGCAAATCCATATTTGTGGGATCCCAGTCATCTCTATGAACTGGAGCAATCAGTTTAGCGTTCCTCTCTTTGCATTTTGAAAGTTTAAGGATTGTTCTAACCATGTTTTGTCTTCATTTACAGTTGATTCCATAATGCTTCCCCATTTTAAGTATGTATTTAAGCTGATCTTTTTATGCCACTTAAAGTGTGGAACTTCATTTGATCCCTCTTTTTGAAAAAAAAAAAATAACAGAATCATTTAGAACAAGATCTGCAAAGTGAAAAAAAAATGGCGGTGAGTGCACCCCGGGATGTTTGCTTTTCCACTACCTGTCCATTACCGAGCCCCGGTTCCAAGCTCACCTGGAAAAGTCAACAAGCAGAACATAATCCAGGTGGGGGGAAAAAAGGAAGAAAAAAATGTTCCCATCAGTTTATCTGCTTTAGCCTTATGTCACTCAGTGAGGGAGACAGACAGCAGAGAAAATGCTTCATTTTGTCCACTCAAGTGTCACTAAGTGATGGATGCCTCTGGAGTGTGTCGGTCTGCAGTTGTGCCTCTGCCTGAGGGGTGAATGTGAAAAGCTCCAAGGGTTTTAGCGCTGCTTTTCACAGCCACCGTGGAGATGCCTGGTGAGGTCACAGAGGAGTAAATTTATCCCGCAGAGAGTGGGGACCTCGATTTGAGGGGACTCCACGTCAGATGTGCCGTTCTCACCATTCTCTGGAGGACACCTTATTTTAGACTGGTGAAGGGCAGGGAATAGGCCCAACACTATAATGGATTATGGGATTTTCCATTCATGTAGTATAGAGATGTTTGAAGTGTCTTATCTTGGTTTGTGTTGTTGCGGCTGTGGTAGCGTCCCCTCCCCACTGACATTACGCACCCTGCCTCTCCGGCGGGACTGCAAACAGTTATCACAATCAGCGAAAATGCCACCTAGTGTTGTCTCCAACTTGCTAAATGCTTATTACATCTTCCCTGAGTCACAGCAGACCATATGGCAAGTGATAAGACTTACAAAAAAATAAATAAACAAACTCTCAGCTTTCCTGTAGATAGACTGAAAAATATGATAAAAAAATTGCACACATCAGAGTTTGATTCACTGGGTTCAGATGTGTGATTAGTGCCGTCTTCGATCCAGACTACTGATGTTGCTCAAACACAGCAGCTAATATTTTGTCTTTAGCGAGGATAAATAAAAGCCTGGATAAGCAAGTTTGCTGAGTAAATGATGTTTATAATGACTGCCCTGGGTGTCAACTAATGCGCCCAGGGAGATGGAGGTTTTGGTGATCCTCTTCTATCTAAGATCCACCC
>NW_013952502.1:1549820-1551974 GCF_001266775.1 Austrofundulus limnaeus | reverse complement strand
AAACTTTTGCGACCAGAAGCTGCTCTTCATATTAGTGACAAACAATAACAGTAACAACAGTTTTTTGACAAGTTTAAAGTTTCTTTAAAATACATTCAAAATGTTTAAAAATAAACTACTAAAATTTATTCAACGTGCAAATTAAAATATAGCTGCAACTGTATTTGATAATGTTTTGAACTTTTAAAATATTGCATAGTAAAAACAGAAGCTGTACTTCATATTAGTGACAAACTTTGGCTTGTTTTGATGAGTTACTTTCATTTTTGCTTCTACTTTTCATTTAGTTTCCATTCCTGGCAGGTTTCTAAGGTTCTTCTTCTACATATTAAAAAAGTTGTTAAACATCTGAGTGGTGCACTACTGCTACTAGTGGTGAAAAAGTGTATTGCACCATGGTCCCACGGCCCTCTGCGGCCCCAAGTTAAAAACTGTTGTTCTTTTGAGGCCCTCAGGCCCATAGGTTAAGAATTACTGGATGTTTCTCATTGGTTTCATGTTTGTTCTGATTGTTTTTGGACCCACCTTGGTCACAGCATGTGTTGTGTCATCCAAAGGACAACAGTTTAAGCAGTGTTAGTTGCTTATACAGTATATGCACCCAATTAAACACAGAGCGGATCTTAAATTCACTGTAAAGCAGTGGATTTTTCCAGGATAAACTCTTCTCGGTTTTGACACAGAGTTCTGAGAAGTCACAAATCACTTTATATTGTATGTGCCTTTATTTCTCTAACATAGCAGCTGTTAGGTATTTGATCTAATCAAGAGAGAAGTACGCAAATGTGACTTTTAAACCTCTATATGTCGAAATCATAAAATAGTTGTTGCTCACTGGCAGCTCTCTGTGTGATGAGGCTGTGTGTGTTTCTGCATACAGCGCAGGTAATTTATATCCAATCGACAAATCAATTTGAGGAGCATAATTTACGAGGTGGGTGTCAGAGGTGACCACTCGCAGTCAAACCACCTGAAAGGGATTCATGACAAATCTGTAAAAAACAAATCTGAACAGCTTCTTTGAGTTCGAACAAACTGAACACAAGCACGCCACGCAGCTTTCGAGATCCCCCTTTGCCTTAGTCAGCCTGTGAGCTCTGCAGTCAGCTTGTTGCAGTGAGTGTGTTGTAATTTCCAGACTTTCCATGTTGAGTAATTCTTCCCCTGGTTTCGGCACGTGATTGAAGCTCTGCTGTTTGTGTCAAGAGTTTTTTTTTTTTTTGACTTTCATAACTGCTGATCACGAGCCCTCTGCAGTTGCTGGTATAATCTTATGTAGCACTCAGGTGAAAGTTTACTTGCTTAGTTTTGACAAAACTTTTAGGTAAAAAAATGAAGTGAGAACGGGGGATAATGTAGCTCCTACAAAAGGAAGTTCACATTATATTGACTTGAACAAGAAATGTGCAATTCTGACATATATTTTTAAAATATTGTAATGGTTATATGGTGTTTTGATTAAAAAACACTATCTTTTATAATGTCCAGCAAAGGATAAAATAAACTTTAAACAGTTAAATTTGTGTAACCTTTTAAATGTTTAAATTCAGTTTTGCTGTTTATAAAATATAAAATTCTCTTCTAAAACGTAAGGCTTTTTAAAATGTTCCTTTTCATTTTTATGTTTAAATCTTCAGCATCCTGAAATTTTGTGGCTTCATTTTTCGTTGTTCTGAAATTGTTGTGAAATTGACTCGCCCCTTCTTCAGTTTTGGAAATTCATCCCACGCTGTTAACGTTTCGCAGTTTGCAGCCACAGAGGAGTTCTCCGTTTGAACGCCCCGCCCTTTTTTTAAAATCTTAAAGTGCATCTGATGTCAAGTCGTCTTAAAAGAAGACATCAAATTACCTTCCCGGAGAGTCGAAACTCCGATTCCCACGATGCTTCCTTTTGCTCCTCATCAAGCACTCAAGCAGCAAAATAATCTCCACGTGGACTTTCATATTGGGCGGAAGTGTGGCACAGGCTTTTTAAAAATGCTCCAGAGCGACTTCCAAACGAGGCATAATAGATGCGAGAGCGACGTAAACATGTTGAAGCCATGTAAGCAGCCTGACAGGAGCAAGGCATCTAGCAACTCCTGTGTTGCATTAGTGATGATTTTCCAGGAGGTGCACACAAAGATTCATCAGAGTTGTCCTGAGGCTCAAGAC
>NW_013952502.1:1537027-1549235 GCF_001266775.1 Austrofundulus limnaeus | reverse complement strand
CCCCCACACCTACGGATGAGATATAAATTTGCATATAGGGTAAAAGCTGCAAAGCAAAATGAAATGCTCTGACTTGTCCCGGTTTTGACTGCAGTTCTTGAAGGAAAACTCACCTAAAGCAAACTGGATAGTGCAGTAAGAAAATTTATAGTTCTATTTTCTGTAATTGCCAGGTACCCTGCAAATAGGTTGCTTGTTTCGTTTTCTTTTTCCTCCCAACAGTTCCAAATTCTTCCTCTCTTGTGTTCGATGGAGAAAAATCCCTGGTGGCCGTGCCTGGAAATGGCCTCATGTTTATTTAAGCCTGTTTATTAAAGTTGAGCGCATGGCGCACCATTCATTTTCCGTGGTGTTTTCTTCCAGTCGAACCGACCCCGGAGCTATTCATCTGTCGGGGGCCGGGCGTAGAGCTACGACACAGGGGCCTTAACAGCATTTCGCCACAATGAGTGTGACATCAGCTCTGTACGCAAACCAGTGGGTGTATCAAAGAGAAGCACAATTACAGACGAGAAGACGGGGATAGGTGGTGGAATGACCATGGAGAGGGGAAAAAAATGTGGAAGAGTGGCAATGAGTGTCGGTGATGCAGCTTCTAATTTTGGTTCTGGCTTAAGCAGTACTTTGCTCCACTGCAGTCTTTTACTCTACAAGCATGAGCTAGCTCAAGACAGGTTGAGAGATAATGAGGAGCTGTTAAATTAGCAAACACCACCAACACTAAAGGTTGTGCTGCACACCTACACATTTTATATGTAAGACTTTCTGTATGTGCAGCATTTATTTATTTTTAACCTCTACTTAGCCGGGCAAATACCACCTATATCGCAGATCTAGTTTGCAAGGGAGCCTAACGTTCATGTTTATGAGGAAAACAGAAACAGGAGAAAACCCAAGCAAACACAAAAACATGCAAACGCCACACGAGACCCCATGTTCAAACCGTGGGGCATCAAACCCAAGACTTTCTTACTGAGGCATTAGTGCTAGTCACTAAAGGGCCCACTATAATCCATCTGAAGCTGTCGACGCACGTTTGTAGTTATTCGTCTGTTTTCACACACACCTTTCATAGCCCTTGAGAAACACCCCACAGAACTCCTGGGAAACCCCTCCTGCTGCGGTACAAGTCACTGTGGTTCCTTCCCGCTGGAGTCTGCACTCGGGATGATGGTGTTGGGGAGTGTGAACCTCCGAGATCCACCGTTGTTCACTCACATATCTGTCACGGTTACATCTCCACACGTTTCTGCAGACAGATTCCTCCGTGCAAAACATAGCTTATCTCCATTTAAGAGTTTTTGGTTATTTGACCATCTTTTTTAAATGTCTGCTTTCGTGTACAACAGTCAGTTTCCGGAAGAGAGTAGTTTTTTATAAATGAGTATTTGAAGCGAAATGCAGCGTCTGAGCGCTTTCAGCATAAACAAATATGCCCACAAACTTTTGACCAATCTCACAGTAAGTTCTTATGCAGAGGGGCGTGAAAAGTTCTCCCAAAGGGTTGCAACAAGGAAGAACGAAAGACTCAAAGCTGCAAACAATATGAGGCAATATACGTCACGAAACTGAGACAATGAGAGACAATTTCGGCAGTGGATGGAGGCCTTAAGCTCTCGTCTGTTGTCGCGGTTTGTCTCGGGTCTTTTGAAAGTAAAACCTTTGAATGGTTCATTCAACAAAAATACATAAGTAAAACAGGACTTGGCAAATATTGACAAGCTGTGAATCAAATTTTAAACACCAAACTAAAATGTATGGAAAAAAAACGATGAGGGTAGTATAAAGAAGAGTCCACACAAATCATAGGTATATATCTATATATATATATAGATTTCTTCATTTATTTTAATATATAAACCCACTAAAAGTTGTAAATACAACTTTGAATGAAAGGCACAGGAAAAATCAGACAATGCTGATATAATACTCAAAGAAAATTACAGTACAAAAGTGGACAGCTAGTTACGCATGAACAAATCCCTCGAGATTGACCTCTTTTCATACTGAAATACATCTGACCAGGGGCGGGACTAAAATGTATCTGACACAACAAATGAGGTTTAAGGGTTTCAACAGATGAAATCCATTAGCCAAACATGTTTTTATTGCTTTTCCTAACTGACAAGGGTCAGGTCAGCCTTACAAGTCATGTCGAAAACTAGGAGGGAAAACAAGAAAACAACAAGAAAAAAAAGAGCAGCTAATGTGCTTTCTAACTTCCCCTCTGAATGTAGTGGTTAAGTGGCTCATGTTCATTTAATTATTGGCCTGTCTTATTTTCTGTATGACACAAATTTCATTGTCATTTTACCATCTTAATCACAACATCAACATAGTTGACTTACAAAGAAACAAAAAACATTTGAAGCAATAGACAAAATTGTTTTTTCAAGTTATTTAAAAAGGAACATATCTCATAAGCTATGAGCAAAATGAGCCTGTATTTGTTGCTTTAATTTGGTGGTCCACTGAGTGTAAAATCAACCCAACCTCTAAGTGGTGCTTAATGTTTAAATATTGAGCGGAAATTTCTGGGCTGCGAAATGTAAAAGCGCAGGTCAGAATCCACTTTCTGGTGCAGGAAAGTCATTTATGGATATCTTCATTCCCTTTTCATCCATCGACCTGACAGAGCTTATTGCATTCAGCAGCAATGGGACGAGTCAGACAATAGCATTCATCAATTACTGGTATTTAAAGAGAACGGGGCTTTGTGGGGGCAGTACAATGTAGGTTTTATCTTGTAAAAGTCAATTTTTTAAATAAAAAAAATCTTTCTGCATCACTGTTGAAGGAAAAATGTTAACTGGTCATTTATCAATTCTGCTGCAGGCTGACGAAGCAAAGGGAGTTGTAATTTAACTATGGCTATTTTTGTTTTAGATGCCCCTGGATTTGATTCTTTGGGGACAGAATATCAGTACCCAAGCTTGTCAGCTCATAAAAGCTGTGTTCCTTTGTAGAACTCTAGTGGGAAATGACTGGAGAGAGAGGTGTGTAAACTTTGGAGTTCTTATTACAAACAGCCTCTTTGGTATAGACACATCTGCATTAAGGGACCACCAAAGTCCAATTATCGCCTACTTTTTCCCCATGAGCAGCTGTCTTGCCATTTCTGGTTTCTATTAAAGAAAAAAAATAACAAAAAAAAATCACACATACACAAAAAATGATTGCCACAATCCTGAAACCTGGAAACAGTGATTGATTTGAAATTATACTTGTGTCGCTGTCAAGGATTTTATTTCTCTCCTGTGCGAAATGCAAACCCCCAACCCCTTGCTTTTACTCTACACCTGCTTTAGCCCAGCCTTCCCTGCCGCCCCACAGCAGGAGATTCATGCTACTTCCACCTTCCAGGCAGCAATGCTACAGAAAATAAAAGAACAACAACAACCAAAAAAAAAAAACAAACCCATGGCACAGCAAAAAAATGTGCACAGCACAACTGACTTAAATTGAGCCCTGAAAAAAATAAAACAACAAAAAAATACTTCAAAACTGAAAAGGACTGCAGTAAATTCGAAACGTGTTAAAGTTTATTTTTCTAAATCAAAATGTTCTGATGGACATCATCAGGGCTGCTGCTCGGATGCTCCGGTTTACGTTAGCCTGACTCCAGTGAGGGATGCGTTCAGCAGAGCCCTTTCTAATCTCAGACCTCGAGGAGGCAGCCCAACCCCCAGAGCCGAAAGGTTACCACCTCCATCACCTCTCTTTTCTGGCTCGAGCAGGAATTTTTGTAGTGCCATACCCTTCCTGCACCAAGGAGCAAAGTCCAGGTAAAAAGGTAGAGCTTTAACAATTCCGCTTTGAAGTTTGAGTCTCACACTTCATGATGCAAGACCCAGCACCCTCTTGCTCTGTTGCACAAAGGCAGCAAATGACATCACGTACGTGAACCGGGATCCCAGGAGTCCGGGGGATAAAGAGTACAAAATTCAGTCTAAGTGCGTCTGGCTAACGCCGACTCCATGCATTACCTGGCCATGGCAGAGGACGAGGCAGCAGCTAGCCGTGTGAGGTATTCGCGCAGTTCCCTGGCCGCCTGAAAGCGGCCATAGCGCTTTTTGGGTTTGGTGCACTCATCCAACAGAGCATCAAGGTGTCCGTCTTTGGCTACATGGGAGGGCGGGTCGTGGAGGAGGCCTCCGGTGGTGCCCCGCCACGTAGCGTATCTCGACAGCAGGTTCTGACACACAGCATAGTAATTGTGGTCCACAGTGACCCTGGAACAAAGCGAGTCTTTTGAAAAAGACAGGCAGGCCTCCCTGTCGCACTCCTCGAACCGGCTCTCGTACCACACATCGTAGCTCTCTGGCTTGTCTGCAGGCAGATAAAAAAACAAAAATAAATTAAAAAACTTGTCACAAATAAGAGTTTCACTGTATCAAACTAAGACAGAAAACTTTTTCTTTTTATCGGTTTGAGCTATTTATTACTGTAGAAATCACCTCTCCCAGCAGCTGACAGGATCAACACAACACATAAATTTCTATGGCCACGAAGAAAAAATACTTTTCCAAAGCTCACAGCCAAACAACAATCTACTGTTTCTTTTGACAGAAATGAACCTCTTCCTTGATATACCGAGCAAATAAAATTCTTTCTCCAGCTCATTTCATTCTCTTGGTTTTTTTTTCCTTGGAGGATTGGGTTGGGAAACGAGGGAGGCAATAAAGAAACAAAAAAAAAGGTCGGGGGGGGGGGGGGGGAAACTGGAATGATGAGAGAGCTATTGGTTTGTGCATTAAAAGCAGATCAATATCACTGTAGGGATACGGAGGGTAGGGGGTGAACCCAGAGGATGCAAACACATAATCAGTGTATCAGCGTTGTAATGCACTTCTCCTCTGGCTCATCAGAACAACTCAATCAAACATCCAGCGTTGGGGGCCCCACTGCGGGCTCCCCAAAGAGGAGGGGCACATCAACCTCAATCAGTGAGGGTGATGAAGATGGATCTATCTGTGTGCCACAAGAGCACACCGGCACATAGAGATGTGCGCGCAAAAGCAGCAAGGTGAGGTGAAAGCAATTAATGCTTCGGAGCTGGTTGTGCATCACACATTGGCACTGATTGACAGATGGCATCGGGAGGGTGTCCTTTTTTTTGACACTCACACTGACGAACAGTCACAAAATTATGCCCACACACAGCAGTCAGAGCAACTAAAAAGAAAAAAAAAGGCAGGAAGGAATAAGTTCAGACTCAAGGACAAGGATGAACGCAGCAAAATAAATAAATAAATAAATAAATAAATAAATAAATAAATAAATAAATAAATAAATAAATAAATAAATAAATAAATAAAGTCTTTTGGCACTCCACTAAAAGTTGAAAGAAAGTTGTAGGGTCTATTCATTTTCCTCCTCCAGGTCTGGGTTTGAAAATACGAGAACATTTCCAAAGCAAACTAAATAATTTTCAAGTCAAATGAGCGGAGCAGGGGACGAGGCAGGACTGCCTAGTCTCACTTGTGTCCTGAGAGTATCCGGTACCGTCCATGTTAAGGAGCTCTGATTGGACTTGTATGCATTCCCCTCACTCCTTTGCCTTCACAAGGCTACACAGAGAAGGGACACTGGGCCTGAAATGCTTGTTAGCATAGTCTTACTGTTGAAATTCAAAAGCACGAGTCAGTTTTTAAGAATGGATGCCGGTGCTGAAGTGGTTCACTGAATACAAGAGGAAGAGTGGCAGCATGTGTGTTTGCATATGTGTGTGATTGTGTCGAGGTGAAAGAATAGCTTACATTTGTATTGCAATGGAAGAAGGCAAAAATAAATAGATAAAAAAATCCTTGATGAGGGCATACTTTTTTTTGCACCACTGTACTTTGCAAACAAAGGACACAGCTCAACTTGAACATGTTCCATCGCTCTGGAAGCCTTTGCATCCATATGGATGATCCTAATAAGAGGGTGGAACTGCACATATTTGATTCACAAATCAATTGGTTGCAGTTCAGGCCGACGACTTTCACATCACATTTCTGCTCGTTTTCAATCTCAGCCTCTAATTGTGGGGATTGGATTCTGCGTTTGAGGAGCCTTGGGAAGTTGCCGCGCCCGCTTCCTGCTGCTGTTCAAGGCACGGCCATGACCTAGTAACACTCATTACTGCCATGATCCCGCTTCTTCCTGCTGCGTCGCGGCACTTGGCAGACACACAAACAGATCCGAGGCGCACAAACATGCAGGAAGCGAATAAACTCTAGGCTTATACTCAGAAAGGCCAGGGTAAGCAGCTTGGGTTGTCAGGCTCTAAATGTCTCTGCCAGACAAAGGGAGGAGTCTCAACCTGGATTGTGCTTCAGGACTGGCAAAGGCTTTCAGTGACAGGGTGGAAAATTGCTGCTTTTGGCAATAAAATAAATGGGCACACTTCTGAGCATGGCGCTACACACCAACATAATCACATAGGAAATGAAGCAAAAATTCAAGAGGGGGAAAAAAAAGGCATGCTGGAGTAACTTGACATGTACAATACTTTGTGCTTCTCTGCTGTCAGATCTTGTAATTTGGCAAAATGGCACTTTCTCAGGATAAATTCATCACAATATGTCTCTTACAAATAAAAAAAATAAGTGCACACACAAATGCACACACTCCTTCACATACAAACAGTAGTTCATATCTGTCACGAGGCACAGTGGTGGTGAAACTTCAACACCTAGCAACACCAGTTTATCATTTTAATAGGACTTCTGCAGGAGGAGGACAAATCTAAGGGCCCAACAAGGTGGTCGTTGCTCTCTCTCTCTCTCTCTCTCTCTCTGAAGTGGCCCCTGGAAGAGGGACCGAAGGGAGGACAACCGCCTCGCTGAGTGTGTGATGTATAGCTTTCTTGGACCTTGTTACGAGGTTTATTCTGAGAGGCAAAAAACTAGGGCAGCAGAGATGGCTCGTTATCTGAACAATCTCTGCTTTGAAGGGGACGAAGTGTTAGAGGCAGAAAGGGTGCTGCAAGAGTATATATTCTTAGAAGAGAAGAGACTTCCAGCACATGCAAATTTGCCCGTAGCCGAGAGTCCCTAGAGGGCTTTTGTTAAACCTTCATCACTGCCTGACGTGTCTCATTTCTAGAAAATCCAAACAACTTAATGGACTAGTAATTGCATCACGTTTATTACAATTTTACGTGATGATTATTTTACTTGTTCAGTAAGAAACTACTGACAGAGACTCAAACATTCCCACCTCGTTACACAAAATCTACCGCTCAAAACTAAAGGATGCGACTAGGATTGAGCAAAATCGTATCATGTGCAGTTAATCATCAGAAAAACTCGCCGGTTGATTTTTGGCACTTAGCGGTTAATAAGACCTCAGAGCAGAGTATCCTGCTCGGCTCCCTTTCCCTCTTTCCTCTTCTAAACAAAATAATGGAACACCTTCTTCCTCGTCAAAGTCCTCACCTTGTCTCAGACACCCCCTCATCTCTGCCTCAACCTCTTTCTGAAAAGGTTCTGATCGGTCCATGTGTCCGCAGCTACCCCTCCATCTAAATCAGCTACAGCTCCACAATCAAAAATCGCCTCATCATTTTGATTTAAAAACACTGACTGACAAAATTAAACACTAAACACACTTAACTACCTCTTAACTAAAAAAAATCCAAACATGCTAAACATGCTATCCCTCAACTCTAATTACTCAGACATGCTTTCGCTGTGAATCTATTGTCGTCGAACCTCATTCAATTCTTATGTCCTTTTTTTTCTTCTTCTTCCTCTTGTAGATTATTTTTGACATTAGTTAAATAATTTCAGGCCTCAGTCAGAAAGGATGTTGGGAATATTGTGTTCGTTCGGTGGGGTTGGGGTTAGTATTTTATCCATGAATCTGCCTGTCTTTGGCTGCCTCATGCTGCAAAGCACTTACGACAAAGGTAAAAAAAAAAAAGAAAAAAGTGCCGTAAATTACTTATCATAACACAGGTTTTACTTGGCCTATAAAGACATTTAATAGTACAATAAAGCAAGTATTAAAGTAGTGTTTAATAGTTTAAGTCTCTTCTTCTAACACAAACTGAAAGATTCTTGGAGAAGGTGCATCTTTTCCACTAGGGCACTTTGAAACAGTCACGCGACTAAGATGTGCCGCATCGTACAGAGACTTCAGAGGTTAATCGCCATATTAATTGTTATTGGCTAAACACTACAATTAATCATTATAATTATTATTATTTTTGCCAGCATCACCCAACCCTAGATGTGACACAAAACTTTACAGGACAAAATGCGGCACTCTAAGAGAAAAAGGGTTACACAGACATGGACACAGAGCATTTGTGATAAAGAACTGATAGACATCGGCACTCACTCTGTTTTATCAGCCTTTTGTCTGCCACCAGAACGTTTTCAGCGTCGACAATGATGACTTTTCCGTCACGAGGGCCGACTGCAAAGTTATCGAAGCTGACATCAAGCAGGTACAGGGCAAAGTCAAAGTCATTGTTGGTGAGCTGCTCGGCAATGTCCATCAGCTGCCGTGCCAAGTCCACTCTCTTCTCCCACGGTGCATTGTAGTAGCTCCACAGCTCCTCGCCCACGTAGTTAACAGCTACCATGCGCCCACATGCTCCCAGGTACTTGGCAAATGGCCACCCTTCATCTGATGGAAAGCTCTGGGAAAGAAAATGTGAATAAAATAAGTCAGGCTGTGTAACAAAGTTGGCGGTTAAAATAACAAAAACCCTGGTGGCTTTGAAAAGTAAATTCTAACACATGAATAGAAAAAACCTTCACAGTGACAGAAAACATCTCTTTAATTTGTGCTGAAATACGTTTCTGAAAATAGAGGGGAGATGAAAGAGGGAAAAAATCCCAGACACAAAACGCAATGATACTGGATGCAGCCTTAGGTAATTTTTGATTTACAATTCTAAGCACAATAGCTGAAAATCTGCCAGAGAATCACGTGAAACAGAGCCAGCTTGGGGTACAACGGATTAAATTTAATAAAAGCAAAGAGCCAGTTGTGCTTAAGCCCTACAGCTGTGAGCTGATGTTCGCTGCTAAACTCAGTGGTTCCAGAGAACTGATAGGAGGTGATTTGTGGCAGCAGCAGTTAGCAGAAAAGCCATGTGTTGTGATCCAATGGTGAGGCGTTTTGACTGTTTTGTGGTGTTGGCTAACCGGGTTACTGCAGTTTGGGCATACTGACAAGAAATCACTGCACATTATAGGTTCAAACAGATTAATAAAGCCAAGCTAAAATAGCTAGAGGCAAGTGCCATCACTCCAGCTTTCTGATACCTTAATATGTCCAAGTTTTTTTTCCTCACATTTACTTAGGTTAAACAGAAACAAGCCTATCATAACAATCTTTTGCAATCACTCAAAGTCAAGTAGTAACATCTATAATGCAAATTCAAACAAGAGATGTAAGCTTTTATAAAACAGCTGCATTTTGGAACTGCTGCAGGCTGTTCTTTCACCCTTTTCCTAGATTTACTTAAGTTCATTATACTGTCACAAGCTGTTACAAAGGCTGAATAAATCAATGGGGAAATGACAGAACAAATACAACTTTTCTATGCAAATGATAAGATGTTCCCATCATGTAAAATAAACCCTCTGCAAAGGACCCCTATCTTTTATAATAAACACCTGCCATATGCTAGCTTAATGACAGCCCACAATTTCTATGTAACAAATTTCTTCAGGGCTGCCATTTTTGGCAGCCAGCCGGCAAAGAGATTCAGGCAGACAAGCAGGAACGCTCATGTTTCCCGGCAGCCTCAGGTATACTACCTCACTGAAAGCCAGCCTCATCAGGAACATTGCAAAGAAAACTCCTACAAACACTGCAGGTAAAGTGTGAACTATTATGACTGAAGCGTTCCACTCTGCTCTCTTGATAATTCAATATTTTACCAGCTTTCAATTTCTGTTGAGAGGCTGGAGGTTAAATATGCATGACTGCCCAAACTTCGTCAAACTTTAATGGAATACAAATTATTTACAGACAAATGTGTTAACCAACCTCTCCAACACTCTTCACTGGCCACGTAGGGGTTGTATCTCCAACAGAACAGCTGGACCCCTACCATATAAACTTTGAATCCAAGTAAAAGTAAGGGCTAAGAGAAACCACTGCTTTGTGAACAGGTGAATATTTAGGACTTTGCTGGTCCTCTTTTGTGCACAATGAAATATTGTTGAGGCAATTCATTTCAAGCAATCCTTAAGCTATGCTGTGCGCAGTGCAGCAACTAAATGCAATTCCACGACAAAAAAAAAACAAACTTCCAAGAGCCACTTGAAAATTAGCATGTATATGCAGCACTGAGTCAGAAACAAGAAAGAAAGAAAACCACGTTTGACAATGTGTGATTTGTTTATGTGGTATTAATCTATAACTCAGGCGTGTCTCTTCCTTCAATTGGTTTTAAAGGGGTACAGTGATGAGCTTCATGTGGTGTTGGTTGAATCTATTTCCCTGAGGTAATCTAATCAATTGTGGGCAAGACAAAAGTCTGCCCACAAGGCAGAACCTGCTTCCCCCAGCCTGTCTGTCTGTTCCTGTCATTCTTGAACTTGTCAATGACTCATTCCAACTTTAAAAAAATGTATTACCCTTATTCTACATTTTCAGTTGCAAGAAACTTAGGGTAAAAGTTTTGAGGAAGTATACTTGTAAAAAGAACTATGGACTGACTGCACCCCCAAACAGCAGTTGGATAGAAATAAACTTCAGACTACTGAGATATTGCTTGCCAATAGGAATTAATGCATTAGAGATTTTAGGATTAGAGACCTAATAGGCTAAATATCTAAAATTGCATTCTAATTTCTGAAGTTAGTATAGAACAATTAAGCAGACACTGAGTCAGTTGGCGGTATATCCCCATTAAGCCCACCTACCTCCCTTTGACCCAAATTCAAGCCTTACTCTGGTTTCTGTTGCTGCAAATCTATGATGCTCCTCATGTTGTTTAGCGAATGTAGCCCATCCGATGTTATGGCTGAAACATTTTTATAAAACAGCAGCCTCCCTCTCTCACCCCTGCAGGGCAGATGGACAGGGGTGTTTAGGGAGGAAAAAAGGTAGGGGGGGGGGGGTGCACAAACGAGGAGAAGAGAGAAAATGATGAAGACGATAAACAGAAAAGACAAACAGAGTGTTTTTCACATCTCTGCTTCAGCAGACAGGGGGAATAAACCAGCAAAGACCTGCCTGCTAAACACGTCTACTTCTTTGTTGTCAGATTGCAGGCCTGAGTTGGAGCAAAAGTAGAGCGGCAGCAGATTGGGGTGGGTGGGAAGAGGCTAGTGGGGATGTAGCAGCAGGATGAATGCCTCGAGGCTACTTTCAGACACTGTCAACGGCTGTTATGAGAAGGGCTTCAAGTTCGTCTGGCCCTTGTCGGCGGTTCTTAACACAGATGTCGCTCAGGTGCCGCGTTGACAGGCTTGTTGCTTTGCGTCGGTGTCTTAACTCATACCTTGACGCTACTGTAATGAGCTTCCTAACTTCACGTTTTGTATGCAATAAGCCTAAAGGAGAAACCTACTGAAAAGTGTAGGCATGCACACGGAAGAATGCACCTGAGTTTTGGATTCAAGCTCTGCAATTGCATCGGTTGATAAATACTCCAATCGTTCTCCCTTAGCTCATTTTAAATGGTTGCTCTGCGGAAGTCATTAACGTCCGCAATGAGGCATTTGGATGGTGGTGGTGGTAGGGGGGTTATCCTGAAAAGCACAGCCTTATATTACATCTACTGCACTATCTGAGTAGACCGAGGAGGTGCACTGTGTGTATGTGTGAGTTAATGCAAAGGTAGTGAATTTTACCAGTCTCTTGATGATATGAAGCTATTGAAAACTGCTGAGGGTGCTAAACTGCCAATGACACATCCCAGCAACTTTTACTGCTTTAAAAAGGTCTTATCACTTCTTGTTACTGTCACAGGAAACATTTCATCTTGTGCTTAGCAAAGACTTGAACTTGTAAAATATGATTTTTAATGACTTCTTTTAACGTACGATAATAAAAAGTGTGTGTGTGTGTGTTGGGGTGGGGGGTGCGATGGGCAAAACAATCCTGTCATTAAAGACGATGTAATGGTAACTGTTAAACCCAGTTTTATCTCATATTTAAGTTAAAATGGTGCACCATTGTTGCAATGAGGGGTGTGCTTTTCACCTCCTTCCATGTATCACAACAGACACAGTGGCGTTCTCTCGGGGGG
>NW_013952502.1:1535185-1536992 GCF_001266775.1 Austrofundulus limnaeus | reverse complement strand
GCCACAGACAAATGGGCCGCCTCTGGAGAAGAGGATGAAACGACTGGAGCGAGAGGCACAAGAACACACACCTGCGCCCTGACATCTGCTGACAAAGGCATGCCCTTCTACTGGACCACTCAGGGGAGGGCGTGGGCGTGTGTGTAAAAGGGTTCGAAAGAGTCCCGTTTGTGTGCGTCTGCGCGCGTGTGTGCGCCAGATTGCACGTGTCTATGAGAAATAGCTTTCAAGCGCATGTGAATGAGAACATGCAACGTGACCAGGGCTGATAACAACCTCTATTCAGGGGCCGAGTAAACACGAGTGGCTCCCAAGATTATTGCCTTGGCTGGCTTGCAAAGAACACTGGTCCATCAAAACACACACATGCAAACACACAAAAACCTGGTGGACACAGAGCTGTGTTTCAGTAATGCAATATTTATAAGGAGCCAGCAGCATTCCTTCTGCATTCACAACTACTTGCAGTAAAGAAGGAAATTAGTAGTTTGCCACAGAGTGTTTCATGTGAGCATCCTAATAAAGCCCTCAGCAGGTTGTGGTGTAAATTCCCAAGATTTTTTTGTCCTCAACATTACCCTATTATTTCATGCTGAACAAGTTGGAACAAGACTCATCTATTGAGTCCACAGATCAAATAGTAAAGTTAAGGAAGCATAGAGGATAACCATCTTCACTTGAACAGTTAAAAAAAAAACTTTTAAACTTGGCATTGTAAAATGAGCATTTTCTAACCTGATTATCACAGAGACTTAGTAAAAAGAAAGAGACATTTGCTTGACAACACTGGAAGTTTGACGCTGCCAGGCGGGACTTAAAAACATTGCTTTTCTGTGCAGCTCTCCCATTGACCTTGTGTGTCTGGACAGAAGTGTGGTGAGCCCCGTCTGGCATTTTGCTGGCCGTTTAAGTTTAAAATACAATCTCTTAGTCCAAGGCGAGAACTCAGGGCCCACAGGGGAGCCAGCGTTTTCTTCAGCCAAGGCACACATGGTGCTACTTCTTTTTTCTCCCTCAGTGTGGCTCGTCTCATGCTGCTGCTTCTCCCAACCTTTTTTCTCCTCCTCCTTTGTTCTAACCCCAAAACCTTGAAGACATAGCCATGATTTTGTCTGTTCCAACCATGGAAGTCAGGAAGTGCCTAATCAGAGCTCCAAGCTGAAGAGGTATGTGCTGACTATGTGTCTAGATTTAGAATACGACATAGCTTCTTCTCTATCCAGGTATGCACTTCTTCAAAGACTGAAGGCGGGAGTCATGGAAAATTATGGAACAACATTTAAAAACTACCAATAATATTCTTGTTGTGTGTTTGTTTGGAATGTACGGGATCAAAAATAACAAACCACAAATGAGAAATTTCAACTTCTCAGACAAGAAATAGTCATTTTTACCAAGTTAATGAAGCATGCACAATACTCTGGAATATTGATAGAAATAATTTAGATAGGTCCAAGTTTTGTAGGCCTCTACATTGTAAGGAGAAGGAAAATAGGATAAGAAATTATGTATATGATTGGATGGCTTGAGGTTGCAAACAGACACTGTGTTGCTAGCTGATAGCTGAAACCCTTTGCTGACCTCTGGCTGAACCCCGGCTCATATAGCCACCTCATAAATCCACTCTGCGGGAAGATGAGGAATGTAGTAAAGTCACAGGCAGCAGTGTTGACACAGTGTAGGTGGTATCCCCACCCACACAACAACAACAAAAAAAGGAACCCAAGTAAAATTTGGCCTCAGACCTGACGGATGTGGGTTGGGGCCTACATGAAGGGTTGTGCATTTCAGAGCAGCACCAATTATC
>NW_013952502.1:1524503-1535130 GCF_001266775.1 Austrofundulus limnaeus | reverse complement strand
GAGCTGAGGGACATGGCGAGCAGAGAGACTACGGTCACTGACCTTGCACTACAACCTAACTGTTAAGCAGAGCACAAAAAGATTTTCCTGATACAATCCCCATTAAATATATCAAATGTCAAGAAAGACCTCAAACCTAATAAGAAGTGTCAGAGTTTGACTAGTCCCCTTAACATCCAAGGAGAAATCTGATTAAAGACATCATCTTGGCACAAGTGAGGGTGCAAATGCTAAAACAATGAAGATGCTATAGTGTTCTGCTGACCTCTCATAATTTCCCCAGCAGGAACCAGGTGCCTCGTGCTTTAATGCGGTGGGCAGTTTTATTACTGGAGACAAGCTGATGTGCTAAAAAGCTTATTCTTGCTCTAACATTAGGCCCTAGGCTCCCCAGAGAACAAAGTAAAGTACAAAAGCAGCTTGTTACTGATCCATACCAGCTATCCTAAAGGGGCCCACTGAGAGTTGTGCACCACCCTCTTTTGCTGCAGAACTGTATCTTCACAAGCTGGGCAGTTGGTAGGTTGGGGTGCATTTTAAAAAGTCTTAAGCTGAGAGGGGGGTAGCTGAAGGAGCAAAGCTAAAAAAGGAGCTAGTAGTTGGGATTGGTAGAGAGGGGCGGCCACAGGCATTTACCTAACCAAACACAGCTGTCAGGCGTGTGTGCAAGTGTGTGTTTGAAGAAAGGCGGAAAAAGAGATATGATTATGGTAACACTAGCAGTCTGGCTCATTCAAACGGGACAAAACACCAAAAAGGCTGCGGCTCTTACAAGACGCAGTCACACAAACCCTCTGCTCCTCTCAGATTCTCTCCTTACCACCAAGGCCTCCTTCCAGCAAGGGCAGCCAAAAGAGGGGAGTGGGGCCCAGATAGCTCCTTGTTTTATCCTAACAGGATACAGCGTGTACACAAAGGCCTATAAGAGTAATTAAAGGGGGTTTGGGATCACTTGAAACAGGGTTTTGCGGCATGCACAACCTCCTCGCTTATGTGCTTAGAAGGCCACAATCCCCCCCGACCCAGAAACAAAAGGCCCTAATCACAGGGTAGCAACTTAAACACCATTTGCTGGCGGACCTCAGCCACTGATCCAGCCTTGGAGACAGAAGGCTCTTACTTAAACTGGGATGGCATGCGATGTGTGTGAGTAAATGGAAGGACATGAATACAACTAAAAGCTAAAGAGCTTTTGATCATCTTTGTCAAGAATGTGTGTGACCCAGAAAACCAGAATATGGAATTGCTGCATTTTTAAATCATGGAGTGGGGGGGAGTCTAATGCAAAATACACACATACTGTATTCAGTGTTTCCCAAAGTTGGGGTCGGAACCCAAAGTGGGGTCCCAAAACATCAAGGTGGGGTCCTGAAAAGATTTTAGGAATTAATTACATTTGTGCCTTAGTTGTTACAAAGGAGTGAGGTTAGTGTGTTTAAAATGGGTGAATTTAGTATAAAAATATTGTTACTATGCCCATGTTTTGTTGACCTGATACAAATGTTTATCATCCAAAAATAGCTGGGGGCACAGGTCTCTGCTACTGTTATTTTGTGGGTCAAAATCTGAAAAGTTTGGGAACCACTGCACTTTGGTTCCCAAAGTTGGGCTTGGGACCCAATTATGAGTCATGAAGCACCTTGGATAATCTCCAGAAATCAATTTAAAGGGTAATAAAATAATTGCTGATGTAATATTTTTCCTATAACTATTGCAAAAACACAAAATAAGTATAAATAAGTATTTATATTTGTGTACAAGCTGTTTAGGTTGTCAAAAAAACTGTGTTTTTAGGGTTATTAACAAAGTTCGTGTCCTCAGACCAGTAATATTTGGGGTCACAAGTTTTTGCCATGGATATTTTGTGGGTCAGAAGATATAAAAGTTTGGGAACCACTGCTGTATATGACCGTGTCAGAAAAGGAGGACAGATTTATTGGATAAGTTAAGAGCTTGTTGGTTCTTTTTGACTTCATCGTTTTTGCACTAAACTGCAAAAATAGTTGCCATTTCTGTGAATGACTTGGAGGAGTGCAAAAATAATAAATAAATAGGGCATAAATATCTAGGCCAAAGTTCTTCATCGATTCATTTACAAAGTATCTTTCTCCTTTATTTTTTTAATATTTCAGGTTAAGGTTATGATTCATAGCTTGTGCAGATAAAACCTGTTTTTCTATTAAAACAAACAAATCAAGGTTCAACAGGCCATAGCTGATGTACTATTTTTATCTCACTTTGTACCAGGAAAAATCACGAGCCCATCTTGTTAGCTTTACAAAATGCTTTGTTAATCTACAGTATACCCCAGAGACAAATAAAAATGCATTTGTGTTCAAGTGTGTTGCGAGTGTTTACTTTTCAAAACTGCATTAAAATTACGCTGTCAGAAAGACTGAAGAAATGATAAGGTACAGTAGTTTATGTAATCTTTGCCTTTCTTATATTTTAGGTTTGTAGTGTCAGATATTGTTCTGAAAAAAATAAAATAAAATAAAATAAATAAAAACCTGCAAGAGCTTGACATGTACCTCCCCATGTCAGGTGAGGCGAGCAAGTTAGATATCCGGAAGGAAAGGAGAGATGGTAATGAAATGAGGGAGAGGGGTGTCTGGACTGCACAGATTTGAGTTTAGAGGAGATGAGCGTACCACTGACTGAGTTAACCCCACAGGCCTGTCACATCCTATTCTCAGCTTCACTGAGCACGACAAGGCTGAGGACCAAAAAGGGTGCAAGTGCAGTCACATGCTTCTGGCAAACTCGCCGAGCTTAATGATTTGGAAGGGAGGACTGGGCTAAATCGAACTAATTTAAGGTTGGGCCAGATGTACTTCATCAAACACAACCGTCACCTGATGAATCTGTGAGTCACTTTGCTGGAGGAAAAAATCCAAGGATGGCAAATAAGTTTCTAGCCACGGAAATGAGTTGAATAAATTACTCACTCTCATGCAAACCAAGTTTATTCTTAAATAAGGAGTGAAATTAAAACAGGATCATGTAATTCCTCTGGTTGCCAAAGAGACAAGACCTTGACAGAAGCAGATTAATCACAGCAACAGAGAAAGATTTCCAGGCCAATTTAAATGAATAGGTAGGAGGAAACAAGAAAAAAAAAAGATGAAGTTTGGATGAAGTTCTGTTATTGCACAGATTTTTTCCTTTCTTGGATGTCATCATTTTATCTTCTGAAAATATTTGTTCCCCAAAGCCCAATTGTATTCCATGTGACACAAAGTGGGGGTGGTGTATGTGTCTGAATGTGCACACATTTGTGTACCGCTGAACACAGAAAACCTATTGTTGGCCAGACTCGAAACAACACAGCAGATTGTTTCCCCACTGACAAAGAAGGTCTGGTTTCTCATAGTGAATCGGGGCCGATTTACTGCCTGTGGCTTCAAAAGAGTGCAAAACGAAGCCCCTGGAAGAGGGAGTGCAGCTTGCTGAGCCGACAGCAGAAATCGTATTCGCATTGTAAAGCGAGAAACGAAAGAAAAAAAAACATGGAGAGTATAAATTTTCTTATACTAAAGCAGCTTCAATTAAACAACGACAAAGCGGCTACGTGCAACTTACTAGAGGTGTTTTAACGCAATTTAAACCACACAAAGCCCTGCTCCTGACATGATTAGAAGGCACAGTGATAAACAGTTAAAATAAGGATCAGGATACAATAAATGGTGGGTCATAAACTCAGACTGCATTCCCCTATTTTTTGTTAAAAATCAATCACAAAGCAGCAGCCCAAACTTTGGCAAAGGGAAAAAAAATAGACTAAAAGGTGTTGTACAGCAGCACGTCTCCTGTTCAATCTCTATAGACGCCATTAATTCTTTATGGTCCACTGCTGCTCAACCTTGTGTATAGGGTCTCTCAGTCTCTCAGCAAATTTTCTCATCTTTTGAGCTCAGTGATGCTGACGAACAGTCAAGGTACCCGGGATATGTGATTCTCTTCGAGGCCTGGCAAGTCTCTTTGCATTCTATCCAACCGCGCAACCCACACGTGTTACTCCCACGGGGTCACAAGTTTTGCACGAGATAAACAATTCATGAGTCCCTGTAAACATGCAAGGGCTACAGATAGCGAGAGAAGAAGAGAGCTGTGGACAATGTGTGTGCATGATGTGTTTGCTGTGAGATGTCTGAAGCTGTGTGAAAGATCAGGATGAGGAGAGAGTGATTCACCAAGCCTCTGAACTGAAGCGTAATGGCATTAAAAACTCTGATGGCATTATCTGTGGAGGGGACACAGGCGGAACGGGAAGTAGGGACACAAACAAGACGAAAAAAAAGATGGAGAAAAGAAGGAAGGGGGACAGCAAGCGAGCACAAAAGGCTAATCAGATTTTATAGATTGACCAGACTAAAAAGTCGCCTTTTGTCCTCCAAAATGCCCGGAGGTGTGTGGTCCTGTGTGTAAGGGGAGGGGGTCAGCACACGTTATTGAATGTCTACATGGGCAAAGACCATTGTTGTTCTGTCCTCTCACGAGACACGGTCAATGCCAAATTGAAATTGAAATTGATTGGCTGCCCGTAAATCAGTAAGGGAAAAGGATGCGGACTGCACTTATGTGGTGTAGGGAACGGCTGCTCTGACACGCAGGCCGACAGAACAGAGACAGGCCATGATTTCACTTATAATATGCTGTCAAATACCAGTTAAACAAGCATCTATTTCATTTGCATTTAATTGATTTTACATTAAATTATAGATTTTCTAATGCAGACTATTAGATGAACTTTATAAAAGAACTAGAATGTCATTTTGCAGTTCATTAATTTTAAAAATTAATGACGAATCAGAAATACTGGTTTTGATCCCACTTAGCAGCCCAAAAGAGATTCCTTCACTCCAGTCACCCAGAACTGACAGAAAATCCAGATGACATAGACGCATATTAAAATTAAAAACAACTTGGTCCATTTACAAATGATTCCTTGAATAATTCAAAACTGCCCTACATTTAGTGTTAAATATGCAGTATTGCCGCAAGCCAAAATCTCTTTTTTCTTCAGAGGCCACAGCTTCTAAACTTGTCCCTACTCTAAGCAGGAGAATATTCATGCTCCAGATAACGCCATTCAGTCTTACTGTAGCCTAGAGTTTAGGCAGGGACTAATGCCGGTCTAAGATCTATAGAAGAGAAAGGAAAACTGGTCTCCACCCTGTAATTTACTAGGGGCTTTATGGGCCAACACCCAGGTATACTTTGTTCAGATGCTATGATCCTCCGAGTGCAATCTAGGAACCATGTTTGATCAAGTAATTGGAAATCACCTGCTGCCTCAGATCAGATGACATCTTTATCCAAATATGTTCCTCTGAGGCTCCAACAGTCAAATAGGCAGTTTAAAACAAAACAATTTAATCAAAAAGAAAAAAAATAAGTAGGTCCTCTGGACGGGTTCTTATTTTTTTCTTTTTGATTTTTCTACATTGATTACTGAGATGCATCAGGACAAAACAATTTAAAATATAATAACAGAATAAACACATACCTGTAGTACAAGAGGTTCTGGATTGAATGCCAAAGTCATAAGCAGCTGCATTCTTTCCGTGTCCTTTAGGTTCTTTAACAAGAAGCTGCCCGAGTCCTTGGTCTCTGCATACCTTCGGACCACACGGTCCAGCAACCTCTGCGAGGGGCAGTGCACCAGGTCTGACCAGCCCTCCACCACATCTGGAGTAAGCAGGCGAACATCCCCGTTGATCCGGGCAAACTCAGTCTTGTACATGGCCTGGATGATGTCACAACGCGGCCTGCCAGTGGCTCTCTTGCAGATTTTCTGGTCTATCTCAGCCAGCTCCTGGTTGGAGCCGAGCCGTTTGAGCACCACACGTCGGGTGCCCTCCCTGGGCTCCCCGTACTGGGCAAAGTAAACGTTCTTGACATTGAATACGTCTAGAAATCGGAGGCGACCCCACGTCTCAAAGGAAACCTGGCCATTCATGAACTTACGGCACCAGCTGGTGCCAAAGCAGGCAGGACACTTGTTGAGGTTAATGAAACGCCTGTCAGTGAGCTCATTCTTCTGGAAGGAGGCAAATAAGTTGTGGGTGTTCATCAACAGGACAACAAACAATCCCACCACCAGCAGGAGCTTCAGACAGCGATACAGGCGGCCAAGTTTGAGAGGCAGGAAGCGCAGCATGATGGGAATGGGCAGGGATGAGGGGTGTGATAAGGGGTGGGGAAGAGGTGAGGTATTGTGTCAAATGTCAGGGAGGTGACCTCAGTTCCTCTTCGGCATGGTGCAAACTGAGAAACTTTTAAAGCAGCAGGCAGGGACACAGCTGGCACATCTGCCCTCTGCCAGTCCCTGGCAGTGGCCAGTGCGTCATGTTCTCTTATCCAGGTTGAGGGCAAAAACTTGAGCAAGCAGTCCTGAAAATTAAGCAAAGAGAGAAAAGGAATTACTCAAAAAACACGGGTAAAAAAAGAGATTCAATTTTTAAATCCAAAATTGTCCCTTTGGTCACAGATAACGATTTGAAAAAAAGTCCTTTCATTTTTTTTCCCTCATCCTCTCCCTAAATTGTGATACATTGAATAAAGTAAAAAAGCAGCTTCTCTAGCATATGAAATTGTCTCACAAATTTGAATTGCTTAGGTCATTTGAGAGATTTCATTACTTTCTGAGACAAAATGAGTTGGCCCACAGCCAATGCAATAAACTGCCTGGGCTGTTAGAGCTCTGTTTTGTAAGAATATTTCTTGTGTATTCTACTGAGAGACAAATAAAGAAAAAGGGAGAAGCAAAAAGAAATAAAATGTCAGTGATTACATTAAGGAGAAACAGACAACATACTGTAGTATAAATAAAATGTACCACGGTGAGGCTAATTTCTCAGAGGACTTAACTCTGCAGACAGACAAGTATCCATCACTTGGCCTCTGGTGCAAAGTGAAGTAACTTTACGTCTGCTCGACTCGACGCTTACACTGAACTCAGGAATCATGGAGAAATCTCACTTTGCATTGTGAAGACGGTCACGCTGCGCTAAAATTTAACCTTTGATCAGAGCTGCCTCGCCTTTTTTTAATCACGCTTTGAAGTTGCTTCTTTGAAAATGGCTGGTGTCACTAAAATAACGTTTGTGATTGAGGGGAGCAAAAGAATCTACGAGTACCCTGCTAAGCAAACTGATGTCAGCAAAGACGTGAAATGGTAGAGGCATGTATGGGGTAAAAAAAAAGAAAAAGAAAAAAAGAGAAAAGAACAATGCTCCTAGAAAGACTCTCAGTAGTATACCACTGATGAAGCCATGCTAAACCCACCCCTTCAGCTTTTTAGCAAAGAGTCTTACGCAGCGCTTCAAGTCAGACAATGGCTCAGGCCGAGCTAATTAGCCATTCTCAATTAGAACTCATTAGGACACGCCTATTAAGGCATTTGACTTGAGAGGGCATGGCTAACAAGGAGGCACACCAATGCCATTAGTGTGCGTGTCAATGGGTTCTTCAGATTTTCTGCTTTCAGATCGAAGTAGTCGAGGTCTGTAAAGACGAGGGCTGAACACAGCTAAGAGCAGCGGTTTCGAGAGTCGTGCACCTGTAGATTATCAGACGAGATTTTCATACTTGTGCTTACCTTTTATTTTTGTTTGAAAATACCTTTATCAAATCAGGCTAACATGACTTACATTGAAATAAACTAAAGCCAAAGTATGGACACCTCAGACAGCTGTGCTACATATTTTCAGCCGCAAAAAAAAAAAAAAAAAACCCACTGGCTCTGGCTTTTTATCTTTACCATAAATATAAAAACCAAGCAGTGTGACATTTTAATTTCTTCCCTGTACCAGAAATACATTAATGTACATCTAAATTGGATTTAAATCTAACTTTTAAAATATTGCACAGGACTTTTTTGTTAACCAATTTAATGATTCAAACAATGTTGAACTATTGTATTTTTAGTCTCAGGGAAAATGTATTTTGAAAACAGTGTTCGTGGCCGCCATGAGCTGAGAAATCTCATGAGCAAAATGTACAAAAAGATCAGTCTGTCACACATTTGTTTCTGAGGCAGCATTTTATTGAGACCAAAAAGACTTTGTCTACATCGAGCTGACTTCAACAAAAACGGCACCACAGTGATAAATGAGGCTATTCAGAATGAGGGGGAGAAAAACAAGAAAGTCGACAAAAATAACTGAATAGGTTCTGGAAAAATACATAAGCACATATTTATATTTATCTCAGGCTGGTGTCTGTGGCAAACCCTCCCTCCCACCTAAAAACAACTTCCACAGGAGTCAAAAGCATGTGTGCGCCTTCTGCTACACAGAGTGAGAGAAAGCTGATTGCTTTTGAAGAAAACTGAATATCCTGCTGTTATAAGAGCTTGATTCAAGTGCCATTTAGCGTCTGACTCAGGCAGTCACAGCAGACATAACTGCCAAATCTTGGGAGCAGATATGACATTTAACTAGGACGAACGAAGGACTCACAGACCACCTCACATAACCCCGGCAAGGCCAAAAAGCCGTTCGCCACTTCTTCCAAGAAAAAGCGAGAAATAACCAGACAAACTAGGACAAGCTTCAACAAAGACCTGAACATCAGGATTAACAAGATACTGAGGCTAACGACAAATAATGTGGAGGCAAACCTCCCTTGCTAGCCTGAACAGGGGAAAAAAATTACTTATTAAGAAGTAGTTGAAATATATTTTTTACATTTTCTTTTTACTTACAAGATACATAGCAGTAACTGTTCCATCTCCTTCGAAGCTACAGGATTCAATCATAATTATTTCCCATTATTGTTTCATGTGCTTTCTTTACTTATGTTTGCTAAGAGATGGACCAAGTCAAGGTTACAACACAATACGGGAGTTCCCTTTGACTTAAAATTGTCTCTCTTACCACTGAAACAATTCAGCATAGCATGCCAAGGTTGTGCAAAATGTAGCACTAGTGGATGCAAATAGCTAAAAATATCCCCTTTCCACATATATAAGGTTACTGAACGGTCACGGGTAAGCTCCTAAAAATGGACAAACTCTTTTTGTGATGTACTTCGTTACCTTACTTCACTTGAAAACCCCATGTGAACATTAATGCAGCTGCATTGCCACTTGAAAGACTTACAAACTATGCATTATTGAAAAAAAAAATCTAATTAAAGTTGTTCCTCATTCATTCATTTGGTGCAAAGCGCAAACAAAAGACTGTTTACTGCAGCGATAAGTTTCTTTTAAACATCTTTTCCATTGTGCTGAAAAACCTCCCAATTGGGATCAGTTGTGAGATTTTGAAAAAGATATGCTCAGATTTGATCAAGTCAGGATTTCCTTCACGAGAATCATGGCGAAGTTCTCGAGGGTGAATTCACACTTTACACCAACAGATGCTATCCAGATTAATGAAAGCAATAAAAGTGTAAAAAATAGATAAAATACGAAAAAATAACTAAGTGATAAATGACGGGTTAATTTACACATTCATTTTCCCCTCTTCTGTTAATGAAGGTTTGTGAGGCAAAAACACAACTGCAATATTGATAGTTTCATGGAAAAATGTAACATGTCAGGTTTATCCTTGAGCTCGTGCTTCAGTCAATATGAAGCAGGAACAAATATCTTTTGAAAAACTACCAGATTAAGAGATATTCTCTAAAGCACGGTACTGCTTCTACATGTAAAGGCAAGGTGAAAGAGATAAAAAGATTTTTTTAAAGGTAACGTGCTAATTTAAGACTAGTGTATTTTCCCTCATTGGTAATTATGCTACAAGTCTGCTTCTTGTGAATATTTTACACAAGTAGCAGACCTCTAGGATAATTACTTGTAAGTAATTTACAGCAGCAGAAACTGAGGGAGTGAAACAAATGTGAAACCGTTTACTTAACTCCCTTGGTTTCTGCTGCTGTATGTTGCCCCAATGGACTGATTTAACCATATGTGCAGGGTTTTAAAGGCTTACTGTGAGGGGCTCCTGGGCAAGGTTACCTACTCGAGTTCTTGACAGGGGTAAAGTTCACTTAAAGCTGTAAAATAAAGCCAGATGCTTTGCATTCTAACACAGATGTTACCCACTGGAATACAAGGGCACTGAAATTAAAAGTAGTGTTTTCTTATGGACAAACCTCACTGTGCCCACAGAAAACTTGTGTTTCCAATTAGTCCCCCTCCTCCGGTTCCTCCCCTGTGGTGTCTTTGTGGGAAGCAGAAAAGAACAATATCAAGGAGGAGCACCCCGTTTCGAATAAGCACCAAAATTTCTTTCATCATTTGCGGCCGTGAGAAAAAAAATAAAAAGTTTGTCAGCGTACTCAGTCTGCAAAGTACATCGGTGAGCAGTTCGGAAGAGGGGCAAAAGAAAAGAGGGCGAATCAAAAAAGATGTCTGACTCCTCATGCATGGCAGATGAGTCTCACAAGCAAAAATGTTCCAAGTTTGGCAGATGTTAAGAGCTGCAAAATGGCTCATTACCGGGACAGAAAAGGCACAAGATAAAGCAACAGGCTGTGCGTTGGCTTGAAACAGAATGACAAAGGTCGAGACATGGGAAAATGACATCTAATACTTCAACTTTTATTAAACCTACATTTTGACAGAATAAGTCCGATAAGAAAGGAGTGAGTGAGTGAGTGTGTGTGTGTGTGTGTG
>NW_013952502.1:1511502-1524457 GCF_001266775.1 Austrofundulus limnaeus | reverse complement strand
CTAAAAATAAAATGTAAAATAATTTTTTTTTACTGAATAATCTTTTCTACGGCACTTTGTGTTAAACCAGTTTCAGATAATGGTGCCCAAGGAAAAAAAAAGCTTCTTTCAGGCAAAGCCATTTTCTTGACAGAACCTGAGGGTAAACTTCATTACAATATAATGAAGTCAGGCCACACAAGAACATGCTTGATTAATTCCTCTGGAAATGTAAAAAAAAAAGGAAAGAAAAAAAGTAGAGTAGGAGTGAAAACGACGAAACAGAGCAGAGGAATCCTTAAAATGAAGAGCGAAACGATATAAGCGTCAAATTAATGGACAGCGAGATGAGGAAAAAAAATTGAGGTATTGCTTTTGTAATTGAAATGACTGCGAATAGGTTGCTTGAATACAAAAAAGCGGTGCTCCCTTTTAGTTGGCCGGACACACACAAGCACACAAATATCTCCTCGCAAGATCGTCGGCATTACCACAAAGCCCTGCCTAAAGCTCAGGAAAAAGCCTCCTCTGACCCCATGATTCCTGCCCTGCCTGCCTTGCTGTGTGCGCTTTCTTGCTGGAGAGAGAAACTACTGTTGCCGAGGTTATTGACCGAGAGAGTCAATAATGTTTGATCACAAAAATATTTTTCTGCCACAGCTGGAGTGCCTCAGCACAGCAAACATGTGCACAGTTATGGACAGACGCAAGTGTCAGCACTGTTCTCACACCTAATGGAAAATTGAGTCCTTGGAATATAAACACCAATTAACCGCGTCCCCTTAATGAACATTAGTCCATTTATCTTTGGCCCAAACATAACAGGAAAGGTTTTAATAAGAATTTTATTAATATCTGCTTTGCCCAAAACGATGCAGATAATTAAAAGTACATGCAAAAACTTTCATTACTGGAAAAAAAGTTAAATTATACGCCAATCTTTTTCCCCACTTGTATCATTCTGCTAAAGTTTTAAAAAGTAGCCATTTATTTAAATCAATGGTGACTCAGTTTGCTAAGCAAGTCAGCTAATTGAGGCCACACTCAAACTGATTAAAACAAGCTGCGGTTTTAAAATTAAAGGGGGAGAAAAGGTGTAGGAATACAAGTGATTACCTGACACTTCAGGATTTTTCTCATCTACTTCAGAACGGCTGCTTTGTGTTGCGCATGGAGGTCAAAAAGAGGGAAATATATCGCTTCTGTGAGAGCGTTTAGAAAAAAAAAACAAGATGTTCCTCCTGCTGAGCAATCAGAAACATTCAAATCAACCACCAGCAGAATGTCTTAAAACTGGATGTTTTCATAGCTCTTTTGTCAGCTAACCTTGCAGAAAGTCTCTCAAATTGGGCTGATGTAAAAGACGAATTTATGAAAACTGTCCAATTCTATTTATTAGACCATAAAGGGAAATTCATTATGAGTCATTATGAGCTTTTGTAACTGCAGTAATCAATTTTCCTTTGACAAAAACCAAGGGCACAACGTTGCAAGAAGTCTATTTATGCATTCCTTTATTATTATTATTAATTATTATTATTATTATTATTATTATTATTATTATTATTACTGCATAGATAGTTTTACCCTGTCTGACACTTTTTTGTCTAATTAAGATTTGACTTAAATTGTCCTCTACAATAAAATGAGCAAGTGGGAAAACCTGTTGAGATAGACAGTTAAAAAAAGAACTAAACAAAAGAATCAGTTTGATTCAAGTAAATTAGATGATGCTGAAATAATTAAAAAATTGCCCAACATTAAAAAAAGATTACAGAATTGCATTTTTTTATATAAGCCGGCAGTTATTCATAATGATGACACTTCATTGCAGTGTCATCTTGTGTCATTTCCAAATTAGCTTTAATTTGGCACAATATTGTTCTCTCAAGATGGAAACGACTGATTTAAATGCCACTGTAATTAAGATGCCCACGTTAATGCGACGCAACATAGTTCCGTTTTTAACAAAAGTAGCAAACACTCCTGTCATCATCCAGCGGGTGTGCGGGCATCAGATAAGAGCGTTTACATCAAAAATAATATTTGAGGAACACAAACACATCTTATCAGTCAATCACCTCTGAAGTCGCAACAGTGAGTGACGCTCAAAGTATCAAGTGACACTCTCACTTGAATGAAACGCTTTAAAACACGAATAAGTTTGGCTTTAATGGACTATAAACAGGCACGTACACGACCCAGGAAACTGCTCAGAGACAGTTCATGTTTGTTAAGGACCTGAATGATAACTACAAAAAAAAAAAAAAAAAAAACAACTGAGTGAAACAAACCTGTGAGACTTTGGCTTTAGTAGTGAAATGATCAGAGCTCGGTTGAAATCATTCTTCAAAGTTGGAGCTTCAGACCAGGCGACTCAATGGTCCTTTTAAATCAACGCAAACATTGTCTTAAGCCGCTTTTTCAAAGCTCGACGAAAATCTCTATTATCAAGCGGACTCAGACATCTAGCCAGCTAGCCTGCTAGCTGCTGAAATAAACAGTTGGGATGTCGAGTCTTAACTCTTCATATTCCGGATCTTTCTCTGAGTAGAAGACACGGTCCTCTTCACACAGGACAACAGCGCCTGTGTTGTGCAATAAGGTCCATATCCGGTTGTTTAATACGAGTCCCTCTGTGGTCACATATGTATTTCTTCCTCTATTTGTTCTCTCAGGTTGCTGCTCACTCCTCTCCCACACCACAATGGGTTCTGTTGAACACCAGCCTCTTTACACGTCACGACATCCGCTCCCGCTTTACGACAGTGGTTGCTAAGCGATTATTCTAATGAGTTCTGAGCACCGCCCCCAGAGCAAAGTTGGTTTAATTTTTTCTTTCTTTCTTTTCTTTCTTTTCTTTTTTTAATAGTAACATCGTCCAAAACTAAACTATGTAATTATCCCTAAACAGACTGATTAATCTGACAATTCAATCAGTTCAGCGCCAGGGTATTTAGGCTAATTGGACCGTGTTTTGGAGCGTATTTGGCCACTGACTGATTTAAAAAAAAAAAAGGCGTAGAGCCTGAGCCTAAGTCTGTCATTCTATATTTACACCATACTGAAATTCAAGCCGTGCTAAATATTGTTAATAGTAAAAAATATATATATATCATTAAAAATAGGCTAATTCGAATGTAATAAGTATTATCTATAATTACCCCATGAAAGCGATTCGCTTCCAGTTTGGACACCGAATAGCAGGATTCTTTGTAGTCTTCAGTATACTTTGCGTGCATTAGTTTGTACGCTTCGCCATCTGCTGGAAACAGAGAGAACCACAACCAGTTTGTATTTTTATGCTGCCCTGACGAGAATACACAGACGATTAAAACAATTTTAAATATGTAATTTTCACTAATATTCCCCAAAATATATTTAGTCTGTAATATTATTAATGTTGTTATTATTAGCCGTTGGACCAGTAATTAGACCAGTTATTTTGTAATCTTCTAAACATAAAACTGAAAAATCCCGACAGGTCGTGAAGGCAGCAGGGTTGCTGGTGCGGATGTTGCTGCGGGCGGCTTGTCTTTGAAATCACGTTAGAGTCAGAAAAGTTTTGAACTCAAGAACTTCTCGGAGATGTCGTCCACAGAAAGGCAGAGACAGCAAAGTGCGGCATTATTTGTCCTAGCTGCAGTAAGCTTAGCCATATTAACAATTCTGGCCGTGTGGAAGTTAAAACAATTTAAATACAGACTGATAAATGAAACTGGAGGTGCGCTGTTTTTTGGTAAGTAGCTCCACTCATTGCAGTGTGGGTACTGAGCACGGAAGCTGCCGCTCAACAACACTTCCTGGACTCAAGGGTTTACTTTATGTGCTAGAATGCAAATTAAATACATTTTTAGCACAGTTTTGTGGAATATCCTAGGTCCCTATTTAATTATTTTAAATTATTATTTAAAATTATTTATTTTTTTTATTTTTACTTTATCTTTTCATTTTGTCAAAATGGGAGGCACAGCTTTATGTAGGTTAGCATCTTTTCAGTGTTAATTACCAAAGATGCAACTAAAATAAAATAAGGATGCTGTTAAACGTGTACTTTTATAGACAACTGTGATATGGTCTTGGTTTTGTAAATCTGATCCGACTATTTAGACTGCTGATTACAATAAATCTGATAGGTAAGAAACACTTTGAAAGTGTCATGAACACGTTGTATATGTCACAATAATGTTAATTTAGTTGTGCTTTGAGATAATTGTCATATATTTAATGACATGTTTTCATACACTTTATTTGCAGGTATGCTTTTGGGTTTACTAGTGAAGTACTTGTGGTTTGACCGAGAAGAGCGTGGGAAGACTGTGGGAAGTGAGTGTACTTGTCATGTAATAAACGGCACTCCTCATGTCATAATGGTCAACGCCACATCCCTCCACCGGACTGAAAACGATAGCCAAAGATGCTCACTGGTCTCAGCCTTTCATATGGTAAATATTGCAAATTAAATTGTCCTTTAGCGTAAATCCGCAGCAACAGGAGCTGTTTAGCATGGACAAACACCGCTGCAGATTGTGACAAGTGAAACAACCGTTTGGCTTTGAAATGATGCATATTCAACACTTGAAAACAAATTGAAGTGTACAAGATGCTTGCCAAAGATTTGCACCAACAAAAACCTCTAATGGCTCCTTTATTATTGGTTTTCCTGGGCATTTTTATGGTCTGTTTGTTATTAGAAAAGCAACGTAGCGCTGGCACAGAGAGAAAGAGGGGAAGCGAGCAATTTAATCCATATTAGTCTTTTATTAGGGCACAGATAAGAGAGATTGTGCTTTTCAGGTGTGCTGTGGAGACTAGGGAAAATTAAATTGAAAAGACTATACGCAGATAAAGCTCCGCTCAGGCAGAGAAGATTAAACAACACAAATGGTCATGCCAATAAACCACACAAAATGCATTCTTAAAGATCAAATTAAGATTAAGATTTTGTTCAATGCATGTTACTGCCAGCATCTACAAACAAAACCTCTGCAAATCGTGTATTTATTTCTTCTTTTCAAGATAATTTTCTAGTTTGGGTTTAGATGCTGTTTTCCCATAATGAGATACTCCTGCAAAGGATGTTGGTGCGGATTGCCCTGCAGTGCAGAATAGGTAGGTGATGTAGTGCTGTGTCTCAGCAGAGACACTGCAGCTTTTTGCCTCTTTAGATAGACACCTGAACAACAGGACGCAATGATGGAAGTGAATTTCTCTCATGTCCTTTAAAGGGACAGGAATCATGACACAGCATAGATTTTGAAGGGAAATATCACTAATGGTGATTGACCAACTTATAGAAATAACTTTTAGTTTTAAATATCTAAGAAGTAGATCGCACAGGGTTCCCACGGGTCCTTGAAATCCTTGAAAGTTTGTGAATTAAAAAAATTATGTCAAGGCCCTGGAAAGTTTGTGAAAACAGCTAAAAAATTACACTTGTCCTTGAAAGTCCTTAAATGTTTTTTGGGGATTGAAATTCTCTATTCACACAACTGATTTTCATCATCTTTTAAAAAAAGAAATTATAAAATTAAAAAAACCTTGCCTTTGTTGTGGTGGAAAACTCAGGATTACGGTAAACTGGCGTCATTGTTTCTGACTCAACAACTTCTATGTTGTTCAGTTTTTCATTGAATTTACATGATATTAAACCTGTTTATTGGTAACATTCTGCGGTAGCAGTA
Source organism: Austrofundulus limnaeus (assembly GCF_001266775.1). Classification (NCBI taxonomy): domain Eukaryota; kingdom Metazoa; phylum Chordata; class Actinopteri; order Cyprinodontiformes; family Rivulidae; genus Austrofundulus; species Austrofundulus limnaeus. Next base: position 1,518,794 of record NW_013952502.1, on the reverse strand, counting down.
GGTGGTTCTTTAATTTGAGGAAATTGGTACTGGAAAGTCCTTGAAAGGTCCTTGAATTTGATGTTGACCAAGGTGTGGGAACCCTGCATATACTACTTACGAGTTTGTTTCCTTGTATAGAAAATTATGCTATAGCTTTAACAAAAGATGATTTGTTTTTCTGTGCCATTGTCTTGAACCTCAATGAGCAAATCAAAACCTTGAATCTGTTCTGTAACATTTATTTTAACAATCTGTTTTTGTGTAATTTACCAATAAAAAGAAAGATACAAGCAATTTTAAGAGATGAAGAGGCACAAATATCTTGAAATAAAATCTATCTTTATTATTCTCCATTAACTTAACTGGTTAGTTTTAATAACCCGCTTCCATCTGTGGATCTTTCGTATCAGAATGCTTTAGGACCCAATTTTTAGAATTATTTTATTAGACGGAGAACATTTTATAGCACAAATAAAAAGTGTGAACAGCTTAGCAAAGCACGTAGTAGTTTTTTCTATGATGAGTAGGATGGGCAGCTTCTTTAACAGCTGATCTTTCTGCAGTTTTAGACACTGATCATATTGTCAACAAAATAAAAGTGGGGAGTTCGGTTTTTTTCTAGCACCATGTTCACATTAGCTAACATCTGCCAACGAGTGAAGCAATAGAACTGCTTGTCGTTTCCTTAATCTGTGCAGCTTGAGACCAGTAATGTTCATGACCCCAATAACAGCAGTTTCAGTTTTAATTTTTCTGTTTCTATAGCTAGTGATTCATTTCCTCTGGTGGATGTTTGTGGTTTTGAAGAAACTGATCTTTTCTCAGCCTTTTGGAGGGTATTGTCTTTCTTGCTGTTATTTAGTGCCTTGATTTGTGGCAGTTGAACAATGTATGCCTTTCAGTGGCTTCACACTCTGGGGTTTCATTTAAGAGAGGGCTTCTAATAGATTTCCTCAGGGTTAATGCGGGTACTGTTTAAGGAAATGATCGCGTGCAAAGTGCAAATGTAAAACAGTAAATTCAGGTGTTGGCTTTGCATTATGGGTGTATGGTTTCACAGCTTATTATTAGGGAAGCACTGCTTTAAGCCACAGAGCAGCAAACTGATAATAAAACATATATTAAAGGGACGTATCATGCAAAATTCAATTTTTTAACTGTTAATTGCATTTTGTTGTTTACTCAAGACTCGGGAGTCTCTAGGAGCGCAGAAAAGTTTGATTTAGTTTCTCCAGGTGCTTCACACATAGGTATCTTTATTTTCTGTTTGGGCCATATTTTACCAACCGTTCAGTTTTCTCTGTTTTCTATGATCTTTTCTGAACTATTTCACCACAGTTTTTGTGACAGAACTTCTAAGGTCTGGACCATAGACTTAAATATATAGATCACTAGACTGAGCCCCGCCCATATTGTCCACAGTTAGCATCTGTGACAGCATGGAGGAGCAGAAACGGAGACCAAACAGGGCAACAGCTCACAGCCTCCATAGAAACTAATAGATAAACAGCAGCTGAACCAGATCTGTTTCACAGATTATCGGTCATGTTTTTACAATAAATTAATAACTATGTTAATTTCATTCAACAATCATGTAAAACAGCAGATTTATACCAGAAAAATATATAATTTATAAATAACATTGATCTAAACCAGACCTGAAGTCAGCCTGTAACTTAGACTTTAGCTTGTTGAAAAATGATGACTTCAGCTAGTAATAAAGTATATTTATTATTTCTTCTTACTGTCATAAAAAATAAGAATATTTATATTTACCAGTCAACAGTTAAAAAATGTTCTAGTTTTAGGATGAAACTTGTCTCTATAGCTAACCATCTTCTTAACAGGTCAGGTTCCTCTAACAGAAGCCTTAAAATACTCACATTTATAATATTATTTTACACTCTGTAGGTCTAAACATTAATCAAAGGACAAAGTAATATTTAATAGTTTGTGTTAAATTGTAGCAGGATTCAACAGTGCTAAACTCTGTATATATGCTCCACAAGCTAATATCTTCTAACCAGTTCAATAAATAACAGTGATTACATCGACTTTATAAGATTATTTTAATTTTAAACTGTTATGTTCTGCTCAGATCACATTGAGCTAAATAAGATCAAATCTGCTGACTTGTGTTGTAAAATTAGATGTTTTCCTGTTTATCTTCTGTTAATAAATCCATAACACAAACAGCTTTTCTGGCATTATTTAAAACATTAGATAGATTATATAAACTGTAAAATATTAATAATAATTGTGTTAATATTATTATTAATAGTTTTTATGATTTCTACATTGTCAGTCCTTTTTTTCTGCTCTGTCATCAACATGCACAGTAACGGGAAATCCAGACTCTTGACCGTTTTGCGTTAGCCATTAGCTTCACCAGCCGATCACATGGTCACGTGGTTTCTGCGCAGTCCAACTGTTCTATAGAACCTCCTTGGTCTGGACTTACCAACTACAATTTGGTCGTTTTCATTCTCCTCTGGCTCTGGGTCAGACTCTGGCTCCAACATGTGAGGCTGGATGGACAAGTCTTCCATTGTTGACATCTTTTAATTTTTGTAAATGAAACCTTTCTTCACTACTATATAAACCCCTCTATCAAACTAGAATGGACCGCTGTGGAAGCTGGACGGGGGCGGGTATGAAGCGCCTTGTTTAGATTGAAAGAGACAGCCTCAAAATGAGTTGATCCGAGACACACCTGGAAAATGGTGAAAGAGGGGCTCGTGGAGTTAGGAATTCAGACCAAAGCATTGCAGTTCCACTTTATATAGACCCCAGCTGAATGATTTAAATGTGAAAAAGAAGGATTTATAAGCATGATGTGTCTACTTTAAAGAAGACTCCGACTACTGCTACTCAGATGAGTTTAGAGTTTTGAGAGTGGCCATGGGTTTTTACAGAAGCTCTGTTTTTTAACTTCCCTTCACGTTTTAGTGGTTTGACCAGAGCGCTTTCATGGTAAATTTAGGCTAAACAATGAGCCATATCACTTCTTCAGCCACAGAATCTAACCACCATGAGAAAATGGGGGAGCGTGTTTGGAAATGTATAGTTTAATCTTCAGGTGATTTTTCAACCTGAGAGAAAACAAGTAGTGAACCTTGCAAATAATCCAGGCCAAGTGTAACTCTTCACTAATGGCTTCGACGTCTTTGGTCGGTTTTGAATGCCGGGGTCTCATTAGCAAACCAGCAGAGGCTACCACAGAGGCCATTACATCGGTCAGCCTGCGCACAGCCTTCAAGCCATTAGGCCTGATACATATGGGGAGCTAGCAGAGAGAGATAAGGATTTCATTGCATTACTGAGTCCATTATGTGCCACTGGGGAGTACAGCATTAAAGTTTGTGGTCTGATTAAATTTAGTGCTGCTCAGCTGAAGAGGCAATTAGTGCATGCAGCATACCTCCATCGTCGACTCTGTGGTGCAGGTGGCCCTTAAAATAAAACTACCAGGATATGCATAATTTATTGATTGCAGAGTCTGTATTAGTTTTGTGTTTATCACAATGTCTGCATAGAATAACAAAAAATATGCATTGATACTGTGCAGCCTGGGTAATTGCAGCTACAAAAAGTAATTTACATTGAGCCATGTTCTGGGAGCAGAACAATTTGTAGCTCTAGCTAACAGTTCAAATGTTGAATTACCGAGGAAAAAAATAGGGACTCTCCCTTTTCTACAATGGGGGTCTGTAGATTTATGCAGTAATTTAAAAAACATGCTGTTTTCTGTGTATTCACTAATTCACTTGAGGCAATATTCTCTAAAATGCAGCATGTGCTGGAAATGAGACATTTAAAGAGACTGTTTCTCACGCAGGTTATTTAAACCTCGAGTTTCATGGCGGATTTTAAAGACCCACATGTTTCTTCTCCTCCCTTTATTTGATCTGAAATTTAATTGACCCGAGTTTATATTTTGAGTGAAGTAAGGAGACCTTATGGGATGATGAAACCAGGGGAAAAAATGGTGTCTTTCCTGCTGTTTTAATTCACCGTTAACTTACAAATGTACCCACTATAGGCATGAAAGACTTTTTCGGATGAGGTTTGGCACATGAAAGGCTACCTGTCAGAAAGGTTTGCATCGCCTGGGATGAGTAAAGAGCTGAATAATCTACAGAAATTACTTTGCTCATTTGTCTTTAGAGTAATGTAGCTTTAGGTGATTTATTGGTTATATTACAGCTTGAATGCAATATTGAAATGTGCTTGTTTCTGATGTAAATTATATCAGCTGTACTTGACATTTTGTATTGTTCTTTGGTTCACTGAAGTCAGGACACACTGGCACTGTGAGGGCTAAATCAGTTAAATGTAACAAACTCAATCAAAAGAATAAAAAGCCTTTTAGGCGATTACCTGCCACAAACTCAAACCTTTGAGCTGTAGCCCTCATTCAAGTGTTAGATTTCTCATTATTTTTATTAACAACATGTGATTATTAACTTTTAAAAAACGAAGAACAGATTGTAACTTTGGGTATCAACAATGGAGCTCGTGGCCGTCTGCCAAAACTGAAGTGAACACTTTGTGTCCAATCTGTCAGCGAGTGGCATTCAGTAAACTGAGTCGTATTTGTCTCAGAGGATCCCTGTCAGCAATCAGCTAAACAGCTCTGCCTTTTACAGGGGACTTTTGACCCAGAGGTGCTTTTTGATCTCTTCCTGCCAACTGTCATCTTCTACGGCGCTTACACCCTGAATCAGGTGAGACTGCTGTCCCAGCATTTCTCCCAGAATAGAAAAGTCGACTTATCCTGGGATTAAACACTAATGAGCCCTGTTTTATTTGTTTATTTATTCATCGGCATGACACAGAATTCACTGGCTGTTAATCATTTATTTTTTTCATGGGTGTTACTAACTATTTTATTTTTGTTGATGCTTTAGAAACGACTGATTCAGAACTTGGGCTCTGTTCTCACATATGCTTTTTTGGGCACTTTAATCAGCTGTATATGTATTGGGTAAGTATTGCTTTTAAGTCAAACTCAACAAAAATAAATTATGCAAAACTCTATTATCGCATTTGCCTGTTTAAATGTCATGCTTTTGATCACAAGATGTACCATTACTATTTTTTAATTTAATCTTTTTCTGTGCGCATATTTTTTGTATCTGTGTGTAGAACCTCTGTTCAGTTGGTTGTACAGGTTTTTTTATTTTTCATAAAGGCAGGAGCAGCACAGGTGCAAATAATCACATTAATTAATGTTCTATAAGTGCCGCAGTCATCAGTTTTGTTGTGTCAGCATGTGAAAAATCACCACCCTGGAAATGACAGATTGAGCTTTAATTACTCACACCTGTGCTTTTCATACAATGATAAATTACAGTGACTGGGATAAAAGGTAAGCTCTTTAGTTTGTTGAACTTTACCAGACATGCTATAAGGTGCTGAAAGCCTTCTGACTCCAGTTGGATTTGTTTATGTTTTTGCAGAATATAGAGTTGTTATTCTTGTTTGGGGATACTAGATGGCGCTCTCACTCTTTAGAGTAAATGGATCTTTAGCAAACAGTTCAGACATTGTTTTTAGACTTGCACTTTTATAAACTCGGTTTCCAATACCTTTTAACATATTCTTTGTTTTACAGCTTCTATTAGGGATGAATACTTACCGCACATCTTGTCTATTACAAGATTAGTAGATGAAAAGACTATTAATCTGGCAAATTACAATACTCAGATTTATATTTTAGTAGTGTATTTTTAATCAGCTGTGGATATTATATACAGGTTACTAACTGAATTTAAGTTAGTATCTGTTGAAATATGTGTGCTTCCATGTACCCCAGTGAGGCAGGACTAGTTTGGACATGTTGGTTTGTGTGCACTTTATTTGAGGCAAAGACACTTGACCTGCAGCCATATAAACATAAACATGTGTGTTTCTTTGCATTGCTTTCCTCTATTAATCTATATAATTAAATTGCTGATTGATTAGTTAGATTACATATTAAATAAATGATCAATGTTGGATCCTGGATGTGCCTTGATCTATTTTTCACTTTTAACAACGTGTTAAGATTTGCCTGGAAACCGTTAGAAATTTAGTACTGGCGTTTTCACGTTCTACTGCAAGACATACAGTTTGCACCAAATAAACAAAAGCAATAATGATTCTGGGGCAGTTGTTTGTTACAAGAACAGCCAATTATAATCCAGACCAAATGTGATTATTTCAAATGTATTGTAAGTGTAATTATTTTAGAATTTGCACCCAAAGCCAGCTAGAAAACATTAGATAATGTGTAAAGTGTTCATCTCACTGCAACGTCAGAGGGGCACAGCTAGTTCTATATTTAGACCTCTGCTGCGTACACCGTTAAATGAATGTATTGCAGGTGCATCCTTAAGGTGCAGAAAGAAGACTTTACCTTGTTCTCCTAATTATGATTCTTGCTGTGTTTCATGGGCTCGAAATAATTAGAGAACACTCTGCAAAAGAAAAGTTTCAGTCTAGTTTTAATTTTAGTTGTGTGAGTTTATTATCTATAACAGTAAGAATATAAAAAGCTTGTTCCTTTTGAATTTGTTTGGTGCTTCTTTACAATGATTCTTTAGAGAAAAGCATGCTTAATATTAAGAAGAAGTAGGGTTTTCAATAAAAAGTTACAAACAAATTATAATTGAGATAGCTCTTTGAATGACTTCGGTTTGGAGATTTCTGAATAAACTGATGAGCTAATGGCTTGTTTGAGCATAACTAACATCAAAGTAGATTAATGTCTTAGAAAAATTGAAAAATTATATTTTTGCACCTAAACACCAATACATTGCCATTAATTTTATGTTACACAGTTATTCTGGCAGAAACATAAAACTGTTGCAGAAAGTAGCCCAGGCTGCACAGGAAGTGCTGCAAATGATCATAAAACTCTATGCAAGTAAATGTATGATGCAAAATTGAAGGTGATGTAAAAGTTGATCAAATCTAGTTAAATGAAACTTTTTTTTTTCAAACTAAAATTATTTTATAATATATTTGGCAATTTGAAACTATTAGTAAGACAATAATAGTTCATAATCTTCTAACAGAATACTATTTCTTTGAATCCCATCAATCCATTCATCCATTTTCTTCTGCCTATCCGGGGTCGGTTCGCGGGGGCAGCAGCTTCAGAAGGGAGGCCCAGACCGCCCTCTCCCCAGCCACTTCTTCCAGCTCCTCCGGGGGAACTCCAAGGCGTTCCCAGGCCAGCCGAGAGACATAGTCCCTCCCCTCCTCCCGGTGGGACGTGCCCGGAACACCTCACCAGGGAGGCGTCCAGGAGGCATCCTTACCAG
>NW_013952502.1:1508841-1510452 GCF_001266775.1 Austrofundulus limnaeus | reverse complement strand
TATTTATTTATTTATTTATTTATTTATTTATTTATTTATTTATTTATTTATTTATTTACTTACTTATTTACTTACTTATTTATTTATTTTAAACAAAGGAGATAAAACCAGCACTATGGACAGGTATATTTTAGACTTTATTAGTGCCTGTCCCCTGAGCTGATGAAAATTCTTCCGCTGAGTTATTCTACTCCCACCTTCAGAAAGTCTTTACAAATTCACTGGTTTTTCTTGTAATTCTGTTTTGATGCAAACACTGATACTCTGTTGAGTGTCCATATCAGTGTTACCTAAATAAATATTAATATATCCTATATTAATAAACACAACAGACATAGCTGTTTAGATAGTTTCTCTAAAAATGTATTTTGCATGTGGAATCCTGTTTATTTTCAAAGAGAAGGATGTGATCTACCGGTATGTCTTTTTTTTTCTTTCTTCTCTTTCTAATCTGTACTTCCTATTTTATGTGAATTTTAGAATTTTTGGTCAGGTGTGAGCTTTTGCTGCCATGAGACTCTGTCCAACTGGCTAAATATTGCATTAACATGAAAAATGCAACTTCAAATCTCTTCAAGCACATTAGTCAACAATTATTGTGCATCAAGAAGTTCTTTGTGGTATGTATATTGCACACTTTGTGATGACAGTATATTCGTTATGCTGTGCAATCCTATTAGATTTGAGATATTTTGTTGGGTGGTTTACCCACATCACCATTTTTCCAAGAAAAGATTCAATAGCATTTTGTGAATGCTTTGCAGTGTAATTAATTTATGACATATTTCTGCTCAGACAGTGTACAAATCTGTCAGGTTTCCAGTATTATGTGTACCCCCAATAGTAAACTCATTCCTACACCCTTGGCTGCTGGTTAGTTAACTCAGAAACACCACAAGCAGGAGGTGCATTGGCAAATAATTTTTTTAACTATAAGAAAACTAATACTAGAACTAATAAAAACTAAACTAAACTAAAACTAAGCATCAAACAAACAATAAAAACTAATAAAAACTAGCAAATCCACTGTAAAAACTAATAAAAACTAAATGAATTAAAAGAAAAAAGTCAAAACGAAATAAAACTAAACTATAATGAAAAATCCTAAACTATTATAACCTTGCTCCAAATGTGAGCAGAATAATCAGCAACCGCTGCCTGGAAAGAGGTCTCCTCACCTGCTGGTTGTGTCTTCCCCCATTACCCAGACCACTGTAGGGGGAGCCCTGCTGTGTTCAGTGAGATAACTGATGCCTTCCCCACCTTAATGACCTCAGTGTACTATTCCCTCCATCTGTTTGATCTCAACACCAGGGCCTGCATCTATGGCGTCACCAGACTCATGGTCCTGCTGGGACATGCTGCAGATGGAGAATTCTTCCTCACTGACTCCCTCCTGTTCGGTGCCATTATGTCAGCCACTGACCCAGGTAGTTGAACTCTTTAAAAAAAATACTCCTAAAAGAAATGTATTTTCTCTTTTTATCCCAGAGCATGTTTTCTTTTTAAACTGTGCACAATTTTGTATCAACAATCTCTAATTTCTGACAAGTATGTGTTTGAGGACACAAAACAACAAGTTGAATATATGTCACTTGCTCATGTTAGACC
>NW_013952502.1:1491759-1508739 GCF_001266775.1 Austrofundulus limnaeus | reverse complement strand
AAAAAAATCCTTTGTTGTGTAATGTGTTTAAAAAAATGTGTTTAAAGGGGGGTATTACCGTATTTATTCATATATAATACGCTCTCGAGTATAATACGATAATTTTTGAGCTTACAAAGCATAAAATTCTAATTATCAATAAACTACTATCCCCCCACTTTATGGATGACTTTTAGGGTTAAATTTCTAGTATTATACATGAATAAATACAGTATTTTCCAGGCATGTACTTCAATTTTGTACTACAGTCAAGTAACTGACCCCTTCAGTTGTTAAGAAAATGCTGTATGTACCTAAAATACAGTAAAACCTGAACGCCTTGAAATTGGCCTCTGTCTCTTCAAGAACCTCCTACCGTTTCCGACACTCCCTCTTCAGAACATCGTCACAACAATGCCTCGGGGGAGGGATGCTCTGTGGGGCGGGAGCTCAAGTGCAGACTGAGCTCCAGGGAGGAGCTTTGTTCAAATAGGCGGTGCTTTGTACAAACAAGCGTTTACTGCAGGAGATTCAAGGATTTCTCAGCTTTGCATGAATGAGTCAAAGCAAAGCTCTGGTTATGTTTTTCATGAAGGTATGACATTAGAACATGACATAAAGCTCAAAAAAGTAGATGTTGCGTAAAACACAAAAAAACTGAAACCAGACTCATTTTATGCTCCATTTTAAACAGAAAGGTGTAAAACCAAAATTCAAGATTGACACATTGTAACTTCTTTAAATTCAATTTTCCTTTCTTCTAAGTGAAACAGTAATGCGATCATATTCTTCAGGAACAGTGACATGGTACAGTTTGTCATGAGGCTTTCTGCAGCAAAGTGATTATGCCAACGATAATATCTCTGCTGCTAACAAATTATTTATGAAAATAAATGCTTTATCTCAAGAGAGTGTCAAAGAGTGGATGTAGATTGTGGTTCAGTTGTCCTCCTGAGAGTGATGTAACTCCGCAGTGCCGTGCTGCTGCCATTCTTGTTGACCTCAGTTCAGTCGTCACTTTGATCAGAATCAACCTGCAACACACCAAAGGCTGAAACTCTCTGAGCTTTTTATTGTGTTTTCCAAAATCGCAACAGTTCTCAGACTTTGTGAAATAGGGTTTGAACTTTGCGGTAAGAATTGTGAAGTCGTGTGCTTTGTTTTATTTTTGGGTGAATGTTTTTGTGGTTAAAAAAAGTATTGCTCAGGCTGATGTTATTATTGATGTTAATTTTGTAAATGGATCACAAATATGAAAACTGAATTTACAAACTGCAACTGCGAAAGAAGAAGGTAAAACTTCATTTTAAAGGTTGAATTTAGTAGTAACAAAATGAAATACTTTTAAAGTACATAATTTAGTAATAATAGCTTAAGTCTTTTTTAACTGAGCTGTATAATTGTTATGTTTGTTGTGGTTTGACATATATTAGAATACAAAAGAATATTTTGGTGGCCCTAATTTGGCAATACTTAGTTCAGTTCTTGGTTTACAAATACTTTTACCTTCTTCAAACAAAAGCTTACTTAGCATCGTCCAGTGTAGGTTAGATGGTGACTACAAACACACACAAAAAAAAAAAAAAAAAAGAAAAGAAAAAATGCAAAATTGAACATCCATCCATCCATCCATCCATCCATCCATTTTCTGTACACGCTTATTCCTTTCAGGGTTGCATGGGTCACTGGTGCCCATATCCAGCAGTCACAGTGCGAGGGGCGGGGTACACCCTGGACAGGTCACAAGTCCATCACAGGGAAAATTGAAAAATTGAACATATTATGTTAAATTTAAACTGTGACATCAGCTTCCTTTAATGCAGACATTTTAGTCCTTAAAGGGGGTATTTTGTACTTTCCAGGTACATAATTTAATTGTATACCACAATCAAGTAACTGTTACTTTCAGTTGTTGTGAAAATACTGTATATCAAAACTAAATTTGACTGTGCATCTAATCACCTTGAAATTAACTTCTGTCTTAAAAACCACCTACCATTTCAGACGCTCCCTCGTCTTCACAAAAAAATGCTTCGGGGGAGGGGTGCTCTGTGGGCTGGGACCTCGGCTGCAGACTGAGCTCCAGGGAGGAGCTTTGTTCAAATAGGCGGTGCTTTGTACCAGCAAACATTTAGGCAGCTCCGCATGGCTACCACAGGAGATTCAAGGATTTCTCAACATGCATGAATGAGTCAAAGCAACAACCTGGGTATGCTTTTGATGATGGAATAACATTAGAACATGATATGAAGCTAAAAAAAAATGTTGACTTTGCCTAACACCCCCAATTTACCATAATTTTTTTTATTTGTTTTTTTATTTACTGTTATTTTACCAGGCAAATCCCATTGAGATCTCAGATCTCTTTTTCAAGGGCGGCCTGGGCCTGAAGGCAACCTATTGTACATGTTTTTGTGTTGTGGGGGAAACCGGAGTACCCGGAGAAAACCCACGCAAGCACGAGGAGAACATGCAAACTCCGCACAGAAAGACCCCAGGTCCGAACCGGGGATCGAACCCAGGACCTTCTTGCTGTGAGGCGTCGGTGCTAACCACTGAGCCGTCGTGCCGCCATAATATTTGTATCAGTGCTTTAGGCAAAATTTCTTAACTTTTGTCTATTTTGTATCATGATTTTTTTCCTTATTTAGCTGAATCAAGCAAATCCCAGACTTTCAGACTCGGAAGGCAGTGATTTTGTCTCTGCTAATCGTCAGGGTAATTTGACCTAATAAGACTTCTATTCAACCCTCTCAACTGTGTTGTGTCAGTAATAATTGTCTAATGTCTCTACCTTATGCTGTTGCTGTGGAAACTGATGAACACTTGACAGCTGTAGGATGGGTTGCCATGACAACACAGACACCCTTGTGTGAGGGGAGAGGGTTAGGGCTTTTTATTTTATTTTCCCTAAGCTATAGTTTAAGTAGTGCAAGACATGCTGGCATCGGCCTGGTATTATGGGAGCAGAGATATGAAACAATCCTGACTTCAGGGACTGAACTCGTCTTCACAGATATGTGACATCAGGTCTTGAGGCAGTTCATTTGGTTTTGTCAGTCTGCTCGTCTCCTGGCTGTCTTGCCCCTTGGTGGCCTGCCATTTTCTACAGGACCAAACACTGCAATTATAATTGACTGTTTATCCAGGTCACTAATTTCTCTGAAACTAATTTCTAAGATTATTTTTACTTTGTCGTCTAATCAAATCGATACGTAATTCACCGGGAGCTGTTTTTGTTTTGAACATTATCTGGCCTTTAGTTTGGCACCTATTAGACTGTCTGCCTCCTGCCAGTGCTCAGGGGTCGGATTTATAAAAGTGGCGTACGCACAAAAGGAGCCCAGAAACTTGCGTACGCCACTTTTCATGCCAAGGTTGTGATTTATAAAACCCAAACTTGACGTGAAAATGTGCGGTGCCTCACGCCAGCTCTGACCCATGTGTACGCTCATTTTAGAGACGAGAAACTGCGACACAGATGGTGAAGTGAGGAATTAGAGCCACACTGTGTAATGATCACTGTCAGATATTTAATTTACCTTCAGAATCAGAGTTTGATTTTTATTCAGCTTTATCATCAGCTTTCTTAACAGTATTATTTATGCTTCTGCTGCTGAGCCATAAGGACCTTTGAAAAAAAAAACTTAAATCTTAAATAAAAGTTTACGCATCCATTCATCTGCTTCCTCCTCAGAAGACCCTGACCCACAGACCCCTCCCCGACAAGAGACATTTCAACAGCATGACAGAAAAAGTCACGCTTCAGTTTGGATATTATGAAAAGTTCACTTTTTAAAGTCCGTATTTGTCATGCACGCGCGGGGGGGCAGATAACAGAGCAGAGAGGGGGAGGACGGGGCAGAAGAGCGGTGAACTTAACTTTATCTGATTTATTTTATTTATTGTTTTTATCGTCCTCGGAGAGAAAATTAATTTGAAGCTGTTTTTGAAAAAAAATCATTAGATTACTCTAAATGTCTGTTAACCTGCAAAATGAGGGGAAAAGCTGTGTCAATTACAGACATTCTGTTCACGTGAGCAGCTTTCAGCACCTGTTGTCCTCCAGACGCACGACGTAGCGTGTGTCTGAACCGGCCAATCACTTGTTTTGACGTTGATCAGCTGACTGATTTAAATACATTCATGAGGTACTTTGCATTGACTGTTTATGGTTGAGTGTGGGCGTGTAGAGGGTAGAACCTGAGGCGGGACCTTGTGCACAAATTATGAGGCACAGCTGTGATCTATAAAGGGAAAATGCGGTGAAACGTGTGTACGCACGGTTTTATAAATCTGAAATTTTTTTGGCGTACGCCATTTTCGTCTTTTGGCCGTACGTTCATTTTTAGTGTGGTTTCCACACACTCTTTAAAAATCTGACCCCTTAACTGTGTAAATATGCATATATTTTTACCATGAGTTTATCTCTATCCATATATGGTGAATTTTTTTATTTGAATTTTGTATTTCCTATTTGAAACCCAGACTGCTGTTTTTTTTCTGTCTACCTCTATACCAGTAGAGATTAATGCTATGTAAGATGTGTTTAGATGCTGAGTATTATACAGTATCTGGTAGTCAGATGTTATGTTATGTGATCCTTATCCTTGAACATGGTGTAACAATTCTCCAACTGATAGACTGCAGAATAGGGTTGGGCAATATTGGGAAAAAAATAATCATGATTAATTATAGTATTTAGCCGATAAAGATTAATTTGACGATTATCCCCTGGAGTCCCTGGATACCCTTATGCCCTGGTCACATGACTAATTTAGTGGGAAAGATTTGCTCTTCGTAAAAACCTGTTCCAAATTATGTTAAAATTACAGACTTCAGGCTATAAATCAAATTTTAAATTATGTTGATAGATAAATAAATTGCATAACTTTTTTTTTAATGTTCGTCATATTTGAAGTGGAGATGAGCATCGAGCGGACTCTGCCTGGTGACATTAATCATATTAATTGTCAAGTCCCAAAAAATAATCGATTAATGTTTTTCTGACGATTAATTGCACACGATATGATTATGCCCAACCCTGCTGCAGAAGGTATAGGACAAATGGATTGTCATTGTCAGCATGCTTCTTGTTACTCAGTGTTCACACTTACCCTGCCCTATGGTGCAGAAGAACCTATGTGAATGTGTGCTCATTCATGCTGATCTTTGCTATCAGTGATCCCAACATGAGCCTTGATATTTTCTCGTTAGACATTTGTACTGTAGTCTGCATAGATATAACTTTAATAAGTGAGCTGGGAAATATGGGCAAGTAAGAAATTGCATATTTTTTAACCTTAAAATAAAATAGGTAATCTGTTCAAGACAGAAATAAGTAGATGAATGTAGACTTCTTGGTAATGATACAGCAAACTGCTTAAGAGCTGACCACAGAAAGCACTGTTCCAAGAGATGAAAATGGTGAAAAAGAACCATGATCTGGGTACTACATAAAACAGCCTGCCTGCACAAGATAACTTTACTATTACAACATTTGTTCCATACTAAAGGTAGCTTATTTATGGCTGCAGTTACACACTCAGCATGAAGCAGGTCTGCTGTGTTTTTGTTTTGACTGAAACCTGGCTCCATTGCAATGACTCTAACTCAGTAATCTGGCTGGATGAGCTAGCATCTTCCAGGCAGACAGAACTTTGGAAAGCTCCACTGCACAACTTAAGTGTCCTGGATCTGCAGCCTGTCTGAATTTAACAATGCATTGGTGATGGAAGAGATTAGGGAATGTTGGAAACTCACTTCCCTCAACTTCTATCTCAACTGGAGCATTACTGATGGCCACAGGCGGTAGGTACAGCAGCATCAAAAGGACTGTTGATGTAGGCTGGTGGAAAGACGTAAACTAAAGAGCTGATCTGCACAGAACAGCAAGTTCTTTCCCGGCAAGGGTCTCATGAGAAACAAATGACAAGTAATGTGTCGTTCCTGTTTAACTCCTGACATCTGCGGGGGGATTGCTTGTGTAGATTCGTAGTCATCCGGGACATGATAAATCCCAAAAAAGATGTTTTGCTTCTCATCCGGGGAGCTTTCTCAGTTCAAAAAGCTGAACCTGAACATGCAACAGCATCACTCCTCAGTCAGCAAGGCTGCTATAATTTCACTGGCTTGGACAAGATAAATACAGATTTGTTTCAGTATTTATTTTTATACATATGAAATGACAAAAGTAAAGATTTGTTACATTTTCAATAATCCATAATTGCAGATTATAGATAATTTAAAAGAAGATAAGAGTTTTCTAAAGAGTCATCATTATTACATCCCAAGGAACAGTATAATCAATTAAAATTATGTATAAATAAATGTATTTAAGTTACATACAAGACCTGGTTTACAGAGTTGTGAGGAAAATCGATAGGCACAGAAAAAACATTTTTCCCCATACTCATGACGCTAATGTTTGGCAAACACCAGGAGAACAATACATGTTTAAACACTTGATGTATACAGTTAGGAGAACATTCAGGAATAGTGTCACTGCACTCTGAAGTCGTTATATAAAGTATCTTGCTCTGCTCAGTGGTGACTTGTTTTGCTTCAAGCAAAGCACCCTAAGAATACCCGTAGGGCCAATAGGAATGAGCAACTCAGGCCTAGAAGGCAAATGTAAGAAAAGATAAAGTCACTAGATGTCTAAGGTCCTCCTTATTATTCTTTGATTCATGACTGCAAAATAATCTGTACCACATAAACCAAAGGTATTTTCTTTAAAAAGCCTTCCAAATTTGTCTAAAAGGTGTATTTTTTTTAACTGCATGCATGGCAATGTTACTGATTTGAGAACAACCATTTTAAAGTTATTTGTCACTATCAGATATTTTTGTGTGCCATTTTGTCAAGGTATTATTTTCAAGATGGCCTCCAAGATGTACTGATTAGAAGAAGTTTATAATATTTACACTTTAAAACTTTAATTTCTGTTGAAGCAGGGCTCTGTGTAAGACATTGTTCTGTTTTATTTCTGGTTTTTTTATTGTGAATCTTGGAAACAATGCATTAAACCAAGGGTTGTGTTTGAAAAGCCCATACTGCTCCACGGGGCATCTGGCTTGCAAAACTCACACTCTCACACGGGTATTCTTAGGGTGCTTTGCTTGGTGCAAAGAGGTCACTGCAAATCAATGTAAAGTTGTTCAGATTTCTTACTAATATACTGAGGTGGAATTATTGTCCTGATAAATCTAGCTTTCCAACCTAAATACACACCTTATATAGTAGGCTAAAACTGATTAGGTCATGGTTTATTTATTTGTCTAAATGCTCCTTTTATCACATAAACTCGGAATAATACCATCAATAGACAGCAAATGTCTGCCATAATATTTTGTACATTTATATTCACAGCCACAGCTTAAATGTCTACCTAACATCATGATGCAAGACACACCTGTGTGAGGATTGCAGATAAGTGAGGGTGAATTTCAAGCACGAAGTAAATCTTATTAAAGCATAGAGCTGTTTGCCTGCAGTTCTTCCGCATTAGATCGTAATTGACTTATTTTGGGTGTTTTAATCAGCAGTAGTCATGGCTCTAATTTCCCCGTTTGCCCGACCAACGTCCTCAAAGTCCCAGAATCCTGGTTGTTATCATCTCACGCTAATAAACTGCAGCGACGCCCCAGGCTAAATAATCCATGTATATTCATGTTCTGAAAATACAACCACTATGTAGAACAGGAAAGAGGAAGGTGTTGCAGCAAGTAGTGCCACAATTTGTACAAATTATGTCATGCAGTTCAGTTGTTTTGCATTTGAATAGAAAATGTACAATCATCACCGCTCCAGCAAATGAAGGATCTGCATGTTAAACTGCATGTGTTATACACACTTAATGTAATTTAAGTGACTAATGTGAAAATAGATGCAAGTAAATTATGTCACAAGGGAGTATGTTTGGACTCAAAGGCAGATCACAGACTGGTTTAGAAACTACTAAACATAAAGATAGAAAAATGTTGTAGAACAGAAGATCAAAAAAATATTTAAAGGAGCAATATCAGGTAAAATCAACTTTTTTGAGTTTTATATCATGTTATAATGTTATACTCTCATAAAAAAACATGTCCAAAGCCTTGCTTTGACTCATTCATGCATGTTTGAGAAATCCTGCAGCYWTTTTAGGAAGCCATGCTGCGGAGCAAAACGACAGGTGGGGACCAGAAACGCCTTTTGGGACCAGAAACATCCATGGGACGCGTCTTTAAGCTGAGCTTCCACATCGCGGAGCACACCTCCCAACCCCCCACCCCACACACTCTGCCCATGACTCCTGCAGGCTCTCGGTAGTAACAAAGTAAACGAGTGAAAGTGAAACCGAAACTGCCTGCTGAGCTCCTAACACTAAGGCTACTTCTCACTCAGTGAAGCTCTTTTCAGATTCAAAATACCTTTGAGGAAATGTCTTTTCAGATGCCAAGTAAACTGCATCATAGCGCTTGCGCGAGCCCCCCTGTGTTGAAATGGGTGGGACAGAAACAGAAGCCGAGCGGAAGGTGGTTCTTAAAGAGACAGTGGCTAATTTCAAGGTGTTTGGAAGAGAAAGTAATGAGAAGATAAGTTTATTTTCTATTTAAACATAAAAACAGCATTTTAACAACAACTAAAGGTGACAGATACTTTATTATGGTATAGTATTTAAATGTATGCCTGAGAAACACATAGGATTGCCCCTTTAAATACTGAAAGAAAATATTGTTAAGGGTGTTTGTTTACCATTGTATGTGCTTGAACCTCACTGGAAAATGTACCAATGCATGGAAATTGAATATGAAAAAGCATACAACCCACACAGAGCAGCTCGGTCTGGAGGCAGTTTATTGGTCTGCGTTCAGGCCCCGTTTTACAGACGTCAGTTCAATATAACAGAGGCTCTGAGACATGACTCCGCCTATTTTCTTACATCATCAAAAGGGGGTCCCTAACACAGCTGAAGTCATTTCTCAGACAATATAATCTGACCTAATGAAGATTAATGGTTCAGGTATGTGTTGAATCAGTGTTCAGGCATGTATCTACATAAAATCATCAATTTAAGCAAAATAATCACATTTAGCAGATATTACAGTTCCCCTAATAATAACACTATACCATGTGTAGTCTAATTAAGATCAGTATATAAGCAAACCCCAATAAATTTCTTCAACATAATCCAAACGTATAGCAGATAATAAAAGTACCCAAATTGCATTAAAGAGACCAATAAAAACAAACAGGATGGGAAGGCATGAGATATGATCAGACATTAAACAGGGTAGTCAGTTGATGAAATGTATTGATCCATACCTTACCATGCAGGGTTGTGGAGAACAAAACACAGGAACAGGCAAAACGTGAAGCAAACCCAAACACAAAGAAGGACTCTTTACAAAGTAAAACAGGAAATGAGACTGATTAAACTATAGGAAATGTATATAAATTTCATTAAAGTAAACAACATACGTACACTGCCTGGCCAAAAAAAAAGTTGCCACCAGAAAAAATAGGACACACACTCTAATATTTCATTGGACCGCCTTTAGCTTGAATTACGGCCCACATTCTCTGTGGCATTGTTTTGATAAGCTTCTGCAATGTCACAAGATTTATTTCCATCCAGTGTTGCATTTATTTTTCACCAAGATCTTGCATTGATGATGGTAGAGTGTGACCGCTGCGCAAAGCCTTTTTCAGCCAGTCCATGTGTGAAAATGATGTCTCATGCTGCATGAACCACTCTTTCACAATTCGAGTCCGATGAGTCCTGGCATTGTCATCTTGGAATATGCACGTGCCATCAGGGAAGAAGGGAAAAAAATCAATTGATCATGTATGATTTTAAGATAATCTAAGAAACTAAACATATTAATTTTATTCATGTTAAATATCAAATTAAAAGGATTCATAAATTTTTAGTATTGTGCACATTTTATTCCCAATGTTTTTTTTTATTTCATTTTTGTTACTTTTGCTTTATTTTTTCTAGAAGGTGAAATGAATTTAACAACACAGAAAGCTAAAAATTTATTTTAAAATACTATTGTACCCATATTTTTTCCGTGAATGTCGAGAAAAAAACACTTTAGTCATCGGCAATAAAGTAGCAAACTAACAAGCATTGGGAAAAACAATCGGCACAACTGCTCTAGTTATACCATTTTTTTATTTTTAGTTTTTTAAAGTCTATATTTAGCTATTTTCAGGCTGAAAAGTATTTTATTTAGGTTATTGTGTATGTGGGCTCCTCTGGCTTTAATGAACTACTTTTCTGTCTGTTTTCTATAACTTTTCTTTGATATGTTGTATTTGTTGGGTGATGAATTTTTTTCTCTGTTTCTGTTCCCATTATCTATCCTGCAGTAAGTAGCAATAGCAGTCATTTAATTGTTTTGTTTCTTTAAGTCTCAGTTCTTGGGCTACTGTCACACTTGCCTCTGGATTTTGATCTACACGCCCTGCTATTTGGAGAGAGTGTCCTTAATGATGCCGTGGCCATCGTCTTGACACAGTGAGCATCTCGTTTTACTCATCTTAGTCCTCGGAATCCAATAAATTTCTTAGTTTAATTGTGTGGGCAGTCAGAATTCTCCAACTGGCAGTACGGAGGCGGATGTGTGGGGGACGGCAGGCTGAATGGAAGCTGCCAGCTTTAAAGAAAAGGTGCGATTGGCAAAACAGCATGAGTGCTTTGGATGCTATGCAGTGGACTACATAAGCAAGTTGCCTCCAGCATTGTCAGCATCTCATTAAGGTAGTCAGTAGAGAGACTCACTGCTAGAGTAGACACACTCCGAGTAAATCAAACCTGGGTAACCAACAATAGCTGCTGTCAAATTGAGTCAAAATAAAACAAAATCTTTGAAAGCTCTCTGAATTATCCACTATGAAATCATTCCTTTGTGCTTTTCAGTTGCTTCATTCTTTTGGCTCAGTTTTCCTGATATCCAGATATGCTGTTAAATATGCATGCACACACTTGGCAGTAATTGTCTGCTCTCTTTACACAAATCTAGTGAAGAAAAACTCTCATAGACATGCTAACAGATTTCAAGTTGAAGACAGACGCATCTCTCACATCTCCATAGTTATGGTCAGACAGAAAGAAGCATGAAGAGAAATGCTGGAGGAATTACGGAAATAAATTGGTTTCTCTGCCATATTTTTCTTTTTGGTTTACACAAATTTGACACTTTAAGAGTATCATGCATCAATGTATTGAGAGTTTTAGGAAGTGTGCATATTTGCAGAGCCTGAACATCCTTTCAAACAGTTGGATAGTGCCATGTCTGTTTCTGAAGTGGCGTGACCGGCCATCTCCTGTCACTTGACTGGGTCTGTGGTTCGCCAGTCGCCAAGGTCCCCGCACACAAAGCCATGCCTTATTAGAGAGCCACGCAAGGTCCTGGCACTGGAATTTTAACAAGCTTCCCAAAGCAGCTCAACCTTACGTTGATGTGCCCTTCGCCCAGTCACAAAACCTCCAGCTCCAGCGGCCCTGACCCAGTACCACCTACGTATGTTAACATCTTGGGAAGATGGAAGCTCGGCAAAATCCTGAAACACCTGAACAAACAATATTTACAAGTGTGCACTGATCATGTGACCTGTTACGTTTTCTAACATAAGTGGCATAGAGGGACTCAGATTCTCTCATTTTTCAGCTTCACAAAGAGAATTTTTTACTTTCTCGTTCTTCTCCGAGTTATTTTTTTTGCACTCAGCAATGTGCAAGTTGAAGACTCCTCTCCCCCCTGACAATACATATTTATAGCAGCATAAGTCAACCTATGCTGCTATATGCAACAACCGTATTTCCCTTTTTATTATTTAGGTGCTCAGGTTTGCTTATGAAACAAATAATTCAGAATGCGTTGTTTTCCTGGGTAGGATTTTAGTTCTTAAGAAAACCGTGTGCGACTCGAATAAATTGGACTGACTTACCTCAGTAAATGAATTTACGTATGTTCTCTGAAGCCAGTGGGTCATTTCTTCTGGTGACTACACTTGATTCAGAGCCATAAATGATGCTGTGAATTGAAAGTTTAAGCATTTAAATCATAGATCCAGCTTTTTCTCTTGTATGATTGTACTCCTGGATTACATTTATTCTGAAACGTATTTCCTGGTTTTTTTTTTATAATTTTTCCTTTAGTGCCATTGCCGCTTACGACCAGATGGGAACAGGACGCATTTTTGACCCACCTGCCTTCCTCCACTCTGTTGGTTTTTTTCTTGGAGTGCTTATTGGCTCCTTCCTCCTCGGATTCCTATTCACTGTAATAACAGCCCTCATATCCTTTCATCCTTTTCCGTCTCTCCACTCCAGACTCGGTTACAAACTTTGCATCCGCTGCAGTGTAGGCACTTCCTCAGCTGGGTGAATGCTTCTTTAACAAACCTGTACTGTACCCCTTCATCAACAAACAGGGTCTGAAGCTCTGCTGTAACTGGTGTGCTTGTCCAGTGTTTCTCTTTGTTCTTAAAGATTTAGGATTAAAATTGTGAGGTTTAAAGCAGTTCTTATTTATAGTGACTGATTTTCCTGAGCTAACTCCCAAAGTAAGCATTAATTGAATTTTGCTGATACCACCCATAGAAACAGACTGTTCTTTTGAGCTCTCAAGCAGTAGGCCTTTAAAGGCCACTTACAGTGAAGATAAAGATGTAAATTTATCCATGTGGTGTTTTTTTTAAATGCTTGGAGTAAACATCAGTTAAATGAGCAGCTATAGCACCTTATTTTAGCTTCAAGTTCCCAGATTCAGTGAGGGTTTTATGTGTAACAGACTTAAAAACCTCCTTTTTTCAGAGCAAGATTAAGCTGGTGATCAAGAACAAGCTTTTCTCTGACATTAGCTTTTAGTCGGGAAATAACTGATCACCAGCAGAGTCTGTTGAAGGTTCCTGTTATCTGGCTGCACTCGTTTGATTTCAGCTCAGTGTGAATCTGCACTGATCACAACATTGTGTGCAAGTCTCATCTGCTCATAGATGGCATGGTTCACTTCAGTGTTGTGTTTGCTCTGATAAACTCCACTGGTTGCAGAGTTCATCACAGAAGAAAAACATGGATCAGAGAAAATAAGGGAAGAGAAGGGAATGGACTGACAAAATGAAGACTGCTTACTTGAGCTTTTGACCTACTTGTTAGGAAGCTTTTATTACTTTTAAAGTGTCATGACAAGTGTTGGCCGAATGACTGAAAATACTTACTGAGCTGCAGAAGCTCCTGTGGAAAAGGCAGGATCTCCAAACACAGTTAGGAAAACAGATGGCTAGCTCATTGACGGACCCCAAAAAAGAATATCTAAAGTAGTCTGTTTGATATGTTTTAGTAGGGCTGCGCAGTACATGCGGTAGATAGAAACGGTATAAAGTTGGCCTACGGTAGAAATTTACCCTCTACCGTCCTATCGTCATTACGTCATCGCACCTGTGTGAACAGGGCTGCGAGTGCAGAGACAACTGAGCAGGAGTTCGAAATATAATGAAGAAATTCTAGCGTTTTAAAACACTTATAGAGAGAATAAATCCTCAAAATGTCCTCCTCCCGCTGTAGAAAAGTTACGTTGTGTCGCGGGATCTTTTCCTCCCTCCCTCCCTCTTGCTGCACGTTGCGCAGAGCGAAGCTTTAACAACCGTAGTTTTTCACACCCAGTTGTCGGAGAAAATAATTATTTTTTATGTATTGTTACCCACAGAAGTGATTAAAACAAAGACGTGGACGTTCGTTCAGTCATAAATCCATCTTGCTAATGAAAAGTCGGCTTCTGCTCTGATGATGAAGATGTTCCTTCACATGTTATATTATACCGTGATATGAATTTGAGGTCATACCGCCCAGCCCTATGTTTTAGGGATTTTATTTATGCCTTAAAAAATTCAAATGTCAAGAAAATGTAATATTAGAAGTTTTTTCTAACATTAAAAAGATTAAAATAGTTGTCTGTACTGTAGAACAAGCAGTGACAACAGTTCTCCTTCTCCATGTTGCATATTTAAGCCACAATTTTAGCCCAGAAAGGACAAACCAAACTTTTTATATCTCATTTTTGCAGCTATTTTTTTCTAGAGTCTTAGAGGATGGAGATAAGGATATTATTCAGTTGGTTGCACTCTGCAGTTTATTCCGCAAGATGCCATTGGTTCCTGAATTTCAAGCCTTGAATTTCAGCAAAAAGAAAGAAAGAAAGAAAAAAACGTTTTCCCTAAACTTGCTCATCTTTCTATTTTGTGTGAAATATAGAGCGAAACCCAAGCATATTGTAAGGAAGCATAGCTGAAGGGAATGGAGGAATGTAATGTAGGGAGCTCACAGGGGGAAAAAAATCCCATTAACATCCAGCGGTTTCACTGTATGGTAGGTCCTCAGGCTTTATTCAAAACATTTGCTTTTGTATCATATCTCTGTCTTCATTCTCCTGCATTAAAAGGAGCATGTATTTGTGCTGCAGATGCTGTATCAACCTTAGCCTGTTTCAGAGTGATAAAAAACTTCACAATCACCTTCGTGCACATCTTTAACTCTCTTGCCACCTCACCAAATTCACACATCTGCATGAAAGCCCTCTGCTGGAAACATCGGTCTTCTTCCTGCTGTCCTGGAGCAGCTTCCTCTCAGCCGAAGCCAGTGGACTTTCAGGTGAGCCCTGTGTGACGGATGTTGTTTGTGTGTCTGTGGCCGTATCAGTTCTCTGGGTGAGTGGTAGGTCAGACCGAATACAAATCCTGTTAGCCCTTTTCCCCTCAGGCGTCACTTCTCAGCTGCCTGCGCTGACTTGCACACCGCCCCTCAATATGAATCACACAAGCAGCTGTTTGTTTGGCACGCTCTGCTGCTGCTCGGTTTGAGGCGTCTCCATAAGAATTCACTCTTAAACTTAAACTGGGATTGATGCTTGATGTTCATTGGATGCGTACAAATAACTCCTAAAAATGTGCAATCTATTGAAATAATTTATAGAAGAAAATACACTTAGGTATTTAACTGTTGATTTTATTCTACTTTCAAACTTAACTATTTATTTAAGCTTGTTTACACTTTTCATTTCTGAAATGTCAACGCATAGTTACAGAAAATAACAGTTTATGGTATTTTCCTGTCTTGATTATGTAAAATTTCTGTAAAAAGAAGAACTGCTTATCCCATTTTGTAGTATTTCTCTATCCCTTTCCCAACTCTTTGACCATTCATTTGAAATTGCAAGTTGTACAAAATGGGACATCTCATAAAGACATCTAATTCCCAGTAATTGTCACAAAACTCTTTATAAGCCCTGTCACACTATAACATTTTAGACAATTTATTGCAGACTTATGAAAAATTTGTTATAACTATTTTACGCATATCTGCTAAATAGTCAACCTATTTGTTATCATTACGGTAAGTGAAGGTCCACGAGGCTTCCAGTGTTTTTTTTAACCCCATCTTCATCTTAGACATCTGTAGTGTTGGACAAACTTTAACAAGTTAGCAAAACTTGTCTAAAATGTAATAGTGTGACATGGCTTTTACATAAACAAATGTATGCCCATTTATGTAATTGACACCAGCAGCAGACAGTGTTTTTATATGCTTGTTATGGATGATTGACAGTAAACGATGCAATACATCAGAAGGCACCAAACTAGACATTAAATTGATTGTGGAGACAAAGTATTTTAATGTAATGCTTTAGTTATTTGCTGAAACTTTGAGTCAGGTCCTCTGGGCGGGTTCTTCTTTGTTGAAACGTTTTGTCTCTTGGAGAAGAGACAAAAAGGAGTCGAAAGCGGTGAGTTGACCTCAAGTAATCATTAAAAATCATTTAATGGCTTTGAATATCTAAAATGCATTTGTCACCCTTTACTTATTTCAAAATATAATTCAGTTTTGTTTGGAATGTAGTACTTTTGGGTTTACAGCCAAGTATTGTCCTCCTCCTATGCTGACCATTGCATTAATATGATGTTCATACTCAAATGTTATCTCTCCCGTCTGCATTTGCTCTATCTGAAGGATTCAACTTAATCAACTGTCGAGCTCTCTTCCTCTCTCTCACTTGGCAATTGTCCCTGTGGCTTGTAGAGGGAAAAATGTGGTCTCTAATGAAAGACTTTGACCTTTCTCTATTGGGCCAAGATATTCTGTTTATGAAGTACTCCCTTCTAAGTGCTGCCCAGTGTGGGAGTTAGACTACAACAAAACAAATCACAGGGCAATGGTTCCTGGTGCTATTTGATGCAGAGACTATTCTGTTGATAGTATGCTTATTAGTAGGATCTGTTATTAAAGGAGACAAACCCTGCCTTTAGATCCTTCTTTTTCACATTCAGTTGGAGTCTATATAAAGTGGAACTGCAATGCTTTGGTCTAAATTCCTCTTTATTGTAACTGTACAAGCCCCTCTTTTACCTCTTTTATGAGGTGTGTCTCAGATCAACTCGTTTTGATACTGTTTCTTTAAATCCAAATGAAGTGCTTCACACCACTCCTAGAGACTCCAAGTACACAACAAAATAGCAGATAAAAAGTGAATTTTGTACATGTCCTCTTTAAGATCCTACATTTGGACTTGAAATCTACATGTTCATATCATCAAATATTACTTGCAGTCATCTAATTTTCTTTTTAATGCCCGTAAGTCTCCACTTGGGAAGTAGCAGCATGTGATTCAGAGGAAGTGAGACTCCTCCCGGGTGTCCTTTAGTTAGTGAGGCTCTTTCTGTCTTTGCTAATTGTTTGAATTTAGTGAGGGCATGCCTAATGACCCTCAGCTTTGGAGGCAGCTTTGCTATCATTAATCTTACACGCCTCACAATTCTTCGTTTTGAGATTTGTCTATTCTCCAGCCACATTTGTTTTGTGGAAATGATGTGCATTGTAGAGGTAACCCTGGTGAAAAAAACTTTTCTATTGTTTATTTTCTTTGTCTTTGATTTTATATTTTTACACTTATAAGAAGAAAATCATTTTAAAGTGTTTTTATTTTCTTTAAGTGAATGGGACAAAGTCCTATA
>NW_013952502.1:1489536-1491658 GCF_001266775.1 Austrofundulus limnaeus | reverse complement strand
AGGTCACAAGTTCTTTTCACATTCATGACCAGAGGGGTGTTTCATTATATCTGATTAAATTTCTTGCAAGGTCTTGTGGAACATGACTTTATGGGGTTAAGCTGGTATTAATCTCATAGAGGAGCAGGGTTCTTACAGCATGTACTGTAAATTTGAGGGTAATGTGTGACCTCTGTTGGTGTTATGTAAACCAAAGAAGAACTAAACAGTACGAGATCTGCCTTTTTAAATACACTGATACTACTGTGAATAATCCTGGAACTTGCACAGAGCAGATACAGGTCAGGATGATGATGGTTTAAAGGTGGATGGTGAAGATGGAGTAATGTGTTGCCATCATGTAGCCACAGGTACTCTTTGCTCTGTTTATTGAAGACATTCATTGTCTCGCTATTGCTACCCATCACAGTAATTTTCACAATGTTTTCCATTTGTTTGACTCAAAGTGGAAGGAAAATGTGAAACTTAGTCTCTGCAACAGAAGGCAGCAAGCCACCTTTCATGCTGTTTGCTTCAGCTTTAAAACCGACTCTAATCCTTTTCCTTCTCTCTGTACACCAACCTATTTTTATTTATTTACTCTTTGTGTTTAGTTTCATTTCTATTTTTTCCGGCGTCATCTGTCATAATTACATAATTTTCAGGGTTGTTTTATTCTCAAATCTGCATTCCTCTGGTATAGTATTGCAATAAAAGACTTCAGTTCAAGACAAAGGGATGCTTGATTTAGGTTGAACAGCATACTTTGGTTTGAGCTGTTTGTTGAGCTCTATTGTTTTGGAATAAAGACAATGAATGAATACAGGGTGGAGCTTGTATAATGAGTTGATAATGATAGGATTTTTGAACCTCAACAACAAGTCTAGCCTAAAATATTTAATCTAAAATTACATTGATTGTTTTGTCTTGTTTGTTTTTTTTCTTCTGTCACTTGCTGGATGGATGTTTTTATTGAAGTAGTCTAAGTTTCTATAAGTAATTTTCCACAACCTGATTTCATGTAGACATGTTTGTGTTTTTTGCAAATTTTAAACTAACCACGTATATGTCATTAGTGAAAAGATGAGCTGTTTAAAGTAAATATTTTCATTTTTTGGCTTAAAGCAAAGAGTTAGCACAAAAAAGCCATCATAATACAGACAATATTGTCATTTTCTCTCATGTATGTGCTTGTTTTACAGGTATTGTGGCAGTTCTGTTTTGTGGCCTGAGCCAGGCAAGATACACAACTCTCAATTTATCAGACGAAGGCAGGACAAGGACCAAGCAGGTAGGTTTGCATACAGTGACTAAAGCCATGTTCAAAGCTGCCTTCTATCAATATTACTTTTTTATGACCTTTTTCTACCAGTGTCTCTGTGTATTATGTGCATAGAACCAGTTATTAATTGCCATTAGCGTTCTGCTTGTCCATTGGGTTGTTTGTGTGGGAGACCAGTCTCCAGCTATCTGCTTAAAAGGCTGAGCACAGGTGGAGGCCAGCACTTTGTCATACTGAGCCAGCAAGCTTCACAGAGGCACAAATAAATCAAAAGTATACGCATATCCTCATCTATGCATTTATTATTCATTATCGGTGCCACTGTGCAGCTGTTTATCACAGAGAAGCTTTTTGAAAGGTGAAGTAGATTAGCTTTGAAATTGTTTGTGCATAAATAAGAAAGTGTGTTTACTGGCAGAATCCTTATGTTTATATTTTTATGATTTCTCATGAAGCTGCTGCAGCTAAAATCAAATGGTGACTTATGGTTCATTAGCGGAAATTGAATAACTAGTCAGATATAGATTTTGATATATTTAGTTAGTGTGGAAAAAATGTTTTATTCAGTTAGTTTTTCTATGTAAGCTTGAAACCAAAGCTGACATTGTTGATGAATAAAAGAAATAGATAAATCATTATTAGCATCATATCATCTACTCAGATTTTTCCAGCCACAAGGATCTTGATAGTTATTAATATTACATATAAAGGAAGTTTTTATGAATGTTTTTTATGTTATTCTTACCAAGAGCTATGAAATCTATGATTCTTTGTGAGGCTTAGATCAACACAAGTTTAAGATAATGAGTTATAACAGTCCTCTAATACCAAGTGTCTTGAGAAATAAGAAGCAGTATTTTA
>NW_013952502.1:1478810-1488216 GCF_001266775.1 Austrofundulus limnaeus | reverse complement strand
TATATATATATATCCAGGCTGCTCGTTTCATTTATTTTTACACACTTTGACAACCAGCATGTGAAATAAAATCTTTTACTAGGAAAAAAAAAGACAAAAACAAGCTTGGCATTAAATGCAAAAAAAAAATTATACCCCCAGGCTGCAGACATGTGCAGCTGCTACCTCAAAGGGAATAACATCAACATCAGATTTGTCGTGTTTGTACAAATCTAAGCCTATTTACTCATTTCTGCGAGGATCAGAGTTCCTCACTTTCACCCTGCTTGTCAGACACATAAATAGTCTGCTTCATAACACACACACATACTGTACACAAACTCACACAAGTTAGGATTTGTGGAGATAAGTTGAATTACAACACTTCACACAAACTTTTAATTACAAGAATGAAGTCATAATGTTATGAGAATAAAGTCATACTATTACCAGAATAAATTCATATTACAAGAAAAACGTTGTATGAGAATAAAGTCACAATTTTATGAGAATAAGGTCATAATTATATGAGGAAAAAAGCCAATGGAGAATAAAGTCATACTATTACCAGAATAAAGCCTACGAGAATAAAGATAGTCATAGTATTATGAGAAAAATGTTGGATGAGAATAAAGTCAAGATATTATAAGAAAAATGTAATGTGAAAATAAAGTCATAATATTACCAGAATAGTCACACTAAATAATAATAAAATATTATTCTTACCCTAATACTCTGCTGTATGTAACAAAAAGAAGCAATTATTAAAAAAAATTACAATGATGGCACAATAGGTGAAAATACAGAGGATATTAACATTTTCTTAGCAGTTTATTCTTATGCTATTTTTGTAAACTTTACACCACTGTCAATTTTCACTTACACATTTTAATGGCAGAAATAAAATGCTTTTCTTGACTAAATTGCCCACTTTACCTTTACCTCATTATTCATACAATAGGATTTTTTTTGTTTTCTCCACAGCAGAAGCAAAAAAAAAAAAAAAAAACATTAAGTACTTAATATAATCACATACACATAACTACATCCACCCGCTCTGTACTACACCACCATCTCTTGACCCTCTCTCTCACGATCCTTTTAATCTCTTTTATAATTTGCAGCTCTTTGAAGTCTTCAACTTCCTCGGGGAGATTTTCATCTTCAGCTACATGGGTTATATATGGTTTATGTTTCCTCACCACGTCTTCCAAGCTCTCTTCATTTCGGGGGCATTTGTATCCTTTTCTGCCTGGTGATGGAGCAACTTCACCTCCTGCTGTGGTGTCAGAACTCAGATCCCAGCCAGAACTCACTCTGTCCTACTCTGCTCAACCGTCTAAACCTCCGGTCACATTCTTATTTCCAAAACCACCTAACACTTATTTGATTATAGCTGTCTTCTTGTTTTTAGTTTTGCATTTTTGCTTGTCATAATTATTTCCACAGCTTTTAAAAACAACTCCAAACCTAAAAAGTTTAATAACATTCAGCTGGCCTTTCATGCTCATTAACTACGGATTTGCATTCCCACAGTACTCCATCACTTTGTGGACACCTGTGAAGACAAACTTAAATGGAACATTTATTATAATTACTGCAGCTTTTTTTTCGTTTACACGGGAAAAACTCAGTGGAATAAAAATGCTGTGCTATTTGAAAGTAGGTTGCAGTAGTTTGTGCTTCAATCAAGTAAAAAATCTGTAAAAAATATTTTTTGCAGTTTATTAAATTCCTGATTATTAAAAATAGACTCAACACTAAAAGGCTTTTATATTGTAAATTATTACCCAACATGTTTTTCAGTGTCCTAACTAGAGGAGGCCTTCTTGACGCTCACATTCTTGTTGTGTTTCTTTCAGTTCAGCTGTGTTGCAGCATTCAACTCATGGCTCAGCAGCTTTGCACTCCTGCCCAACACGTGGCATTAATGGGCTGGTTTGTCAACGCTCTATTTAAAGGAAACATGGCTAATTTTAACAAAATTATTATGGTCTTATACTTCCTAGGGTGGTTAATTGTCCAAATGCAGATAACAATGATAGTATTTAAAAGTAGCTTCTATTTTTTCCTTTTTGCTTTGGTTGGTTGTTTTCGTCTGTTGAGTTTTTGACACCACCTTTTTAATGCAAGTTTATTTTTGAAGCGTTCATCGTTGTTGCAAACAGTTTGCCAAATCCCAGAATCCATATAAACCTGGCAGACCATTATGCATTGATACAGATGATAAATTTTGCATCACACAAGCCTCACAGTGTAATGGAAGGTTGAGTGGATGATCATACAGCGGGTAAAATAAGTAACATGTCACCATTTTTCTCAGTAAATATATTACTAGAGGTGCTAATGACATGAAATTTTCACCAGATGTCGGTAACAACCCAAGTGATCCATACATACAAAGAAATCAAACCATAATTATCCAGAAATGAAGTTATTTGTAATAATGTGGAATGGCACAGGGAAAAAGTATTGAACACACTTACTGAAATTTATCTAATACTTTGTACAAAAGCCTTTGTTGTCAATGACAGCTTAAAGACGCATCCTGTATGGAGAAACTAGTGGCATGCATTGCTCAGGTGTGATTTTGGCCCATTCTTCCACACAAACAGTCTTCAAATCTTGAAGGCTTCGTGGACCTCTTCTATGAACTCTGACCTTTAGTTCTTTCCATAGATTTTCTGTTGGATTCAGGTCAGGTGATTGGCTGGGCCATTCCAGCAGCTTTAGTTTCTTTCTCTGAAACCAGCTGAGAGTTTCCTTGGCTTTGTGTTTGGGGTCATTGTCTTGCTGAAATGTCCAGCCACGTTTCATCTTCATCATCCTGGTAGATGGAAGCAGATTTTTTTATCAAGAATGTCTCTG
Organism: Austrofundulus limnaeus; assembly: GCF_001266775.1. Taxonomy (NCBI): domain Eukaryota; kingdom Metazoa; phylum Chordata; class Actinopteri; order Cyprinodontiformes; family Rivulidae; genus Austrofundulus; species Austrofundulus limnaeus. The sequence goes on along the minus strand of NW_013952502.1, from coordinate 1,485,369 downwards.
TACATTTTTCCACTCTTCCTTCCTTCAATTATTTGAAGTTTGCCAGTACCATATGCTGAAAAACAGCCCCACACCATGATGTTCTCACCTCCAAACTTCACTGTTGGTATGGTGTTTTTGGGCTGATGTGCAGTGCCATTTGACCTCCAAACATGATGTGTATTCTGGCATCCAAACAGTTCAATGTTGGTCTCATCTGACCAGACTATATTCTCCCAGTATTTCACAGGCTTGTTTAAATGTTGTGCAGCAAACTTTAAAGGAGCTTCAACATGCTGTTTCTTCAGCAGTGGAGTCTTGCGGGGTGAGCGTGCATACAGGCCATGGTGGTTCAGTGCATTACTTATTGTTTTCTTTGAAACAATCGTACCTGCTAATTCCAGGTCTTTCTGAAGCTCTCCACAAGTGGTCCTTGGCTCTTGGACAACTCTTCTGATAATTCTTTTCACTCCTCTGTCAGAAATCTTGTGAGGAGCACCTGGTCATGGTCGGTTTATGGTGAAATAATGTTCTTTCCACTTCTGAATTATGGCCCCAACAGTGCTCACTGGAACCTTCAGAAGTTTAGACATTCTTCTGTAACCGATGCCATCATTATGCTTTGCAACAATAAGGTTGTGAAGGTCTTGAGAGAGCTCTTTACTTTTACCCATCATCAGATGGTTCTTGTGTGATACCTGGTCATCACTTGGGACTGAACCAGCTGATATTAACTTGCACTGACAAGGGGCAGGCTTGCTTTTTAATTACTGAGAGAGTTCAGCTGGTGTCTTGGCTTTCCATGCCTTTTTACACCTCCCTTTCTTCATGTGTTCAATCCTTTTTCCCTGTGTCATTCCACATTATTACAAATAACTTCATTTCTGGACATTTATGGTTTGATTTCTTTGAATGTATGGATCACTTGGGTTGTTACCGACATCTGGTGAAAATTTCATGTCATTAACACCTCTAGTAATATATTTACTGTGAAAAATGTTGACGTGTTCAATACTTATTTTACACCCTGTACATACGTTAAGACATAAGCTCCCACCTGATTGTCATCCCTTTTTTTTTGTAAACTCATTACTATAATTTTGGCTCCAAATAAGAGCAAATCTTTAAAATAATCACTATCTTCTTTATAATTAATATCTTGTAGATCAAATATAATATAATAGTGATTTTCTTCAAATGATCAGGTTATTTAGTAGCTTACATTTAAACCGTTGGTCCCAAGAAATCAGCAGCTCCTGAAGAATATTGTTAAAAGTTAAACTATTGTAACAAAAGCCTCATGTCCATAACTGCTGTCAGATTTTATTTATGAGGGACATGGATGAGTACTTAAGGACTGCTGGCTCCCAATTATACAGTTATCCTTTCCAGATAGCTGCTGTGACTGTAGTGTATGCCAGAAAAAAAGACTCCAGTGGCTGTACTCCAAAGAGCTGTTCTTTCACAGTCCACTGCCCAGATGGTCTGCAATTATTATTTAGATCCATTGTCTACTGTTGGGTCAGAAAGGCCAGAGCAAAGCATGGATGGAGCAGATTTTTTTCAGAGCTTTTTCCAAAATAAAAAGGCTCCAAACCGGAAAACAAAAGCTCCGAGTTGGGCCTGATTGTCTTCAATTATTCCTTTGTTGCAAATGCCAAAAGTCCAGAAAAATATGGCCACTGACACGTACTGGAAATTGACCTGGATGTACAAGCAGGTAGAAATGGAAGTCAGAGTCATCTCACAGAGCTGTAAATGTGTCTATAAAAATGAAATAACCCCAGTGATTAAACCTTGTTAATCGCTCTTTGGCTATTCACTAGATTTTAATCGCTGTACCTTGCAGCCTTTGCCGGTGACAATGGAGATCGGCTTTATTGGAAACGAGGCTGAGATGAAAGTGCTTAATTACCTCCATTTAAATAGCTCAGAGGCCTTTGATAAAGAGAGATGACTGCTTTTGGGAGCAGGATATTGCTTTTGAAATTCCATAGGGTGCACCAGATCTAATATTGACTGCGGAAAGCAAAGGAACTCTGTTTTAGTAATAGCCCTGTCAAAGATGGGTCCCCAGCTGAGGATATTGGTGCTTTTATTATTTCTTGCATTATATTTGGATTTTTATTTAGCACGAATGCAAGACCATTCTCTCCACGATTTTGAAGCATGGTTGCCTGTTGTCTGAATCAACGACTTTACTGCTTTAAATTTATAGACAATCTTAAAACATGTGCCTGAAGTTTACTCTGGACTCACTGGAGATGCCTCCATAATGGCAACCTCTGCTTTAAATGGGGTTAGAAGGTTACACGGGACAACTATAACTTCTTCTGAAAGTGTGACAAAAGACATTAAGTGTCTCTAGAATTGCAGCTGTGTTCCTGGTAATTGCCCACCTATCATCTTCGTTCCTGCTGCCCCGGACACTTAACATTCAGTCCCATCCTGTGTGAGACATCAAAGTGGGAGTGTAGGGCAGAGACAGCTGGTACCGCCTGATTGGTTTCGTACCTCGGCATGGTGCCCCACTGCTGTGTTTGCATACAAAACATGCTTTTAAAAATCTATTTTTTTATGTTTGCCGTCTTGTGCATGTTTGTAAAGGTTTTGTCGTATTATAGTAGCCCTTGGTTTGGCCAAAACATGAAATACATTCGTACACCACAGCAAGGTATTTATTTATTTATTTATTTATTTATTTATTTATTTATTTATTTTTGTCGTCGGCGGTGACATTTAAGATTATGCAAAGTGTAAGGCAACATGAATATAAAGAATATAAAGATGGAACAAACTTTTTTATCCTTTTTTAAATTTATTTTTAAAATTAAATTATGTTGATGAGTGTTGCAAAATGCTGTTGTCGTATAAAATGTATTGAAATATGAATTCTTTTTGGTAACACTATAACAACTACACCTTAATTAACCTTACTTAATCATTAATAAATGGTTAGTTAACCTTAAATATCCTTAATTAAACAGGATTCATACTTAATAAGCTATAAATGAACCCATTTATTAATTCTTTACCCATCAAGGCTAATTACTTCCAAAACCAACATACTCATTGTTTATTCATGTTTAATAACTTATTTATTAACTATTCTATATATTGTGTGTATATTTATGCAAATGCTCATATAAATATACTTTCACACCATGTGTTAGACATGTATTAAAGGTTAGAGAATATTTGAATTGACTTTGCCTTGCACACTTGGCCCTTCAGGTTTATTTATGTTTTTACATTAACAAATACGGAAAAAAACAGATCGTCTTCACTTTAAAAAGTTTCACAAAAATACTTGACTAACTTTATTATAAGTAGTAAATAGTAAATTCAAACATTTTGGAAGTAATTAGCCTTTATGAGCAAATAATTTAAAAATCTGTTAATTTATAGCTTATTCAATATGAAACATCCTTAATTAAGGAGGTTTTAAACATTAACTAACTGTTAATTGATTATTAAGTAAGGCTAAATAATGTGTCATTACAAAGTGCTTCTGATATTGTTTTTGTACTGTTTTTTTTTTTGTTTGTTTGTACATTTTGTTAACCTTATCTGGTTTGCTACATTTACAAAAAAAAATTCTAAGAAATTTTGTCTGCTGTACTCAATTCTATTCTTTGTGTGCAAGAAAAACTGCACTTGAATTTAAGAAGTTGTTCACATTCTCCTTAATCACACTCAATCCTTAGTTATCCATCTTTCTTTCAAGAGCATGCAACATCTACCCCCTATCCTTCCTGCTAAACCTCTGTCGTACGAACAAGATATCTCCCGCTTTCCAACATTTCATGGTGTTTACAGGTACTGTTTCCTTTTACTCTTGTATGTTTTTAGCATTCACTCCAGCTATTTTTCTACTCAAGAAAAAAAATCATTCTGTTTTAGTATTCAAGACAGTTTGATGCCTTGCATAGTTTGAAGATGCAACATAAAGATTTTGTTTGCAAAGTGATGTAGAGCAGTTACATAGCAGCATGTTTCTCTGCTTGTCTGACCCACTTTACTCCTTATGTAAGAGAACTTCATTGTAAAAAGCCCTTAGTTTGCTGTTTTTTCTATTTCTCACAACTAACACCCTCCCCTTCCTGTGAGAGTAAATAATTTGCTGTGGGAAATGTCTTGCCTTGAATCACTGTTCAGAAGTTTGTTTTATGGCTTTTTGATGTCCAGCGAGTGACCATTGTAGGGTGTAATCGGTTTCTCTTTGGGTGTAGTTGTAATTTGGATGGCTTTTTACAGCCTGTCTATAATAACTGGTTGCTTGATGGTTTTCTGGTGGTTTGACAGATGGCATTAATTGAGCTGTTTTGACAGAAAATTTTTCTTTGCTCAGGTTTGAGGGGGGTTATTGCTTTCAGCCTGGCCATCAGAGACACGTCAACAAAAGCAAAGCAAACCATCCTCACCACCACTCTGCTTTTGGTGGTCTTCACTGTCTGGGTGCTGGGTGCAGCTGCCGATCCCCTGCTGCGCCGTCTGAACCTCAGGTTAGTGCTTGTCAGGTGACACAACAAATTTGATGCAGATTGTCTCATAATTTGGTCGTCTTCGTGTCCTCTGTCTGTTTGCATCACACCTACAAGAGCAGTGAAAGATTTACAAAATCCTTTTGCTTACTTATGTCTTTGTTGGTGAGGTTTTTGCATGTTTGCATGTCACTTCAAATTCTGTATTGCAGTTCTGCCCAAAACTACTGCATGAAAGGTCCTTATAGAATGTTACAAAGTAGCCACACAGAAAGTCAGCTTGTCATGCTGTTCACATTAGGTGCATGCATAAAAAACATTAGATATGTTGCTCATAATGACAACACACAATGCGGCTGCTAATTTTCCCTTTAAAGTCTGGGTGCAGTCTGTGATTCGAGGCCAGTGGGCGATAATGATTGAGGCGCGCAGAAGAGGCGGGAAGCTTGCAAGGCAGTAATTAGTTACTTATATTATTAAAGTGCAATCTATGGCCCAGATCACTGCAGCATAATTGACTCCCAGAGTCTTCTGAGACAACTTGTGCACACTGCCTGTCAATATGACCTTATAAATCAGCTTGAAAACATCTGAATATGTAGTTATCAGGTCAAAGTAAATGAATTTTTTTAACTCAGCTTTTTTAAGATAAATACTACAGAAAGTGAATAACACTATTGTGGAAGAGGAAACTGATTGGAGAAATAAAGTTTAGTAAAAAATAAGAAAAACTAATGAATAAATACCAATTAAGATGGAAAAAAGAAATAAATCATAATAATAATCACTTTCGAAATTATAATATAAACTAATAATTCGTAATTCTTATGGTAAACTCTAATAATAATGACACGCAATATGGCTGCTAATTTTCAATAAAAAAAGAAATTTAAAAGATAAAGTTGAGATAGTTTTAAAAATGATTGATCTTTGAGTCTTGGATCATTATGAAGGGAGTCTCACAGCTGACTGGCCCTGACTAACAGAACCAGGTCATCTGTAGAACAGAACAAGAGAAGTTCTGGCTCAGGAGGCTGGGGCTTTGCAGAGACTCAAAAGTACAAACATTGCAAAATTGGAACATAAAGTCCTTTTGTCAAGTCAAACAAAACCCAGTGGAACCCTGTTGTTAATGGATTGCTAATTGTTTTTAGTAACTCAATCTGTTTGTCGAATACTTTCCATCCAAATAAAACTGCCCTTCACCATTGTGAAGCAAACAAAGAGTAGTATCTGAGGGAAATCCACCTAGACATGGGATTTGGTTTGTTGTATATTTTTTCTTTGTCATCTCTAGACCTGATCTCATCCATATCTTTGTAAGACTGAGCTGCATAAAGTCTGAGCTTACAGTACATGGTGTAACTTCCAACTTCTTTCAAAATCTGCCTGCTCTCTCAATAAATCTCTGAACAAAGCTGGCCATTCGTGGTCATAAATCCAAACATTATGCTTGCTTATCTTTACAGTTTCCATTTCGGTGGTGGCTGATTGACCTGTTATTCTGCCTCTTATCACCTCACACTATCAGCATACAAACAAATATATTATTTGATGCTGTCATGAATTATTGCCTTTTTTAAATCTCACTTAACCGTCAAACCTTCTGTATATTTTTATAACTAACAGCTTAAATTAGACATTAAAATGAACTCTTCATTAATAGTCAAATTTGAATTCTTGTGAGCTCCATGGTGGCAATTTGTTACACAAAGGCGGGAGTTTCTTAACAGCCAGCATTCAGATGTGCTTTTGTAGAAACTCAATTATTTGTAGCAGTTACTGGTTTAAAAACATGCTTGCTGGGCCTTGAAATTACAGAATGATCAGCAAAAACTATTCCTAAACGTCTTTTGTAAGAATGTATTTTGTGTTTTATTTGCATGCAGTTTAGGTTCTTAATTTTTGCAAAACACACCTTTTTGTGTTCCCATGACAGTGCAGTCAATGGGCCTCATGCAAGAACCGTTCGTACGCACAGATTTGTTCTTAAATTATGCGTACGAGTGATTTAGGAGAATTTGTGGCATTCACCAATGTTTTCGTATTCTAAGATTTTTTTCAGATACGAACAAAATTTACGAGTGGTCCAGACC
>NW_013952502.1:1469967-1478364 GCF_001266775.1 Austrofundulus limnaeus | reverse complement strand
GTACATGAAAGTGGCTTCTGAATGAATGAAAATGATGGATCTCTGACAGACGGACTTCAATCTCTGAACTCGTAAAGTTCTTTTTTTTAATTATTATTAGTCATTTTCATGAATGGACACTTCCTTGTATCTGAGGCAGGAAACATAGCCTTATATGGTGTTTTTGGGGTGGTAATTATGCTAATCTCCTCTCGCGTGCACGAGCAGCTGGATACGAACAGGTGGAATTTACGCAGCTCATTTACGCACTTTTCCTGAAGATAGAAGAGTTTGTTGAATCTGACGTGACGTGTTCGTACGAACCCTTTGTACGAACAAAAGTAAGAGAAATTTAGGAGAAGAATACGAACATGTTTTTGCATGAGGCCCAATGTTCTGGTTTCTTGTCTGGAGCACACTAATGTAAAGAGCAGCTAGCCGTCATGGCTGCCATGTTTCAGAAAACAACTCTGATCTCTTCATTTCATTTCCTACCTTTTTTTTGTATCTAATTTAACTCTACAATATAAAGGGACATATAACAGTGTTAAAGGAGTTCATTTTTACTGAATTTTACAATATAATTCTTCACCTAGAGCTAATTGTTGCTATTCCTTTGTTTAAAATGTTTTTGTTAAAATATGAAATTTGCATTTTGTTGCAAATTATTTTAGCTTTCATGGTGCGAACCAAATGTCTAATACTGCATCTGAGATTGGCAAAGCTTGTCAATTTCAAATTTTCTCCAAACTCTCCAAACACTGGCAGCAGTTTGTGCCAATAATGTGGGTTTTTTTGTATTCACACGAGCTTGAAACAGCAGACCAACCTGCACTCTCACAGTTGTAGGGGGTAGGGCTTAAGTGAATTAAGCTTTTCCTACATCTCTCATACATAAAGTATGAGGAAAGTTTTACCAAGGTATTTTCTCATTACTTTTAATCTCTTGACTGTGCGAAGTGAAAAGTGACACAATTAGTGAACGTTCAGACGAGTTCAAGTTGATTCATAAAAGACTATGCAATCATTTATTTACACAAATTGAACAAATCATAAGTACACCTGATTGTGGTTTTCCTATAACAAGCTTCAAAGTTACATGAGATAAAAACTCGCGTCCGAATTTTAATTCACATCAAACTCAGATTACTTATATATAGAACAGTAAAACGTCAGTTCTGATGTTACAACCAAACAATTTTACCGGCACTTTTAGCTTAAGTTTTGGCAAATAAAGACAAAGGAGAGGATGAAAGTAAGGTTAGTGTTATACTAATTTTACTTTATCAAGAGTGTGGTTCAACCGGATCAGCACGTCCCTTCTGCACTCAGTTTCCACATGACACATCACCCGGAACACGCTCAGCGTTACCTGGTGATGGCTTCTTAAGCACCCCTGGGTAGTCACTGCCTCACCTCCGATCAGTCAGGGAACTTTTTAATCAGCTCTCTCACTGTTCCTTGGCGAGAAGGTGTTATTTCAGGTAACTTTTCGTCTGTTTCAGTCCAAGCCAGAAAGATTCAAGCTGTACATCCGGTGCCTTCTTTCAAAATAAAATCTCCCCTCGGGAGTTAAAACACACTTGGGAGGCTTGGAGCCTCGGGTGGGACATCCGGCTGTCGTGCCGCTGTCCCGGCTGTTAGATCCCCCTAATTAGCTCATGGGCAAGACCTAACGAGCCAAACTGGCTTCTCCGGAGAGAAACTCAGCTTTTTTATTTCCAAGTTTGGCATCCAGGAAGAAGTGTGTGTCACTCAAAGGCGTCCGTGTTAGTAAAAGAAGCGGACTAACTTTGGTTCCGCCCTCAGGCGTAAGATGAGTCAGAGAAAGGAAGATAAAGAGATTTGCCAGCGGTGCTAGCTCAAGGCTAAAATTCTGTGGTTGTCACAACAGAATATGATAACCTTTCTTTAGCTTTTTCTTCTGATAGACTCTAAGACAGGGGTGTCAAACTCCAGTCCTCGAGGGCCGCTATCCTGCATGTTTTAGAGCAGGGGTGTCAAACTCCAGTCCTCGAGGGCCGCTATCCTGCATGTTTTAGAGGTTTTCCAGCTCCAACACACCTGATTCAGTGATTGAATTAACTCTTCAAATTGGGCAGAAGCCTGTTAATCACCCAGCGATCAAAATCAGGTGTGTTGGAGCAAGAAAACCTCTAAAACATGCAGGATAGCGGCCCTCGAGGACAGGAGTTTGACACCCCTGCTCTAAGAGAAATCACTGCAAAACATTTATGATGATTAATTAACATTTCTGTTTTATAATCAGTTCTGAACCTTCTGTTAGTCCAGATAAATGAAAGATTTTCTCAAGAAAAACTCACAATTATATTACTGTGGTTCCCAGTAAAATAAAAACAGTGATTTATATAAAAACACAATGAAAACATGGTAATGATTTTCTCTGTGATTTTTATACCATTAATTAATCTTTTAGGCACGATAAAAGAGTAGAAGTGACTCCACTTTTCTTGTGACAGTCATTATCATGATTTAACAAATGCATAAACATTCTTAGTTAAACAACAAATGAATCACGAACAGAAAAGATTGTTCTGTCCTTTATTTGATTAAGAGAACTGAGAAATTCTCCTCTGGGTTGAAATGACCTGTCATGGCCTAAATAGAGTTCAGTTTGTGACAGAGTTCCTGTCTTCTCGTCAGGCCTGCTCGAGGCCTGCTTCGAGGCAGTAAATCTTGTTTCTTCACTCGAGGTGACCCCTACACAGTGTAGACAGGAAGAGCTGCTGATTTACAGAAAGATTTGAAGTCAGGACTTTTTCTCTAAGTTGAAGGAGGATATTGTTAACATGACCCTCATTAAAATGTGGTTAGTTTGATTGGTTTGTTTGTTTACCAACACAATTACTTGGTTGTTATGCAGTTTAACTTCCTAAGACCCAAACTCTTGCATTGCATGCATTTTTGTCCACATCTGTGACTTAGATGATCATGTATTTCCTTAAAATGCTTTGGCAGAGTCATACACTATCTTTAAGGGAGTGGTGGTGAGGGAGTGGTGGTGCAGAAGTTATAGGAGGTGAGCCTTTGGTCAGAAAGTTGCCGGTTCAACTCCTCAGACCTCCTCAGGATTGAGGTGTGACCTATGATTCAGTACATATCTATGTTTTGAAGTCACTGTTGACTGTGGATTTGGTACCACAGTAAGAAGAAACATATGCTACAAGTTTTTCCCTTTATCTAAATGAACATTACAGAAAAAGAAAAACAAACTCCCACCTCTTGTGAGGAGGTTCTAAATGAAAAGGCCATGACAAGGTGAGTTCTTCCACCTACACTTTCTGTTCGTAGTTGATCACCAAGAACACAAAACTTACTCACACTGCTAATATGACACAGTGAAGTCTTCAGGCTCCTGACCCCTGAACTAGCCACTCAGGAATTTTAAATAGTATCTTCCTCTCCTCGTTTACTATGGCAGTTAGCAAAGATAAGCCTTATTAAAGATAAGAGAGGCGAACGCTTGGAACTGACATTCTCTTTATCTGACTGAGAACACCAGACCCTGACATCTGTAATGTGATTTTGTTGGTACTGTTACACTAATAACTGTTGCGGAGAAAAATCACAAATGGTTTAGAGAAAACAAAAACTATGAGTCCATGATCAAATCTCCGGAAAGTCATAGTTACAGTGTGTAAAAGAGTGCATTTTTTCTTCATTAAACCATGCATTCATATTGAGCACATTAAGACACATATTTTCTTAAAGATGTAAGTTTCACATCTGGGTTGATAGAATTAGGTCACCTATCAAACGAGACTTTACAGCATCTTTGAGGTTTGAAAGATCAAACAACACATGAAGTGTGTAACAAATGAACTCTTAGATTTTGTAGAGCTTATTGAGTAGACACCAGACTTCAGAAGAGAAAATGAGTTTATGAAGCTTTTTCTATTTATCTCTCCTTCCCTCTAAGTAGTTCTTCTTTTATTTTCAACTTCAGTCTCAGTTTTAAGGTGCGTCATTGCCAACAGATGAGAGTTTCAGCTTGCTGCTAGTTTTAACCATAAAAAAATCTCCTTTTTCACTGTATTTTACAAGCAAATTATTGGAACAAACTTCTAAGACGGTCATTGAATTATTATTTTTCTAGTTTGCTTTTTAGTTGTCATTAAGAGCAAGTTCGTTCCCCAAAGATGCTGATTCAAATTATGTGTTAATTTTCATCTACACTTGTTTTTAAATGCTGATTTTACTCTGTAACAGGCGAAAACTAACTTTGGAGTGGCTTACAGCTACCCAAAAAACATAGAGATTCTGATGTTTTGTGATCTCGTTCAAGTGTGAAAAGAAGTGAAACCACAAAGACCCACTGATGTTCATAGTTTGATGTCCAAAGATGTGCTATATATTTTCAAATTATTTGGCTATTTACTTGTATTTTTTTATACAAATTTTATGAGGTGCTAAAAAGCCTAATGTATTTAGCCTGCTAGTTTGCATTTGCGCTGTCCAGTACAAATGCAGCTAACCGTTTATTGTTTATTAGGGACAAGTGTCAAGTATCATGGTGTCACTGCACCATGTATAGCCTGGGCTTATCTCCAATGCCACTCCTTCAAAATTTACATACATCTTATCTGCAGTTTGACCAACCATAGTTGTTGATGATCCATGTTTTAAATATACAGTAACCGTGTGTTGAACAGGCTCAGGTTGTTAAACCAGCTCACAGAAACAAACGCTAAAAAATTAAATAGCTGACCCGGTCTGTTCGTGCACTTGTCTCTTCACTAATGCAGTGTCTCCATCACACATCAGTTCTCTGTGGCTTTATTCTAATTTTAAACCTTGAAAACTGTTTATTTTTTTGATTCAGTACTTTTAAGGAGCTGTAAATGCTGCTCAAAAGAAGATTTTGAAAAGTCATGTACATTTCTTTTGCAAACTTGAGCCACTCACTAGATGTGATTTTTCATAAGCCAGCATTGTTACTTGCACGTGTGTAAGTGCAGTTGTGCAAAATGATTTCCATAAGCTCTAACGTGTGATACATTTTTGGAACGACTTTTTTGGGAAGGTGTTGCTCATTTTCAAAAGAAAATACCAAACTGGATTCTGCTTGGAGTGCGTGCAACAGCATTTCTCTGTAATTTAAGAAATATATATTTTTCAATATGTCCATAATTAAAAACAAATGGATCAGTCTAAAGCCCTATTCTGGCGGGATTCGTTCTGCTATTTGTAATAACTGTGGAGATTGTTTGTGTTATTAATCCTGGGAGAATCAGCCATGTCAGTAATTTGTAAAGTAAAAATTCCCCTGCAAATTACCTACTGTATGTTGCTGAACACCGAGGTCTTTTGATAATACTAATCCAATGCGAATAGAGATCTCTGTGATTCAGACAGGAATGGGCTGAATCTGATTTTTAATTAGGCATTTTTTTGTTTGTTTTGTTTGTTTCCTGTGCATTTTAATTTGATTTTGGTGAAGAATGGAGGCTGGATTGGAGTGCATGCTGGGCCATCAAAACCCTATTGACCTGTAACGTACAGCATAAAAAAAAACTGAAGAGTAGGAACAACATCAGATGCAAATGGTGACCTGCAACATGCATTGCACTGTGCAGTAAGAATATTTTTTTCTGTTTGTAGCCTTATGGCTGACGCTGGCAGTAACGCAGCGCCAAAATGTGGTCGTAGCACAACACGTTAATATCACATCAGGGAGATGTCAGTAAGTTTCAGTAAACTGTCAGGCCTTGGTTATCCCGTGCAAATGTGCCACATAAAAAATCAGATGGGGAGTAATTTATTTATTACAATGGGGTGCGAAAGTTTGGTCAACCTTGTTCATTTTCCTGATTTACCTTTAAGTCATTGATTGTTTGGATAAAAAAATCAGTTAAATGTGTATATCATAGGGGACAAACAGTGATATTTGAGAAGTGAAATGAAGCTTATATAGTATGATTTACAGACAGTGCAATAACTGGTTAAACAAAATCAGGCAGGTGCATGAAGTTGGGCACTGTTGTCATTTTATTGATTTCAAAATCTTTAGAACTAATTATAGGAACTCAAATTTGGTTTGGTAAGTTCAGTGACCCTTGTCCTCCATACACAGGTGACTCCAATTATGAGAAAGGGTATTTAAGGGAGGCAATTGTAGGTTTTTCTCCTCTTTGCATCTTCTCTGAAGAGTGGCAGCATGGGAGTCTGAAAACAACTTTCAAATGAGCTGAAAACAAAGATTGTTCACCATCATGGTTTAGGGGAAGGATACAGAAAGCTATCTCAGAGATTTCAGCTTTCAATCTCCACTGTGAGAAACATTGTGAGAAAATGGAAGACCACAGGCACAGTTCAAGTCAAGACTTGAAGTGGCAGACCAAGACAAATCTCCAATAAACAGAAACAAAGGATGTTGCGAACACTCAGAGTCAACCCACAGACCAGCACCAAAGACCTACGTCATCTTGCTGCTGATGGAGTCACTGTGCATCGTTCAACTATTCAGCACACTTTACACAAGGAGATGCTATATGGGAGAGTGATGCAGAGGAAGCCTTTTCTCTGCCCACATCACAAACAGAGCTGCTTGAGGTATGTTAAAGTACATTTGGACAAGCCAGCTTAATTTTGGAATAAGGTGCTGTGGACTGATGAAACTAAAATAGTTATTTGGGCATAACAATAAACGTTATGCATAGAGGAAAAAGAACACAGCACTCCAAGAAAAACACCTGCTACCTACAGTAACATTTGGGGGTGGTTCCATCATGCTGTGGGGCTTTGTGGCCAGTACAGGGACTAGGAATCTTGAGTTGAGGGACGCATGGATTCCAATCAATATCAGCAGATTCTGGAGACCAATGTCCAGGAATCTGTGACAAAGCTGAAGCTGCTGAAGCCGGGGCTGGATCTTCCAACAAGACAACCACCCTAAACACTGCTCAAAATCTACTAAAGCATTCATGCAGAGGAACAAGTACAATGTTCTGGAATGGCCATCTCAGTCCCCAGACCTGAATATTATTGAAAATCTGTGGTGTCACTTAAAGAGAACTGTCTGTGGTGTGAAACCATCAAAGCTGAATGAACTAGAGATGTTTTGTAAAGAAGAGTGGTCTAAAATACCTTCAGCCACAACCCAGACTCTCATTAGAAGCTGTAGGAAGCGTTTAGCAGCTGTTATTTCTGTGAAAGGAGGATCTATTAAATATTGAATTAAATTTTTTTTCTTGTTTCTTTTTTTTGGTGCCCAAATTTATGCACCTGTCTAATTTTGTTTAACCAATTATTGCACACTTTCTGTAAATCATATAAATTTCATTTCACTTCTCAAATATCACTGTGTTTGTCCCCTATATGATATATTTAACTGATTTTTTTATCCAAACAATCAATGGTTTATAAAGGTAAATCAGGGAAATGAACAAGGCTGCCCAAACCTTTCCATCCCACTGTACATGGGGTTCCCAGAAATTGCTTATCCCATGCAAATAGGGCTTAAAACAAACAAAATACACAAAACAAAACAAAACCGTTTTTGGTTGCTAAGAACTTTAGTCAAGCAAGAAACCAAGAAAAAAAATTTTTTTCACTTAAATAGTGCTGTACCAAACAATTATTTTCTAATCGATTAATCTAACGATTATTTTTTCGATTAATCGATTATTCTAACAACAAATCTATAAGCAATTCTGATGTGAGTGCACTGGAAATTTAAAATGTTTTCATCAAATTAACATGAACAGTTCTTTAATATTGAAATATTTTCTGTAATTTTAATATTATTGTAATTGTAATTGTAATATATTCATGAAAAACTCACCACTCTTATGCCAATACGGTCGCAATGATGCTTTTAGGTACCGAAATGGAATTGCATGAACATTCACCTGGTGGTTAGGTAATACAGCGAATTGATAATAAAAAATCTGCGTCGACAAATTTACATAATCGACGTCATCGATTATTTCAACTAATCGGTGCAGCCCTATTTGTGATCCTTTCCCATGTACAATGTTCATATTGTGTGCAACTAGCACTTTCCTTTCTCAAGTTATGACTAAAATTAATCTAAAAAAACATGTTGCTTCCTGCCCAACTCGATCAAGCTACTCCCTCCAGCCTCATACCCCACTGTCAATCCGACCAATCCGGCCGTATTTGCCCACAGCAAGACCTCCGCCAATCACAAGTAGGGCCGCCTCCGCCCACATCAAGACCTCAGCCAATGACGATTTGGGCCCTCTCCGCCCACAGGACAACACGTTCTGCAGAGACCCCTACTCTGAATTTTCAACCTCCCTGTGTGAATTACAGAGGTGTGCTGCTCTGTCACTTGAGTTTTGAACATGTTAAGGCAGGGGTCCCCAAACGTTTTCCTGTAAGGGCCACATAACATTTCCCTTCTCTGGTGGGGGGCCGGAGTCAGTTTGTAAC
>NW_013952502.1:1461393-1469697 GCF_001266775.1 Austrofundulus limnaeus | reverse complement strand
GTGTGTGTGTGTGTGTGTGTGTGTACGTGTGTGTGTGTGTGTGTACATATAAATGAGCAGTCCTCCCAACTTGGAGACACACAACAGCTGGAGCCTGGCTAATGACTGGCCTGTTTGTTTAGAGTGGACAGATGGACGGGTGGAAAACCATGTCTCTGATGTCTCCTACTCTTCCTTGTGCCCCGCTGACCTCTTGTTTGTTTCACTCCCTCCGTCTTTGACTTACTGTTTTAATGACAAGAAATGTAATAATCATTGCATTGCACAACCATTTGTATCTGTGAGAAGACTTAATCTATTCCAACAATTGAGACTAACTTTACACATGTACACACTCACCTCCTTCATCCAAATATATGAGCTCAACAGACTGAAGGAGAGAGGAAAGTCACTCAGGCATACAAGCCAATACAGACTGCCCATAATAAAAAGATGTCTTCTAGATTAAATGGAAGATACTTGAGAGAAGACCAGAGATGAATGGCATCTGCATAGGTTGCCCTCTATGATAATGAAAGGAGACAATAACACAGCGAGAAAAGCTTTAATCTTTGCTTCTCTATTTCAGTTTGTTTATTAAAGGATACCAATAAAAAAACACATCTGTTTCATTTTTTTTATTAAAAAGTATTTTAACATGAATTAATGCAAATTTACAAGATTTGTTAATGTGGCAACTTCGTCTGAAGGATGAGGTAATGGTAATGGTCTTGCTTTTCGTCTCACCTGTCAAACCAAATACATCTGTTCAATTTAAACACATTCATTTTTTGCATTTTAATGATCTAGTGATGGATTCAAGCTATAAAATTGTTCCCAGAATATTTTGTTGCAGGTATTTATCAAAACTTTTATGGTTCCAGCTCTGTGGAACCAGTTTCCTGTCCTGACAAAGAATGCACATACCCTGCATTTAAAATCCCAAAGTCTATATGTTTTTTTTGTATTTGTTTTTTACAAAATGTGTTGTTTTCAAAATTAGAAAAAAAAATCTTAATTCACACAAGCAACAATACATGCAAGAATATGCCACACCTCTAGGTGGCAATAATAATGTTAACAATATAGAAAATGCAGAGTTGTTGTACTTAATGAATTTGCAAACAACAAAACCTGTCCATTTTGTAAAAGGCTTGTGTTGGGCTAAACCATGCCTAAAATTACTAAAAGCAGGTGATTGTGTAATTGCTTGTGTTTGTGCGTGCATTTGTCTGTCTTTCAGTTAGCAAGATTTTTCATGAACCACTTGGTGGATTTTATCTGGAACTTTCAGGAAGTAATCATTGGATTTGTGATGAATGCTACAGGTAATCAAACATAGATATTTTAAGCTAAAATTTGGTATGGTAGTAGCTGAGAGTCATCCTTGACTTATACTGCAACACTAATAGATCATATAAGATCTTTAAGGATGTGGGCAATATGATCTTCAAGGAATGCCAAGTGGTTTCTAAAGGTTCACTCTCCTGATTTTAATAAGCTCTGTTTTTTCATATTTAACATTGTTATTACTACTTATTATAAGTTATATAAAAAATTTCTTTTAAATGTACATCTTATTTTCTCTCAGTTTGCCTGTCTGACTGTTTTGTCAGTTAAAGCTGCCATATGGAGCTCTAAAAAAATTGTGGCCTTAGCCTGATAATTTGAACAAGTACACCTTACAGGCCCCTCCCCCTTGCTCTCTGCGGCTCCACAGCCTTTCCTGTACAACTCCTCCCCCACAGCAGAGCCTGCCATGAACACATAGGCCCGAGCAGGATAGGCTGCTCAAAACTGCTGCGAAATGAGACGATCTACCCTTCGCCTGATGTCGGCTATATGTAAGTTTGCGTGACCACGCACCTGTCCGTGGTGAATTCCCAAACTACTCCGACTCGTTAAAAAAAAAAACTCCACCGTCTTTATTTCTCTGTTTATTTTCCTGCCCTCGCATTGAATCCTGGGATATCCTCGGCCGGTGAGGATACACAGATGCACCCTCGAAATTTCAAGAGTTTGTCGGCTGCATTCCTCGGCCGCATGAGGGGGAGTCTTTGAATTGGGACTTTACTCGGCATGGGGCAGTGACATTTGCAGCTGACAAATGCGCATTCATGAGGATCCAGCCCATGAATTTAGTTAGACACAGCCACAGGCTAGTGAGCAGTAGGGCCCTCGATGATGGCAGATAAACAGCCATGACACATTCAGAACTCCCAGAAATTGGCAGTTTTCCTGTAACATTAGCTTGTTTCTCTGCCATTAGCACAGCTATAACACTCGGGCAATCTTGAACTTGAACGACGGTACGCGTTGTGCGAGGGAAGGAGGGGAGCAGCGTGTACTCGAGCGTGCACCTGTCTTTTATTGGCTGTTTCTGACTGTGAGCAGTGTATTTCTACAAATGGCAGTAGGAGGAGCCAGAGGAGCTTCATTTTTTCCACAGATTATCTGTCTCATATTCTACTGTCAGGACATAGTGACAGTTTAAACTAGAAGCACTCGGAGAGTGCAAACCTCCGCCAAGATCAATTTCCCCTACCCTGTAAGAGTTAATGTGCAAAAGCAGAGATGGAAACACATTTGCCAAATAAGTCCTGACATAGCAAACATTTAAGCAGGCAGTATGCATGGGATTCATCGTCAAACTTGTGTTGGATTAAGCTCCTAAGTTTTCATCAGTCACATTTCACCATGTAAAACATCTGTTTTATCCCCTTGAATGAGTTTGTAATGGTTTGACTCTCTGTATAAAGTGCTTCCTGTCTCCCACCGTTTCCAACCTTTGAGGCCCGGCAGCTCTCTGTTTACAAGACTAGTAGCGAGAAACTGTTTTGATTGGTTGTTTCAGAAATGTGGTGTGTTTGAGGAAATGGGAAAAATAGGTTTCATGGAGCAGTCATGCACTTCCTGGTCACAAAACGTTCTGTAAATGCACATATTATGGCAAAAAAATGTCATCATTAAATGTGGTTTTAACATTACTTTTATAAAGTTTGACGTTCGTGCTGTCCAATCCAGCTCACCTTTTTACAGAAGCCCTGTGAAAGCATCACAGCTTTGCCGATCTCAGTGTTAAAAGAAAAAAATTCCTGTATCCGCATCGTGATCTGGAACATCATCAAATTTTAAAGTTGTGTTCCTTGGCCCAGTACCCACATGTGGTAAAAATGTCATGACAATCCATCTACAAGTTTTTGAGTAATGTTGTCCGCAGACAGAACGACAGACAGACCGATAGACAGAAAAACGCGACCAAAAACATTTCCTTGCCCTTGGCGGAGGTAACAAATATGCCAAATGCAGCATTAAGTTGAGCCTCCCGATAGTGGAAAACCAACCCCTTGTTTTAACATTTGTAAAGATCTAATTTTCCATACAGATAAAGAGTTTGCTCATTAAAAATCAGAACGTTCTTGTTCAGCATAGCAAAGAGTTGTAACTCGGCTATCATTTGCCACTATTGTTTATGTAGGGCAGCAACACGGTTATCTCCTTTCACGGAAAGCAAACTATGTTTTGCTAAGGCTGAAGTTCATGCTCATTCTATATTCATGAAGGAGGAAGAGTCAAGTCATTGCAGCTTGTAACATTGCAGGGTGTTAATGACACCTCAGTGCTGCTTTCTGGGTCAGGACGGGGTCAGTTCCTGGGGTAAGCAGGGAACATAATGAGAGACATATAAGCTGGAAGAAACCCATAGAGTTCTGACTCTGATGCTGATCACATGTGAAATGTTATCTGTTCACATTAGCCTGCCGGGGTTATCCTCTCTGGCACCATATACAGGTAGTCCTCAGTCAGCTGAGCTATCAAAACACACAGGAGCGTTGACAGCTGAGCTGGAAAAAAAATACAGGTGAGGGCTCAGGAACCCCTGGAAAGCATATGTTTCTCGGTCTCTCTTCTTACACATAGTTCATTGGGTTCACCCTCAAAGCCGGGTGATGGTCATGGCATTATCTGGAGAGCCCGAGCAGATTACCGTGGTAACTGCGTCTGCTGTAACCACAAACATGATGAGTTTATCTGCTGGACATAGACTAGAGATGAAGGACTTGAAGTCATGTGCTCCACTAACAAGACCCAGAGGCACGGCCTAATGGATGTGACGTCAATATGAAGAGGGAGGAGGGCCATTAAAAAGAGCATTAGAGCAACAAAAGTGGCCACTCGTGTGTCTGTTTCAATCTTTCTGTGGGCCTATAAGAGGGCATGAGGATGATTGAAATGCAAAAATGGGATTGTGCATGAAGACTCGTTGCAAATAAAGAATATTCCTCCACAATCGAGGTTTTCTGTGAAGGGTTTTTGTTTTCAGTTGAAGCAGCAGAGAGGGGAGCTAGAGCTAGGTGGAGCAGATTGTTTGTGTATGTCTGACAGGTGTCTGTGGGCTGAAAGAGGATCCACACAAGTATGAATAATAAAACAGGCCTTGAACATATCGGCCATACGCTCTCTCACACACAAATGCAACAAATGAAAACTCAAACGTGTACGCAAGTTTATTTTCCCATTAAACTGGCACGTAAAAGCATATTTTCGTCTGCTTGTAATGTTCTGAGGAAAGAGGTGAAAGAATTGTTTTCAAAAGCCTTTTAATTTCCAGTGCTGCATCCTTGTTTTTTGTTTGCACATTTTGTGTGTATGGAGAGGTTTTGGAGGTTTCGCTTTGGAAGTGAAGGCCGATAATGAATTCCGCTTACGCAGCATCCCTAGCTGCTTAGCGACCTCACCTCTCAATCACTTTCAACAGGCACCTTTTATTTATAGAGTCATTATTTTTAGCCCTCTATCATTTCAGCCACCTTCTTCTTGAAGCTTTATTGGTTTGAACAACAGAGCAATACAGAAAGTCAATGGGAGAAAAGTGAATGAAATGTTTCAAAATACGATTATTCAAAGATTAGCTTTTTAAAATATATGTATTTTATATCCAACTCGTACTGAATCAAACCGTTGAGTAAAATATGATTGTGATGGATACATTTTAAATTGTAGGATGTAAATTTGCACTGGCAAATGTTTGGGCACCCATGGTCAAAAATACAGTTACTGTGAACAGTTGAAGGAGTGGGTTTTAAATGAATTTAAACAACAGAGTTTTATTGTTCTGGCTACAGTATTTCTTAGCTGTTTGTAATCTTATTATACAAGAACAGAACAAGATTCAAAGTCAGCTGAAAGAGACCAAAAACAGTAATTTCTGTTTGATTTTATATCTATCAACTTTTTAACGTGGCTCTTTGAAAAAACACCAACTTTTTTTTAAGTAATTTCAGAAATGATCACTGCAGGTAGNGTGTCAAGGACAGAAAGGCAGATGTGGCAGTGGAAGGTGTCAAAGCAGTTTGGAGAGAAAAACAAAGTAAAGAACAAAAAAAAGAAAAAAGAAAACAATTAATCGGTTATTAAATTAGTCATCGATTATTTTAATAATCAATTAGTTGTCGATTAATCGATTAATTGGTACAGCCCTACACTTAAAACATGTATTAGTCCTAAAACTAAAGTTGATATTAAAATAAACGATGCCATGCCTTCTTTTTAAACTGATTTTTTATTGTTTGTCTGTTTTTTGTTTTTACAATTTACACAAAGACTGCTTACGAAGAAAATCTTTTGCCAAAGCTATTGCTGTATTTTGGAACATTGGCTTGAATCAGAACAAAATTTATTGCTGTCTGTTGTAACACAAAGGATGGAGAGCCTCTTGTGAGTCTAATAATGTGTTGACCCTGAAGCTGATGAGACGTTGCCATTTCAAAATGTTACACAAAACCTGTTTTGGACTGATTTGAAGCTTTCCTCAAGTTTCTTTGTGTGTGTGTGTGTGTGTGTGTGTGTATATATATATATATATAATACAAACAATAGCAAAAATTCTGTCAAGTTCTATTGACAGACAAGAATTTGGGGAGAAGAGAAGAAAGGGGGTTTCATCTGACTTCCTTAAAGTATAAAGGTGGATCAATAGTGCTCTTCGCTTTTGTTTTGCAGCTAGTATTTGAGACAAATTCCACTGGCAGAGGGAAAAATCTAGCCTATAATAAAGAAAACTCATAAAAAACAAAAGCTAAAGAGGGAAACAAAACAGGATTATGATCCTAAAAACCAAGCGAAAAGTTCTATTAGTCCTCTATTAGAACAAAATTGAGCAACAAACGCCCAAATATAGTATACGTGAAATACTAAATTAGTCAGTTGCCACAAAAATAAACTTATGGGATTATTTTTTTTATTTTATATTTTGTTATTGGCTGCTCTTCAACAGAAAACCAGAAATTACCTTTTTTGTTTCTTTGGTTGGTGCCAAAAATCTCTGCACTCTTCAGTTCTGTCTGGCTGCTTGTTTCCAGAGTCAGAAAAATCCTTGATCTGGGAGTAAACACTTGCTCTGCGCAGATGGTGAAGGAATAAAAGAAGGCATATTGTTCTGTAGAATCTTCTCCCATTGAGAATAAAGGAGGCAGAAGAATGTTTAAATGAAGCTGCAGAGTAAACTCGATGTGAGACTAGTGAAACGAGAGAGGGAGTGCTGCATGGTCATTTATTCAGTTCTGAAAGCCTGTGAGTGTCGCCACAGCACAAATCAGGCCTATGTAATCAAATCTTCATCAAAGGCAAATTTGTGAAACTGTTATGTAATTGGTGCATGGCTGATAGTAAAACTTAGACGTGCAGAAA
Source organism: Austrofundulus limnaeus (assembly GCF_001266775.1). Classification (NCBI taxonomy): domain Eukaryota; kingdom Metazoa; phylum Chordata; class Actinopteri; order Cyprinodontiformes; family Rivulidae; genus Austrofundulus; species Austrofundulus limnaeus. The sequence continues at coordinate 1,463,028 of NW_013952502.1, read as the reverse complement.
TTGTGGTTTGTGGTTATGCATGCTCTACATATTTGTGTCTGGGCTACTTTTCTTTTTGTTTATTTTTTGTTTGTTTTACTTGTCTAACCCGGGCAGAACCAGTAGAAAAGAATAGCAGACTTGGCAGGGCTTTAGTTGACCATCTGTTCCTCTGGATGCTGGTCAGTCTGAACTAGACCCCTTCTGGATGTCTCACACACAGATAAACAATCCCACATTTTCTCCTGTCTGTTTTCTCATGCACTGTATTTCATCATACTTCTAGCATCTGGCTGCCCCATGGCCATGTGTCTGGACTTTTATTAGGAGGGTTTTTGGTTTCAGGTAAAGGAAAAGAGAGGTAGGGAAACAAAACACTGGGACGGGAAGGGGATAATGCAGATGGGGGGAGGGGCGCAATGGGGTGGGCTTGCATCGATTCATACCCCACCAGCAACGCACCAAGACGCTGCTTTCATAATCCTCATTCTTAAATAATTCAGCAGTCGCCCTCAAAATTTCATCAGCACCTACATGTAGAGAACAATCTCCCCCTCAGCAGCTGCAGCATTGTGGGGGAAAGTGGGAGATCAGGGAAGTGGGGGGGAGGGGGGTGGCGTGATGAGGCAGCAGATGACTGAGCAGGTGGAGCATAGTTGCTTTCTAAAGTCCTTGTGTGAACCAGGAATCAGCAGTTAGTGGACAAATGCACAGCCTGTTTTATTAAAACAACACAAAAACATGTCAGCAAATGTGAAAACAAAGCACAGCATTTCCGGAAAAAAAATTGGTAACAGAAAAATGCTGAATTAGCCAAACAGTTTGCAAAACACAACAAAAACAAATATTGTTTGTATAGATTAGGAAAAAAAATCTGCTCTGTAAAAATGTCTTTGTTGTGTGTTTCATTTTTGACGTTGGATGTGTTCAGCATTCCAGAGCCACTGTGCCAGTGTTTATGTACTAGAAGCTTGTCTCATTTGTAGTCTCCTGATGTATTTTTTCAGCTTTTGCTACAAGACAGCACTAAACCACTGATACTCACCAAAAAAAAAAAAAGAAAAGAAAAAAAATGGTGACATATAAATGTGACAAAGTGTCGAGACGTTTGTTTTATTGGTTGTCAAAAGGAACCATTTCAAGTTGTGTCTTCAGGGCAATTTTTTGCAAGAGTAAGGAAATGGAAGAAGGATAGAGGTGGAGTTAACACATGGCAAGTATACAACTTTTCTCTGTTTGCTATGATCTTTTCTGAACTATTTCACCACAGTTTTTGTGACAGAACTTCTAAATAAGGTCTGGACCATAGACTTAAATATATAGATCACTAGACTGAGCCCCGCCCATATTATCCACAGTTAGCGTCTGTGACAGCATGGAGGAGCAGAAACGGAGACCAAACAGGGCAACAGCTCACAGCCTCCATAAAAACTAATAGATAAACAGCAGCTGAACTGGATCTGTTTCACAGATTATGGTCAAGTTTTTACAATAAATTAATAACTATGTTAATTTCATTCAACAATCATGTAAAACAGCAGATTTATTCCAGAAAAATATATAATTTATAAGTAACTGATCTAAACCAGACCTGAAGTCAGCCTGTAACTTAGACTTTAGCTTGTTGAAAAATGATGACTTCAGCTAGTAATAAAG
>NW_013952502.1:1456708-1459858 GCF_001266775.1 Austrofundulus limnaeus | reverse complement strand
TTTGAGATTTTCATTTGTTGTCATTTGTAATCATCAAAATTAAACGAAATAAACATTTGAAATATATGAGTTTGTATGTAATGTATGAATATAATATACAAGTTTCACTTTTTAAATGGAATTACTGAAATAAATATACTTTTTCATGATATTCTAATTTCATGACCAGCACCTGTAATATTTAATAGTTTGTGTTAAATTGTTGCATGATTCAATAGTGCTAAGTGCTGTATATATGCTCCACAAGCTAATATCTGCTAAACAGTTTAATAAATAACAGTGATTACATCGACTTTATAAGATTATTTTAATTTTAAACTGTTACATTATGTTCTGCTCAGATCACATTGAGCTAAATAAGATCAAATCTGCTTACCTGTGTTGTGAAATGTGATGTTTTCCTGTTTATCTTCTGTTAATAAATCCGTAACACAAACAGCTTTTCTGACGTTATTTAAAACATTAAATAGATTATATAAACTGTAAAATATTAATAATAATTGGGTTAATATTATTATTAATAGTTTTTATGATTTCTACATCATCAGTCCTTTTTTCTGCACTGTCGCCAACATGTACAGCAATTGGAAATCCAGACTCTTGACCGTTTAGCGTTAGCCATTAGCTTCACCAGCTGATCACACGGTCACGTGGTTTCTGCGCACTCCAGTTCTATCGAACCTCCTTGAGTAGGTGTTGGTGCAGCGCCACCACAGGCGAGAGGGGGAACAGGTTGTTTACAGGGTTTAGTTCATTTAACAAAGTGCAGTGTGAGTGCGAGCCGCACCAGCTGAAAATGTAAACAAATCTTGCAATTTTGGTCCCGAATCGAACCGAGTCCACCAGACTATCAGGTGTGAATATGACCATAGAGATTGTGTTAATTTGTTGGTATTGACGAACAGGATCACTTCCCACATAGCAGACAGGTATGGGCCAGAACTGGTGTCAAGCTGACACTGCTGGCTGACTGCTGGCATGGCAAGTGGCTTGTCAGCCGGATGTGGGCCAAGTCTGGCAATGATGACACTGTTTTTAAGATGGCATGCCACAACTGGCCCAGTTGTGGTTTGGCTAATGTGCTGCTGGCAAACTTCATCTGAACCACCAAAGGGCCGTGATACTCAGCTGAGCGTTAATGCTGTGTGAGGGCCAGAACTGGGCCAGACATATTTTGCTATGTGGGTTACTTAGGATTAGGTTTCAAAACACACAGCTTACACACACCAATAAGCAGTATTGCAACAGGAAAATATTTTAGTTTCAAGTATTCTGAGAGTCATTAATGATCATTAAACAAGTTGCGGTTTTGAAGAAATTCAGCAAAGGCTTACCCTGTCTAATCCTGTGAGAATATGTGAGAAAACTTGCGTGTTTGCCTCCAGTTAGGTTTTCCCACAATCACTAATAGTTCTTTTGTCAGCTAGGCACCAGTGACTGTTACTACAAGATAAGATTTAATCAAAAAGCAAAATAATCAAACATTTCCAATGTAAACTTCTCAGCATTCCTATCCTAATATGGTGCATTGCATCCAGGGAACATTCAGATGATTTTTCACAGTGTGTGCACTGAATGACTTCATTCCATCCTAAAAAATCTGGTATCTTTTGCTAAAGTTAAGAAGAAATTCTTAAAACAAATGCAAATATAAAAGCAAAATGGTAGCACTTCAGCTAATCTTTTCGTTCTTGAAACAAATGTCTCGTCATTTATCTCAAAAAGCAAAAGCGACACTCACTGACAGCACTTGTTTCTCCACTTAAATCACAAAATAATCTGTGCGTTAAAGAAGATGTAATACTCATTTGACAGATTTGTGCCTATGTGTCACTTTTTACTCCCTCAGGCAGCAAATGTTACCCAGATGGATTTTTCCATGCCTCACATTCTGCAAACACCACCGCACTATATTTAGGCTGTTTCTCTGTGTCGTGCTGAGACATACAGGTGAACAGCACGAAGGGAAACAAATTCTGTGTGATAATAATATCTTTGGCTTTGACAGCCCACTGTTTTTTTTTCCCTCAACTATTCTTGGCCGAAATGCTTTAAAGACTGCCATGCTTTTACAGTGAAACACTGAAGCCTGTCAGCTTCCATGCCACACAGGTGTTGTTTTTCTATAGTCAAGAAACTAAACATTGCAGCGACGTAGAAGAAAAAATAAGACGGGAATGCTGTAGAAGTCTTTCCAGTTGCTGTGATTTCTCCCGTTAATCCATAAAGAACAATAACTCAATTCCTTGGCTGATAAATCAGTAAATAAAAGTTTCAAAAATGAGACTCAAGCTATTTTAGATTCTTTTTTAGTTTGTCTTTAATACTTATTTATGTTAATGCCCTAAAAGAAATAGTTCAAATCCTTTGAAGTGGCCTTTTGTGAAAAGGTCATAAAGAATTATTATCTTAGTATATTTATACAACTTTGAAATGGAGTTTAAATCTGAATGAACAGACTGGCTAACTGCTAGGGGGGCCAATACCCAAATAGATTGCTGCCATCTCAGGCTACCTTCACTCAGGTTTAATAAAAGCTGCTCGAACACAGATGTTCTATCTGTTGGTCAGGGTTTTTTATATCATAGCCTGGCTCCTGGCTGTGGTTTGATGTATTTAGTTCACAAACCGTAAAGTGGTATTGATCTGCTAATCTTTTTCTCTCTGCAAGAAAGTAATTGCTTATTTTAGCATCTAACCTTTCATTAAAGATGCTGTGAAAATATTTAAAAAACTGGGTTTATTGATGTTGCAGTTCTTTGAAGTCAACATAGCTACTTGTCAATCAGTCATCTTTTCTTTAAATCAGCTCCAGTTTGTCAGATTAGTTGATGAAGGCAGTAATGATTTGAACTGTTTTAGAAACTAAAACTAAACTAAACTGAAGCCAGTGATTCTTTTTAGTAACATAAAACACAACATTACAGATTAATTTGAAATGCTAATAACAAAAGTTTAAAAAAGGAATTGATGGCTTTTTTTAAATTAGGGTAAGGTGTAATGTCCAAGTTACTTATCCAAACTTTGTTTTGGTCCTCATTATCCTGAACCTTAGTGCTGCCAAGAATAAATGACTGATTGATTGATTGATTCTTTGATTATACACACACACACACACACACACACACACACACACACACACACACACAC
>NW_013952502.1:1446466-1456621 GCF_001266775.1 Austrofundulus limnaeus | reverse complement strand
CATTGAGTACTTTGTTCTGTACAGAGTTGAATGTGCTTCACAAAAGTTTGATTYACTTGGACTTAGCGTGCGTTTTTTAAGTGTTCCCTTTATTTTTTTGAGCAGTAGTGTTCCCTTTATTTTTTTTGAGCAGTGTATATATATACTGTATACAGTGTGCAATAATCAAGTCTAGGACTAACAAATGCATGAATGGCCTTCTCTAAGTCAGTGCAATTTAAAAACGATTTAACTTTGGTCAGTAGATGTAAACAGTAAAAACTAGGTTTGACTACAGAGTTAATTTGTTAATTAAATTGAAGCTCCTGATCAAATATTACCCCTGGGTTTCTGACAGATGTGTTTAGCTTAAAAGGTGGAGCACCAAATAAAATGCATTCAGTATTTTATGATTTAAAAAAAAGTTTAAATAATTTTCAGCTATTTGGGCATTTGTTGAGTGAGTTCATCAGCATGCAATAAGACAGAAAAGTTTACCATCAAAAACCACCAGAAGATTAATAAACCACTCTGGAATAATTTATTTGCACAGCTTGCTAATATCACGCATCTGATAACCTGAACTTTATCCACACACACACACACACACACTGTTCTGCCAATTTTATTTTTACACCAGCTGAAGTCATGTGGAATTGAGGTTAAAGCTTCAGAGACGAGTGAGATTCTCAGCTGAGGTTTCTGGAGACTGACCCACATCTAGGCAGTAAGAGATTTAGTCATGTATGAGCGGTTTTGTTTTAAAGCTACAGAAACAGGAGTGGGAGCCAATCCCGTGCTGTTCTTTGTTTTCTGTCTTTACTGAGTTGAAACTCTGAGGAAACTCGATCTTCACGCATCACGACTCCCATGCAGCTCTGTCTCTTGAAAAAGCTTGGCGTCAGACCTAAAACTTGCATTCAGTGCTGAAATGAAGGATGCTGATTATACTACACTCTTTAAGCAAAAAGGAAAAAAAAAAACATTTATTGTAATGTTTAACTACAGGTAAAAATATTAAATCCAGTCTTATATTTTCATTGAACTAAAATAGAAGTTTACTGTTATCTATTAAAAGACAGCTTTAAACATTAGCTTGTTGCACTTTACGCTGTCATGTGACAGTCTTTTGAAAGAAAGACATCTGTGGTGCAATTTCCTTTTTGGGGGTGTTTGTTTCTGCATAGCAGTGATTCCCTGCAGTCTGTAATTTACTACAACAAATATAGCTCATTGTTAACATCATGTTTAGCTGCTACCTGCCACAAAACTGAAGTTTTAATCCTAAAGAGGCCAAAATGATTGAGTATATTTTCAATTATAAACTAAAGTAAATTATTTTTCTTTTTTACGTAATTGTATTTTGGAAGAAACAGCCCAGTACAAAGAAATTAATTACCACTTATTTCTTTATTCTTTGCTTTTAGTAAAAATACTTTTTCTAATTTTCTTAAAAGTTTGTATTTAAAGTGCTTTAAAGGTCTGATCATGTCAAACATCTTTAAAATCCTTTTATTGACAAATTAATTTAAATCAGGTGTTGACGCAGGTAAAAACTTAAAACGTGCAGGATGGTTGTCCCCTGAGAATCAGAGTTTCATACTTCAGATCTACTGCATGTCAAGTTTTATTGTATATCACTCTTGTTGTTGCTAAAATGCTACTTTATGTTTAGAAAACTGTGTTGCTTCCTGTATTTTATGAGAAAGATTAATGTTATTGAAAAATAGTGTTTGTGAGAAAGTGAAGGTCCTGGACAGGGCATAAGAAAAAGAAGGCAAAACAAAAATCCAAAATCTAAATAAAACTTTTCATAGGTCTTGAAAAAACCTGAAAAACTGCTGATTAAGGTATTTTTAAAAGATTACAAGAACATCTGAATCCTTGGAAGAAAAATTTAAAGAAAGGAGTGAATTCACACTTTTTTTTTTTACAATACAGTAAGTTACTAAGAACAGTCTGTTGTTTTCCTGAATTAACCTGACCAACCTTCTTCGGTGCTTCAGCTGCTTTCCTATGCAAACTCACAATTTGTTTAATTCAAACACACCTGACCACAGCGCAACAATTACAACTTAACCAATACATGTACTGTATCAAGATAGTCTGTATCATGTAAGCAAATGTCTCTACAGAATAAACAATGACACTCCCAAGTTCTGAATTTAGTTTTGATTTAGTTTGGTTCAATAGAAATGAAAACAGCCGATCGTACTGATTACTTGAAGCAAGACATCAATTGAATACAAAAAAATAAAACCTTAGTCTTCTTTTTGAACAGCCACATCTACTTTTTGATGATTTCTGATTGGATGTAGTGGGATTGTGTTTTCTCTCCTCAATAGAGTTTAAATATTATTACTGGTACTTTATAATAGGTCACAGATTACATGCTCTGCACCAAGTTAGGATAGATTTATTTTGGCTCTCATGATGTAATTTATATCTAAAACATCTAAACCAATTTTCAATATGACCAACCATCAAAAGCTAATGGATTGATGTTTTTGCCCATGTCTTGTGTTTGTTGTGTTAGCAAAATATCTGATGAACTACTAGATGAGTTTTATTAAAGCTCTTAGAAACGATTATTTGATGTACATTTTTAGTAGAGTCATCCCCGTTCAAGATAGACACTACAGCTTAACTACTTCAGAAAACACAAAAATGGCTCTAATCCAGTTAATTTTACAGCTGTTGGGTTTTATTTTGGTGCGGTAGTAGCTGAGAGCCATTCTCAACATTGACTTTGAGGGCTAAATTATCTTGCGAGACCTCTCATGAGATTGCATTTAATGGTATGCTTTACTACTTTTCATAAAAACTGCCTAAACATATATAATTTTTGGTTTACACTGTGCCTTGCAGAGGTTTGCTGAAACGTGCACACTGTTCTGTTAATGTTGTGTAAATGTGCTGTTCTTGATGTCAAAAGTCATGCTATTTCCTGTTCTTCTGCTTGTCCACACTTAAGTATGGTCCTGATGCTTCCCTCATGAGAAGAGCAACCCAGTGGGATTTCTGAACACTGGTTCCCTCTGAGTAAAACAATTGAAACACATTCCCTGCAAAACGCTGACGTTCTCTGTCTTTGACGTCAGATACAATGTTCCCATGCCTATTTTTCCTTATACTTCAGAAAGGTATTGGTTTCCAGGAAGGTGTTTCTATAGGTGCATGTGGGGACTTTTTGTCTTTGTTTCAAAGTATTTATGCTGTCCCTTATAGTTGTATATGACAATATTAATGTTATATCGTAAGTTATTTTGATAGAACCACAATAAATTTCTCTAACAGAAGTAGAAAAGTTATAAGTCAAAGCTCTGAGCAGTGACATAACGTACTGACATGAGTCAAAATTGCTGAGTCACATCAGAGCTCCAAGCAAAGACATTCAAGTTTCAGCACATGAAGTTCTGTATAGTGATTTTTGTTTAGAATGGTAACACAAAAGGTCGGTGCCACAATTCAGTCCTTACAATCCAGCCAGATTGCAGGAGATCCGTTTTCATCATGAGTTTCTTTTTCACGGGGTTTCGGTGTACGGGATGTGATTTCCCCTAAGAACTGCATGTGCAACCTTTTTTTTTATTTTTTTCCGAGGGACAACTGGGACATGGGAGGATCACATATGTCTGTGGCAGCTCAGTTGTCAAATGTAGTCCCTTACTTCCTGCAATGGATATGAATACATGCAAAGTGTTCTGTATTTCCCCCTTAGCTATTGTAGATCCCCCACTTTTACTCATTTGTTAAATTGGACTTGTTTGATTTGTATTTACATGAGTAGTTAAGATTTTTTTTCAAGTTTGGTTAGGTTATAAATATCTTACCTGCTGTAAATTGCTCTATACCACAATAAGGAGAAACAGAGTTTAATTCTGACTTTATAGAAATGCCGACAGTTAATCCAAGATCAAAGTCACTGCATCTTAAAAAACTCAAACCTTACAAACTGGTTAAACAAGCGTCTTTTTACTAAACTTAACCCTAATTGTTCATACCCTTTTTACAGAACTCCACTTAAAAACATTCCGACTTTGGCTGCAGTGCTAATTGCTCACTTTAAAATACAAATAAACGATGCAAACTGTAAAAGCCGAGCAGTGAGAGGAGAGTTGGCAGCAGAATATTTTCCACGAGTCACAAAGCAGATTGTTTTTATTTTTCTCCACATAAACACCTTCCTGCCTTGTTGTCTCTGTTGCTCTCTTGCACTGACAATGAGAGAGAATGCTGCTTTCTTCTAGTCTCTTTTATGTCTTTTTCTCCATGTCTCTCAAACTGGCTTCCCTTGTCTCCTAGTCAATCTTTCACATTCACTGCCTTTGTGGCAACCCATTATTTCATTGTCAAGTCAGCAGATTATTCACCATTATGCTAAAAAAAAAACTAGACTTCTCTCAGTCTGTTCTCTTTTGCTTTGGTTTCCTCTTTTTTTCACACCTTGCCTGGCCTTTTTCCTCTTGTCTATCAGCTTGGTGGAAGGACTTGTTGAAAATGGAGTCTATCCCTCCAGCTGAAGGCGGACCGCTTGAGCCTGTCACAGCCTGCCACATCCCAGAGCAATTTGCCCGGCAACATAACAACCAGCTCCAGCACTGACCCAGAAAATCTGCTTCTGAAAAATGACAGATCTTCAGCAACTATTTACCAAAATTGCTGTGCAATTTAACAACAATTTCAAGCCCCTTTTTTACTATTCTACTGAAAAGAAGAACAGAGCTGTGGGATAAGCAAAGAATGAATCGAGATTAGGAAGGGAGAGAAGATGTAAAATTAAAAAGCTGTAAGATGAAGGCAGGAAGGGTGATCTGAGAGGTGAAAACGGGTTTGGAGAAAATAAAAATGGACTTAATTTATCATACAGAGTTAAAGTTGGAAGCTGGTTCTTAAATGAAACATGGAGTGGGTGATTTTTGAAATATATCATTTTTAAAACCGTTTTTAAAAATACAGATTCAACAAGAAGCCAGGAGAAAAAAGACAAAACAAAAACCTGGGTAAATTGATCAAATGGAACAAGGACAGGTAGTAGAAACAAAAAGCCCTTGGTGATGGATTGATGGTTTGTTGAAATGTGCCTCAAACTTAAGTTCAAATGAATAACAAACAGTCAAGTTCGGTGTTTCTCACACGACAGCATTTGCATGGCACAGAACAGGCTCCAGTGTGCCCCACGCTGAAAGCAAAGTGAAATCTGAGATGCAAAACAGGAGGAGGAACAATAATATGAGGGGGAGAAATTGAAGCAAAGTCAAGGCAAATGAAGAGTTGGATTGTGGAGGGAAATCAGCCAAGACGAAACTCTGAGCACATTTAAATAGATGCAGGACTTTGTTTCACTGATGACAATGTGGAGAGTTATTATTGGAAAAAGCCTGAGGCTAAAAAAAAGGCTTTTGTGTCAACACATGCAAAAGGCTCTGTAATGGGCAACATTGGGCTTTTTTCTCAAAGTGTCCTGAGCAACAAAACACAATGCTGTAGCTTTAACCACCGACTTCTTGGAGCACACGTTCACTGCTTTTTTCTGTTACTTGTGATTTGTGAGACATTTCACACCAACAACACGATGGTTGTGCTTCTAGTTGGTGGTTTTGTTTTTGGTTCATTTTTTTCTTTGCAGTTACAGTTCATTTTGTACAACAGAGTATTTAGGGTCACACTCCGAGTGTTTTTTTTATTACGAGATTAAAGTCATAATATAACAAATAGACCTAATATTATGAGAATAAAGTTGTAATATTATGACTTAAATTAATTTAAAAAATCTTGTGTGGCCCTAATACTCTGTCGTAATTTTGAATGGGGCTTACTGGAAATTGCATTTCCACTCAGACTCTGTATTTTAGTTCAGAGTAAGCGGGCAGCCAATGTCTTCCCCAACCCCCAGTTCTGCTGCATCATAAGGGTCCTGCACCTCGACAGGATAATCACAGCAGCCATGTAGCGTATCAAGCACAATTGCGGCCCCATTTTGTCATTCATCAAATGTTTCCCCAGCTGACATTTTCTCGCTGTGATGTGGAAGATGAGGCTGATTCTGATGAAAGTGTTTGAAAGGTCAAGTTCAAATCGAGCCGCTGTTAAAAGCTGACTTTCAGCCTTGATTGCCGAGTTTCGTGTTGTGAAGGACGGACTTTCCAAACAGAGTCCAACCCTTTGGGATTTTACTTTTTTTTTTTTTTTGGTGTAATGAGTCAAAGTTAATTGTGCACTTTTATTTTTTTAACAGCAGAGTGGAAGAAGATGAGGCAGATGAGGATCTTCAAGATTATTCCTCTGAGGTAAAAAATGTTATTCATCATTTTTTTTTTGCATGTAAAGGCAGTTTATTCTAAAGGTTTTGATTCCTGCTGTCTTTGCTCAGAGCTAACAAAACTAGCAAGTAAAATTCACGGCTGCTGGCGACCTAACCCCCCACCGCCACACCCTACATGAGTGGGGACCATATTACCCCACTAGTGGGAGGGTTAAGTTGTATTATATACAATATATTATTGTATACATAATTGTTGACCATCTCTTTAATGAAAAAAATCCTCAGATATGTTTTAGGATTCGCTTTGTGTACGCCAAGTGTTTAAAAATGTTGACAAAACAAATTGGTCAAGAGATTAGAAGGGAAGTGTCACTGAAGTTAAGCGTACATAAAGCTGGAGTATGCAACTTTTTTTTTGATAGAAAAATTCAAGTTATCCAGAAAATAGATTGTACAAATACGGCATCCATAAAGATTTACTATGATGTATCATTCAAACATTCAAAGGTCTTACACTGTTTCTCTCTTAGTACAGAGCATGTTTAGCTCCTTAAATCTTGTTTCTCTTCTTTATTTCTTACACCACCTAATATCAAAGTGAAGAGAAGTTCAAGAGTAGGAAATACACCTTGGCTTTTTTTAAGTGCCACTCTGTGCCACATCTTTGCCAGCTCACCATCACTGCAGCCAAGCAGCTCCTCTTTCATCTTCTCTGACCTGAGTCTTACCTGCATGTTCTGAATCAGAGGACATTTGTGAATGTGTTTAGCACTGAGTGGGGTTGGGACTGAGCTTTAGGGCTCTTCACTATGTAAACAGTTCAATATAAACTTACTACCATGTGTCCATGCTGGGACATTTGGGGGTAGGGTCTTAATGTAGTGGGAGTAAATCTCTTGAGACGGCAGTTTTTGAGATGAGGAATTTCCTGTATGAGTGGGGAGGGGTGGGTGGTCGTTAGCTTTCAGTAGAACAGGTTTTTACTGTTTCCATAAAGCAGTTCAGAGGGTCTTTGTGTGTCAAAAACAAATATGGGTTCTCTTGTGGTCCACAGGATGTTTCAGGGGGGCCAGATGCGACACGGGGTCTGTGGAACCGTCTGGACCACCAGTATCCTTTCACTGCTTTGAGTTCATAACTAAAAATATTTAGAACCTAAAATACTTTTACGTTTTGGATTATAAAATATAAGAAATCACTAAATCAGCAGCTGTTTAAGTTAACATTAGAGGTGTACTGTATGTGATAGTATGTTGAAATCCATTCTTTCCAGCTTCATTCCCCCAGATCAGTGGTTCTTAACCTGGGTTCGATTGAACCCTAGGGGTTTGACAAGCCGGTCTCAGGGATTTGGTGGAGCCTTTGCTGTGAAGGTAAAGACACATTTGTGTCAAGTCATGATGMCAYGCCCCGCTTGGCCATCAGTTGCTGCAGAGGATCACGTGAGATTGCTTGGCCAATCAGTGCTGGCCCCCAAAAAAGTATTTTGTGGATTCAAAAYGACAAAAAACAAATTAACTTTAAAATAAATGAATAAAAAAGTTATATTAAAAATGTTAAATTCTTCAAAAAAATCCCAATTTATTTTTTATTAGTAAAATAGTAAAAATTATTTTTTGGGGGCTGAATTTTTTTTATGTGGGCAAATTATTTTTTTGGGGCCAGAATAAAGTCATATTGTAATTTGTTGTGAGTTCACGCACTGTGTTGGTTTTGTTCTTTGAGCAAGGTGATGTTAATGCACGGCTCATTTTATACACCAGTTTAAAAAAAACATATACCTATGTCTTGAATTTGGGAAAAAAAAATCATATTTTATTTATCACTAAAAAAGGTTCAGTGAATGCGCATACGAAACTGGTGGGTTCGGTACCTCAAAAAAGGTTAAGAACCACTGCCCTAGATATTGGTTTTATTTTGAAATTTGTGGTCTTTTATTGTATTTTTATTACAGAAAAGGTTTTAATATACTTTTTGCTTGGACCTATAATTGAAGGTAGCGCTCACTTTCAGTTATAGAGCCGAACATAAAAAAGAGCAATAAAATCAGCCTGAGCTCACTTCACAGTTCATCAGCTAAACGAAACAACATCCACCTACCAGCACCACTAAAGTTAACCAAAGTGTAAGAACACAAGTGTGTTTATAACTGCACTGCCTTTCTGCTAATCCAGACCAGCAGCGTCAAAGTAAAATGGGTCAGATGTAGTTTTATTCCTTTATTCTGAAAGCTTTACCATGCTCTAAAGAACCCAAAGTCAGGAGAAAGTTATTGGATAGAAATCATTTATTTTAGAATGTGCTGATAAATCGATGATTTTATTTTTATTTATTTATTTTTGTGCGTGTTCTGTAATTGGGGATATTGTCAGCAGCATAGTTTCCTGACAGCCAACAGAGCTTTGCTTGAGAAGTTCACCAGTGGAGGGCTGCATGTTTTTCTCTTGGGCATGACTAAATACAATATGTCTGCAATTACTTACACATGTGAAAGTGGCCATATTTTAGCTCTAACACGTCATGCTCACTGCTTTCAAAAAATGAAACATTAAATTATTTAATCAAAAATTATTTTACTGTAAATATTAATTCAAACCTTTTGTCGTTTGTTCTTCTTCTCACGCCTCCTCAACTTCGCTGGAGTTCTTCTTTGGCTAACTAAATCCAAATAATTTAAAGTTAATGCTTTTCTTTTAAACTGTCACAAATGTTATGGAATAAGGCAGGAGAAATGGATTAATTAAATTCTGGTGGATAATTGTGTCAAGACACAAAGTTAGGAAGATTCTGAAAGTAGCAGAAACAGAAATAATTTGAAGCTGTGAATTTGGAGATCACCTTTCCAAGCTCTGATTTTTGTAAAGATTAGGAGCAATAAAGTGAGAAAACAGACTTCAATCAGACTTTTACAGTATAAAAAAACAGGCAGAAGAACTAAAGGACTCAATAACCTACTGCGAATATAACAAAAAGAAGAAATAAAACTGAATCTAATGAAAGAAAGACTGACCTTTTTGGCCCATTCTGTTAATAAATTATAAACTAAACCAGGAAGTGATCATTAATTAATACGAAGCTTTCAGTCAAACATGAGGACGGCAGGTTCCGTCTGTAAAAGCATTCATCTGTGAAAATGAGACTTAAAATATTAAATCACTGCCATAGAGTACTGAGTGAAACAGTTACTTTAGCGGGTAGTAAGAAACCTGACGGGACCTTTCAGCTGATTTTCCTGAGGTCTGCATCGAGTTTAGGATAATCTAATTGTATGATTTACTGGCCTCATGACTTGGCCTGGTGTTTAGTAGGAAACAGATCGTTTTCTTCTGTAGACTGCCTCCTACAAAACAAGATGCAGGTTTCTGAATAAACACGCAAACATTCAGACTACTTATTTGTGTGCCTGGAGTTGGTAATTGAAGTATTTTGGGGCTTTAAAAGTAACGTGAATAAGATAAGTTGAAGTTTAAATGAGACAGTGTTGAATCCAAATTATGGACTGAAAATGTAACAAATGCACAAATCATCAGAGGAACTCCACCGAGCCAACATACGGAGTAAAATGTGATGCAAACTGTCTGGTGATTTGCCATGATTTGCATTGCTTTGTATGTTCCATTTCTTGGTGTCATTTTCCAGTCTTTTGATGTTTATTTTTGTAAATCATTATTTAGCATTTTTGTGCTTATTTTGCCTTTTTTTTTGTTGTTGTTGTTGTTGTTGTTGTTTTTGTTTTGTTTTTTGTTTGTTTATGGTCTGGATCTCTTTAGTCGTTTACAGTTTGTTGTTGCTTTGGACTTCTTTGCAGCTGTTTTACATTAGGCAGTAAGTTTTTTTTCTTAAGAAGTATTAATCTATGGCTACGTTCACACTGCAGGTCTTAATGCTCAGTTCCGATTTTTTGAAAAAAT
>NW_013952502.1:1442971-1446087 GCF_001266775.1 Austrofundulus limnaeus | reverse complement strand
CTGTGTCCAGTGATACATCTGTATCACTGGACACAGTGATACAGTGACACAGTGCTGTAAACACATGGAACTACAGATTTAAACAGCGTGACTTGAGGTTAGGATCTTATCGATCTTCCATCCCCACCTCACTGATGAAAAAGTCAGATGAATGTGACATGAGTGTTCACACTGCAGTCACTTTGAAAACATCAGATATATATCCGATTTAAAACCACATACTGAAACAGCCTGGGTCGGATTTGAAAAAATCGGATTTGTCGCGTTCAGACTGTCATAAAAAAATCGGATATGAGTCAGATGGGTCAAAAAAATCGGATTTGGGTCGGATTTGCCTGCAGTGTGAACGTAGCCAATGCTTCACATATTTTCATCAATTCTGATGTTTTTTGTTTTGTTTTTCCAAGACCTTGTCTGTTATTTTAATATCAATCGTTTATCATCCTAAATAAAGCAGATGTGAATCTTTCTGACATACAAAAAGCACCCTAATCAAGTGATAAACCAACGTAAAGACACTGTCACACAAGACAACTTATGCCAACTTATGAACATTTTAAAGACATCTACATTGAAGATGGAATTGAAAAAAATTAACAGGAAGCTTCTTTTCACCATATACATAATGTAGTTTGAACAAACTGATCAAATATATAACTTTTATTAGCAATTTAGATATAAAAATGGTTAATAAGTTGGCATAAGTTGTCTAGTGTTGCAGGGCCTTAAGCTCAGATAACTCATCACCCAAATTATTGCGGTGCTTATTACTGTGCTACCATAGCCCCCACATGGAAACAGAAACATCCATTATCTTAACTCGCTTTCACAGGGGTCACTGTGCAAGAGACGGGGCACAGCCTGGACAGTTCGCAAGTACATCACAGGGCCAAAACAGAAACCTCTAAAGGAAATAATATACATTTAATAGATATCACCTTAAAACAAAAGGAAAAATCTTTTACCCAGACATTAACATAAAGAACATTTTACCCAGAAACTGAGATGAAAATCATCTTTCACTTTGTCCATCTACTCATGTTGTTTAAGGTTATTAGTGAAATTCTTTATGCATCACATTTTTTTTTTTTAATTTTTGAATTTGCACCATACAAAAAATGTGATAAAAACGATGTCTCTCTGTGACAGCGTGTTAAAGTACCTCAGCTGTTGAGCTTGGTCAAGATTTTGCACAATGCTGTTTTTGTGTTCATTTGTACACACTTTTGTTGTGCCTGAGCGTCTTACCGTATGAAGCAGATTTTTCTCAAAAGAAAAATGTCATCACATTGTTCCTTTTTGTACTCGCACATCTCTGTGTTCCTGCCACTGACATGCTTCCTCACAACATGATATAATCTCACTTTGATTTTTCACAGGACGGTGTGAAAAAGATCTACTGTGCCTGCCAAGTTTTATAGAAACACACTTTATTTTACAGCTGACACTTATCGTGGACACTTATTACAAAGGGGTTTATATTTATGGCCTCTTTTTTATGTTTTCATGAATTATTTATAACAAGATGGTAACTATTTCCATAATGAATGTGAGCATTATATTTTCTTTGAGGATGAGTGAAACGACTTTTAATCAAGCTTTTGTTTGAACTCATGCTGCTGAACTGCAGAGTGCAGAAAAGTAATTGTGGCTGAAAGACATGACTGATTGTGACATCTTATTCCTGGTGTGTTTCTTGTACCTGACTTGGTTTATAATTAGCTATACAATCTCTAAAATATGGACTCTTAACTTTTTTACCAGAATAGGCTGTGAGTTGTTTATTAGTACTTACAGTTGAAAACAGAAGTTTACATACACTATATAAAAAGACACATGTATTTTTTTCACATTGTCTTATGTGAAATCAGAATAAACTTTTTTTTTCTATTTGCTGAATGCAAGAACAATGAGAGAGAGAATATTTTACGGCAATTTTTATTACTTTCTTCAAAGTCAAATGTTTAAATACACTTCATTAGTATTTGTTACCATTGCCTTTAAACTGTTTGACTTTGGTCAAACATTTTGGAAATCCTTCCACCAGCTTATCACAATAGTTGGCTGGAATTTTGACCCATTCCTCCCGACAGAACTGGTGGAACTAAGTCATGTTTTTAGGCCGCCTTGCTCGCTTTTTCAGTAGGGATACACCGATTTGAAAATTTCAGCCGATATCCATATCCGATATAATTATTGATGTTATGGCCGATAACCGATATTTACCGATATTACACAAACACACAAATTATATTATACATATACACACAAACACAATTGGGTCTTTTTTTGATACCGCAAATAAACAACCAGACCTCTGACATGGCTCTCTACTTCCGTCATTCCTGGCTACGCAGCGTCAATATCACTATCGTGATCAAACAGATGCTGCCCAACCAAACATCTCCTCTCCCAAAACAGAAACACAAAGATAAAAAGTGGGAAATCAATATCGGGTGTTAATATCGGCCCAGTTTTACATATCGGACCAATACCGATATTCTAAAAAATGACCAATATCGGTAAATACCGATATCAACACCGATATATCATGCATCCCTACTTTTCAGCTTTGCCCATAAATTTTCTATAGGATTGAGATCAAGGCTTTTTGATGCCCACTCTAACACTGACTTTGTAATCCTTGAGCCATTTTGTAACCGGTTAGGCAGTATGCTTCAGGTCATTGTCCATTTGGAACACCCATTTGTGCCCAAGCTTTAACTTTCTGGCTGATGTCTTGAGATGTTGCTTCAGTATTTCCACATAATTTCCACATTTATTTTGATTTGTCTATTTTTTTTGTTTTCTATTGTATATAGTTATTTTGTTTTTTAATGAAATTAATACATTTTTTGAATTGAATTGAATAATGTTCTTTCCTCACGATGGCAGCTATTGTGTGACGTGCACCAGTCCCTCCTGCAGCAAAACAATCCCACAACATAATGCTGCCACCTCTGTGTTTAACAGTCAGGATGGTGTTCTCAGGCTTGCAAGCTTCCCCCTCTTTCCTCCAAATGTAACGATGGTCATTATGGCCAAACAGTTCAATTTTAGTTTGGTCAGACCACAACACACACTCTCTCTCTCTCTCTGTATATATATATATATAT
>NW_013952502.1:1440747-1442851 GCF_001266775.1 Austrofundulus limnaeus | reverse complement strand
TATATATATACTGTATATGCAAATAGCAAATAGAAAGATATTGATAATCCTAATTGACTTAAAATGGGAAAAGTTTATTTTCATTTCATGTCAGTGTGAAAAAAATGCATATGTACGTATAACCAAAAGTTAACATCTCCACACATTGCCACACACCTACTGTCTGAACAAGTTAAAACATGTAGTAATCGCAGCTCTTCCACCATTCAGTTTGACATTTGCTCACACTGCAAAACATCACTGAAATGTGTGTACCCATTGCAACTACACAAGCCGTACCCTGTGGCTGTAGTTAAAAGCCTCCAAAATGGGTTAATTTGCACATTTGAAGAGCTTGTTTTTTTCTACATTCATTATTATTTTAAGTAAAACTGAGTCAGAGCAGCAGCGAAGGTAAAAGCAGAGCTGTACACATGATGAAAGCTCCGGCCTGACTGGTGTTTCTGATAGATGAGCAGACCATGAAGATGCTTTTGATGTGACCCAGTGACTCCTGCTACCAGGCAGATCTAACACCAATTTGGCTCACAGGTGTTCTATGCTAAAGGCATACAGCTGTTTCCTCTATTATTACCTTGTCAGCTAGGCTGTAGGGCTCATTAGGATGAGCGTTTTGCTCGTAAGTGCTCATTTTGACAGTGATCAAAGCCTGTTGGCTGCTGAGGGTTTGACAGCTTTAATTTTTCAGAGGCCGGTAACTGATGTTTTTGTTTAGGATCCGGCCCAAACATCCGCGCATGATTAAAAAAAATCTGATTTTTGGGTAATAACAGACTTGGTTTGGATTAGAGGGGTTAAGTGCTTCCCATACCTGTTGTATTACATATAGCACAGAACCATAAAGCACAACTAAGTTTCATCGCATTACATCTCTTTTAATGTCAAACGTTTAGATTTTTTTTCCCACAAGAGAAAAAATTAAACGAGACAGGAACATCTGTATCATGCAGTAGGCTTGTATTCTCTTTTTTAAAAATTAAAACAATTAAAATCATGTGCAACTTTAGGTTGTCACAAACTCAATACCATAACAGCTATTTTACAAAAGACCAAGTATGTATTCATTTCCAGCTGTCTCAGGATGTTTCATATCTTTCATCAACCACCATGCATGACTAAATAATTCCTGTTTCAGTCTCTTATACGTGTTGGTTTCTAAAAACAGTAAAAAATAATTTGTACACATTTAAAAAGTCACTTCAAGTTAGCCATATGGGTGTTATGGTTTACAAAGTTCAACAGTCAGCGAAGCTAAGAACCAGACCAGGAGACAGAAATTAAGTGCTCTTTATTTACAGGTGCAGGATAGCGGGTCATCAGCTGAAAGGGAATGAGGAGATGAGGTGAGTACTTTTAAGGGTTTTGTTTTTTAAGAGATGAATATAAATTAAAGTGTTTCTTTTCTTTACAGGTCTTCTGGAAGCGAGCAGCACAGAACAGAGGAGGACTCCAAAAACACAGGTAAGTTCCTTTTTAGGCAGCGTGGAGGTGTTTGAGGCATTTGGCTTTGGCAGGAGGTAAAGATTGTCAAACCTGATTGGAAGTCTCTTTCTTTACAGGCAAAGGGAGAGAAACCATCAGCGAGGTAAATCCACCTTAGAAAACAGGATATGAAGGTAAGTACAAGACCTAAAACTTAGAAACTGAGTGTGGCTTGAACACTACCAGAATGGTAAGATGTATCAAGTGAAGATCTTCTTCTTCTTCTTCTTCTTCTTGTTTAATGGCGGTTGGCAAGCAACTTATTGGTGTGCATTACCGCCACCTACTGGTAAGGAGTGTGGATCAGAATGCAACTTAAAAAAAAAACTAAATCCTTTCTATCAGTTTAGTTTTCTTAAGAAAGCTTATTAAATAACGTAAATATTCAGAACAAGTGAAGATCTGACAGTCAGGATGCCTTATAAAACCCCAGTGGCTCATTAGGAGAATCTTCCTCAGGTGTGCAGAGGTGCAGGAGACAATGAGGCAGCCAATCAGCAAACAAGAACACCAAAAAGCCAATCATAACAATGGGCCTCATGCAAGAACCGTTCGTACACACAGATTTGTTCTTAAGTTGTGCGTACGAGTGATTTAGGAGAATTTGTGGCATTCACCAATG
>NW_013952502.1:1435450-1440143 GCF_001266775.1 Austrofundulus limnaeus | reverse complement strand
GCAATGAGCAGAGGAGCAGGATGAAACTGAATGAGCATGAGACAAGACTAGAACTGGGCAGACAGAGACAGATTCATAACAGGTAATTATGCTAATCTCCTCTCACGCGCACGAGCAGCTGGATACGAACAGGTGAATTTACGCAGCTCATTTACACACTTTTCCTGAAGATAGAAGAGTTTGTTGAATCTGACGTGACATGTTCGTACGAAGCCTTTGTACGAACAAAAGTAAGAGAAATTTAGGATAAGAATACGAACATGTTCTTGCATGAGGCCCAATGGGTTAGTTTGTTAAATTTTGCAAATATATTTGTATAACGTAGGTTCATTTGTTTGCTTTACTCTATTTATTTTATATTATTTCAAACTTTATTCATTCCATAAAAACAAAATTATATGTACAATAAAAAAATACAAATAAATTGAAATGAAAGGCAGCTAAGAGAAGAAAAAATCTTATAACTGCCCCTTAGAAAAAAGGGGTTATACTCTCTTTCTCTAATTGCTGAAGAAAATAAGCATCTTCAAACAAAAATCAAATTTAAAAAGAATATAGGTGCACATTAGATCCACACAGTAGATTAAAAATATTTTTGAGGGCCTCTTTATTGTGAATGTTTTTTTATTTCAGTCAGCCAGAAAAGTATTTGCAGCAACAAGAATTTAGTTTACATGTGTGTTTATTCTTATCCCAACATAAAAATAACTTTTTTGGAGTGAGACACAGGAAAAATCATATGAGTCAAATCTTATTAGGGATTGAAAAACATTATATTGTACTCGATTTACCACCAAGACCTGGCTTTTTCTCACTCAGATGCACATCCTCTGCCTATATCAAACCCTGTTTTGCATTTTGAAGGAACTGAATTTGGATTTTTTTTTTTTAATATAAAAAATAGACTGGGATATTCAGCTTTTTGGTGACCAAGAGACAAACAGACACTCAACAAATTCATCTAACACTTTTGAATAAATCTGTTTTTTTACAGTGCATCTATTTGACTTTTTATTTATTTATTTATTGGCCATTTTACTCATAGCTTTTTGCTTGCACTCAGTAGCAATCACTGGAAACACTCTACATTTAATAGAGTCAAAACTGGGGGAGGGAGTGATGTTTGCTGCAAGAGTGGCTGAAACAGCAGCAAGGCTTCTACCGCCATCAGACGACTCAGCACCTTTTCTCTCTCACACACATACAAGTTTGTTTTTATATCCCCGTGGGGACGTGCATTGATTTCCATTCATTTTTTTGTCATTTCTATAGACTAACTCTGACCATTTACCCTAAAACTAACCACTCCAGTGCATACCTGTCTGACCGTAAATCTAGCCTAAACTCAATTCACACCTTGGTCCTAAACCAAACGCCCCCACTCAAAATCTGCATCGGTACCCGTGGAGACTGGGCTTTGGTCCCCACGAGGCTGCGTTTTTTTTTTTTTAACTGTCTCTATTATGTAGCAAACACACACACGTTTGTTCTCATTTTAAGGGGACTTTGCATTGACTTCCATTCATTTGCCGGTGATTTCTACAGCCTAACCAGCCCAATATTCCAAACCTAATCTAAACTAAATTCACACCTTAGTCCTAAACCAAAACCCTGACCCACCAACAGTATGTCCCCTAATGGGGACAGGATTTTTGTCCCTATTAGGAACAGTGGGTCCTCACCAGGCTGTGTGCACTGGGGTAATGGTCAAAAACCATCCCCACCAGGTAGCAAAAACATGTACACACACACACACAATACAACTCCAGTGTGAAGAAGAAAGGAACTCCAGTAGTTATAATTGCCATTTTTGTCCATAAGTTTTCCAGCTTAGAGGATGAGGACAAACAACTCACTCCTGCAAGGATGTCAATATTTTTATTCTGTTTCTCATTTGAGGCCTGTGTAAAGATATACAGTATATCCTGTTAGAACAACTGCGTATAACCTGATTAATGTAAGACTTGGTGCCAAATAAGATCATTTCCTGCTTATCCTTGTTTTTCTGCGCCTATGCCAGGGGATTGTACACTTGCCACGTCTAAATCCTGTGTTAATCATACACTCTTAGGTACAAAGGTTGATTTTTCTTTTCCATGAAGAAGGATTTTTCTTCAGAATAAGTGATGGAAGAAAACTGAAAAATAGTTCATTAAAGAAGTGTCATAGCTTTTACATTTAAAAGCCAATGAACATGCTACTACCTCTACAGGCCTGTAGTAAAGAGGACACACAGTCAGACGTATAATAGAAAATGCTGATAAGCATGGCCTGATTAGAGCCGTTTGAGAGTGTATAATAGGCTGTGATTTTAATTACAAAGTAACCAGGAGCATGTTGATTACATTCTCGGACTTTCACATAAGATTTCATTCCTATTCTTCAAACCCATTCAAAACGCGATAGCCTTATATTACCACTTAAACACATTTAAAAACTAATTGCAACCTTGCCACTGATTTTAATCAAACGCTCAACTGACCTGATTTCCTGAAACAAGATAAACTATTTTACTTTTTATTTGGTGAGTAAATTAGTTTTGCGTTCATTTAACCTTCTTCCACTCAGCTTTTGTTCAGCATTTCCTCCTAGAAAGGATTATTTTCATGCCGGTGTAGCAGCTAACACAAGGATGTGCTTCTCAATTAACTATTCTAACAGTTTAGAATCTGAAAATAGCACATGAACATCCAGCTTGAATGACTAACACAGAGCGCGCTCCTAAAGAAAAAGACTTGGCCACTGGCTTTTTATGACATCATGAAAGAAGTCTACCACCAATGTAACCATAGAGGTTAATAATGTTATATTGCATTAAGTGAATCCAGCTCATGGATGTCTGTAAAATGTGTTTCTTTATATTTCTATTCACTGTAAATTATCATTTGAAGGCAAAAGAGCAGCGAAGTTTTTGCCCATGTCTGTGTGTGTGTGTTTGTAGCAAAATTTCATGAACCACGGGACATATGATGCTTTTAAAATCCTTCTTTTTCTCTTTTAAATCGTCCAGTTTGGGTCTATATAAAGTGGAACATCAATGCTTTGGTCTGAATTCCTCCTTATTGTAACTTCATAAGCCCCTCTTTCACCACTTTTCTGAGGTGTTTCACATATCAACTCATTTTGAGGCTGTCTCTTTAAATCCAAACAGTTCACACCCCGCCCCTCTCCAGCTTCCAGAGCAGTCCATTCTAGGTTCATGGGTTTATGACTTTATAGCAGCGCAGATTTGTTATTTTATTTACAAATAAATTAAAATATGTCAACAAGGGAAGACTTCTCCATCCAGCCTTACATGCTGAAGCCAGAGGACAATGAAGATGATGAAATTGTAGTTAATAAGTCCAGACCTTATCTGGCAGTTCCGCCGCAAATACTGTGATGTAATAGTTCAGAAAACGTCATAGAGAGTAGAGAAAACTGAACTGGTTTAAAAATATGACCCAAACAGAATATAAAGATATCTATCTACACAGCACCTAAATTCTAAATTCAACTTTTCTGCACTCCTAGACACTCTAGTACACAACAAAATATATTTAACGGCTAAAAAAAGCAGATTTTGCATGATAAACTCTCAGACAATAATCTATAATCTGGTGTGGTAGTAGCTCAACACATTTTTTCCTGAGCACTAACAGGCAGGAGATCTCGCAGAATTGCATTAGATCACGCATAAAGTCATTTCCCAGGTTTGACCAAAATGACTGTGCCTTGCACGAGTGCTAGGCCTTTAATGTCATTTTGAAAACAACCGGTAGTCTGGTTGAATAGTCACAACGGCACGAGAAGTTATAATGTCATGTTTGATCACATTTTCAGAATGATTACAGCTGACATTTTTTAACAAAGATCATTGCACTTCACGAGATCCGCTAATGCGCTTTGCTTCACATTTTTGAAGTCAGTCCCCGCACTTAATGGCTCTGTGCGTGACTCACTGATGTGAATCTCTTTTAACATAAATTGAATATAGTTACAGGCATCAGATTTGAGATCAACAGCTAAAATAGAAAATGTTTCTGTCTGAGATTATCTTACTTTGTTGAAGACGTATAGATTGAGTGTTCGACAGCAGTCTTGCTAATTAGCTAAATTAATCACTAAAGCTGTAAAGCTGCTGGTTTTTCTGTTTTGTCGAATGTTTTTGTTTTGGTTCTAACGATTATGACTTAACAAGGCTGTAGATATCTAAAGCCCCTGCTGACACACTGCGGCCCCCCGCTGGCTGACTCTCTGCCACAGTGGTGTGGTGGATTTGCTAAAGTCTTCAGCAGCCCCCATCTGCAGGAGGTAAGGCTCTTTTAATAATACTGCACACTGTATGTCTCCAGACAGAAACTAGACGAATATTTTACTTTTTTTTTTCAGGATGAGGAGCAGTTCTGCGAGGCTCAACTCAATGCTTCCACCGTCAGTTTGGAGAAAACGGAGCTCGCATCTATACGAAGCGACTCTGGATCGGAGCACCAAGAGGACTTGCTGGAGGGGGATTTGGGACTTGGGACCAGTGTGTCACAAAGGTCTGAATTTCCTGGGGTCTCTTCTAACGCTGACTTATCTTCCCCACCTCCCACTGTGCATGGGGAGACTGTTCAAGACATTTGAAAGCTGTTGAGTAGGGGTTAGTAACTGTGGATCCCAAAAGGTCACACACACACACATACACACACACACACACACACACACACAC
>NW_013952502.1:1428936-1434837 GCF_001266775.1 Austrofundulus limnaeus | reverse complement strand
CACACACACACACACACTTTTTTTTATCCCCTGGAGTGAGGCAGAGTGGTATGTGCTGCACAAACACCATCTTTGAAGGTTAGGCTCTGTGAACACCCAGACGCGTTTTGTATTGTTAGTGCAGCCACTGTCCTCACAGTACGATCTGCTTGCATCGTGTCATTATTGAATGAGTGCATCTATGGAATGCTGTTTTCTCTGTTAGCTTTCTGTTTCTGTAGATAGAAATAATCTGTTGTTTGCTGTATTCAGTGAGGTAAGAGACAAATTACAAGTTGTCAGATGAAGATCCTTAATTTGACAGTTTTTTTTTTCAGAAGTACTGTCTAAATGTGATTTAGTTGCAGATTTTCTTGTTTTTGTGTGATTTGTAAATAATCATGATGCAATGCATTTGCTTTGGAATGCAATTTTAGCTGTAACATTTTTTAAAATTATTATTTTACCTCGCACACCTGTTTGTTGCATTTAATAAAATACAAGGTTTATTTTTAAGGTATTTTTTGTTTCTTTTTTTTTTTAATTCACAAGGGATGATATTTATTTCTCCAGAGGAGGAAGAAGCTACTCTAGACAAGGTTGTTTCAACTTCTTACCGTTAACATTTCTTCTCTTTTTTTTTTTTAACTTGCTGCCTGTTGAGTTCAACACATACAAGTTTAAACTCTGGAAAAACCACAAATAAAACTACCTTAACTGTTTATCACCTGCCGTTAAAAGGCGAGAGACATTTTTGCACAGGTCTGTGTGTGTTCATATGTTGAGTGGCAAAAGTTTACAGATAATGAGACACTGAGTGTTGAGAGTCATACAACACGTTTTCTGTTGGGAAATACTGGGCCTTTAATATATTTTATACATGTTTTCTTCATTTTTGTTTTGTATATAAGAAAGATTGATTAGAAAGAAATAAACTATTTCTGGGTTTGAAAACCACTTACTAATACAGTATTTATGGCCATCTTCTAAAATCTATGTTTTTAAAGCTGTTCTGCAGAGAATGCAGTCTTGTTAAAGGCCCTGTCACACTAGACAACTTATGCCAACTTTTGAACATTTTAAATACATCAATGGTGAAGATAGAATTGAAAAATCAACAGGAAGATTCTTTCCAGTGTGTACATAATGTAATTCTAACAAATTGATCAAATATAGAATTTATTAGTAATTTAGACAAAAAAATATTTCATAAGTTGGCATGTCTAGCGTGACAGGGCCTTAAGCGGTGTTGTGTCTGTGATTTTTCATTTTGTTTTATTTTTAGGAGCAGGCAGACATGTGCACGACTATATGCATTTTGGCTGATAGCATCACCTGAAATGTACGTAGTGATTACCCCCAACTGTGATAGCAAGAACAGGGAACAGGAAAATTGCCAGAAGGTAATCAGGGTCTTACCTTCACTCCATTTATTTGTAGGTAAGTAGCCTGCAGATTTCCAGCATCTCACTACTGGATTTATTCTTTCCCACTAAAAATAATTTTAAACAGCATTTAATCCCTCACTTGGAGCTGCGCCAACGCAGAAATGTTTGCATACTATGTGCTTATTGTTCAGTTTTGCACAAAGATAACAATCAGCTTCCATACACACACCACCACCACCACACATGTACACACAGGAAGAAATCTGTAAGAAAATTTTTGATAAAAATAATCTTCAAGCTTTGATCTGAGTAATGCTGACTGTAAACAACGAGCTTGTTTTCCAGACAACTTCATTCCTTAAAGTTATGTGGCAAATGCCAACAAATAATGGCCCAGTGGTTCTCAGAAGAATGTTAAGAAAGGAACATCTTTGATGTTAAGTGATTTCAGTATTGACCACATTAGGTTGTTTAACAAAACTACCTCAATTGTTCCCTGTAAAAAAAACAAATTAGAAAAATAAAAAGTCATGAATCTCATGCAGTTTGTAAACGGCTGCCCCGGTTTTAATCGTGACTTTATAACCCAATGTGTGTTGTTCAACAATGATACACAAACTCTCTTGTTTTACTGTGAACTTTACTCAATGCAGTTGTCTCAGATTGTGTGTGGGTTTTTGTTTCTTTGATTTTTTT
This sequence comes from Austrofundulus limnaeus, assembly GCF_001266775.1. Taxonomy (NCBI): domain Eukaryota; kingdom Metazoa; phylum Chordata; class Actinopteri; order Cyprinodontiformes; family Rivulidae; genus Austrofundulus; species Austrofundulus limnaeus. The sequence goes on along the minus strand of NW_013952502.1, from coordinate 1,432,774 downwards.
TTTTACAAGAGCAAGCAATTGTAAACATTTTAAATGGTAGAACAGACTGCTCACACTGACACACAGAGATGTTTCAGCTCCAGAATTAGGACCACAGTGTATGACATCATCACCATCCCACAAGGATTCTGACAAAAAATAAATACAAAATTGAAAAAAAAAATCACTACTGCTGTTCTGATGACACCTCTACCTATGGCACATCAACAAACCAAATTATTGATTGTCTCCAACTTCAAACAGCTTTAAAAATAAACATTAGCAATGGCATTTTTCATGAGCTGTTTTTTTTAATCCACTGATTTTACTTTTTACAGACGGTATGGAGACTGAAAAATACTTTTTTTTTTTCAACATTCAAAAATAACTTCAAAACATCCACTTTCAAGTGTTATCATAACAAGATACATGAAATATACATTTCTTTTCTTCCCCCCATAGTTTCAGCTTCACTGTTCAAGTTCAAAGCCTGGCATTGTCAAAGATATCCAGTGTAAAGAAGAAAAAAAATAAACTGACCCCTTCGGATACAACTGCAGCTGGACTTAGGAAAAAAAACATGATACATTCCAGATGTGGCCATTGGAGCTCCTTGAACACTAAAAGTAAAGCTTTTAATTCCACAATAAGAGGAAACGGCACTCAATGAAAAATGAACATTAAATTAAAAGGTCTTTGGTGGTGAGGATGTTTCGTTTCGTTCACAATTTGGAGCGCGTCAGTAGAGATTTGCTCAAGTCCTTGGCCTCTCCGGCTGTTCTCACTCTATTGTACCCTAGAACAGACATGGCGTGATGGCAGTAGTCCTCCACTTGTTTGATCTGTTGAATGCTCAGCACTGTTCTCCACGCACTAGCGGCCTGCGTGGCGTTCCTGGAGGAGACTATGAATGGCTTTGAGGACGAGCTGGAGCCGCTGGTCATGTTCAGCGCAAACTGCTCGATGTCGTGGTTGTTCGTGTGGTTAGCGAAGCGGTAGATGCTCCGCAGGGTCTTTACGGGGTTTTCGACCAGGTCTTCGTACCGTACAGCCATGTATTTCCCCTTCAGCCAGCTGGGTGGGTTCAGAGCCGTCCTTAAAGTCCTGGAGGTGCGGTCGCAGATCACCTCCATGGCTCCGATGGAGTGATAGTCAGAGCCGTCCTTCTTGTTCGCTTTGTGGCCGGGATCCACAAAAGGTATCCGGCGAAGCTTAGGGTCCCTGCTGCGGACCACCTGTAAATTCTCCCTAATCAGACCGTGCCTGGATTTGATCCTGGAGTTGGCAACAGCCCGTGGGTCTCTGACCAAATGTATCACTTTCAAATCCAAGGATGGATCCTCCATCAAAGGAGCCAGGACGTTCACGTCCAAAATACGCACTCCTTTAATGACTATGGTGTTGTATTTTAGGCACTCCTCCTCCAACAGTCTAAGGCTTTGAGGGGGGCACTTTTTACACACCTTATCATCCACCAGCCCCACCACCTCCTTCCTGTAGGCTGAGCAGAGGGGGTAGGAGCACACCACTTTATTCAGGGTGGCCCCAAATAGTCCTAAGGAGGTAAAATTCTTGCCTCCGGGGCTGTTGTAAAGTTGGAAAACAGACAGATCACAGCGGTACAAGGAGCTGAGCATGTCTCTGGCCGCCCCTTGTAAAGACACTGCATCACCGGGATACAGTTTCTGCCAGATGTGCCACATGGGCTCGTACAAGAAGAACATTTCAGGGTTTTGGTTGAAAAGCTCCCCGAAAAAGGATGAGCCTGACCTCCAGGTGGTCAGGACATAAATAAGCTGCCTCTTTTTAGCCAGAGAGGGCCTGTAGAGGAAGCGAATGTCCGATCTGCTCTGATAAGTGGTGCTCCTCATCTGATGGTTGCACTGCTGTGGCTCCGTAGTCCATTTAGCAAAATTAAGCATAGTGAGGACCAGCAAGAGGAAATAGGCCATAAATAACACAATCCTTTTCCTGCGGAGGACTTTCATCACGATCCCAGGCTGTGCTATTATCTTGGTATGATTCCTGTAGGTTTTAAGCTTCCTCCCAAATCCAGCATCCTTCTCCCAAGGTGCCGTCAACTTCAGTGGTTGATGGTATTGTTTGCCTCTCATCTGTACCACAGGAGAGTGGCTCCCACCACTGGACAGAGCTCTTTACATTCACAATGCACCAAGGCGCTCTGATGTGTGGATGCAAGCTGTACTGGGATTTTATGCCCAATACAGAAGGAGCTGATTAGGTAATCTATCCCCCTCCAAATCGGCAGCAGGAAAAAAACAACAACAACACGATTTAGCCCACAGTTTTCACTGCACTGCGCAATGGTGGGTGATGGGAGCGTTTAAGTTGTCCATACCGGGCGCTGCAGTGATTCGGCGGTGTGGCCCGCGTTCACAACAAGAAAAGAAGGAGCCTTCTTCATTGTACCAGACGCCCTGCTTATCCATGTTCAGCTGAGACGTCCCTGCGCAGCACACGTCCGACGCATCTCTCCTCTGCTCACGCAGCGCGGCGAGGTTCAAACAACCGAGCGGTTTTGCGCAGCGCGCTTTAAATCGTCTCGGACGTGACAGAAGCGGCCGTATCCGCAGTCACGGCTTTCAGGCATCTCCCAGAGCTGCGACTCGGCTCGTCTAACTAATATAAACTGAACCGATTCAATCAGAATGCAGGGGGGAGAGAGAGACCCGGCCCACCGAGGGAGCCCATTGGACACGCGCTGTGACGTCGCTCCCAAGCGAGCCGCGCCATTGGCTCCGCCGCCCGTCCGTCTCATTCTAACTTCAACAGAGGCTTTTCAGCACATCTCAGAAATGGTTGAATGCTGTTATTATGACCCAGAGAGGTTCGCCTCCCTGCTTGTAGTTTCCAAACCGTGCTCCACCCAATCCGTTAGAGAACACAAGTGAAATAATAAAACATTAACTGGGCCTTTTTTAGAGCAAGAAGTGGTTTTTAATCTCTAAAATGGATAAATCTACTAGAATCCGAGGCTTGTAATAATGTCTGCACAAAGGCTGAATGCAGAGATGGATCAATATTTCAAAAATAATGAAGTTGGTTTCCACACTTCAGCATCAAGGGATTTTACTCAGATCTAAGAGTAAAACAAAATAAAATAGGAAAGGAAGGAAATTTTCTGATTAGGCCTACTTATCAGAAAAACAACATGGGCCTACACTCATTACAACAAAACATGTGGGCTAAGGAAGGATTTATCTTGAAACTAAGGAGTGTCCAATAAAACAACATGATCTGGAAGAAATCAGGTGTTTGGCAGCTGCTCATACAAAACCGAACAAAGTTTTTGGGGAAACTCAAGGAGGAGTTTGTGTGTTTAAAAATAGAGGAAAAAAACACATGTTCTTTTGATTACAAATATTTTTTCCTTAGAAGTCTGTTTGGGATTACAGATTTGGTCACAAGAGGGAAACAAAAAGTTTGAAAAAATATTGTTTGACCCTATAGAGTCATCTTTCATTTAACCATTTAAACCACTTTTATATGACCGAATTATAACTTTATATCATTTTGTAGGTCTATTGTAAAAGCTGTAGTAATTATTAAAATAACTGTTTTTTTACTTCTAGGTTAAACTGAAGCTGTGTTGCTGAAAAAAATCCAGCATAAAATTATGGGTCTATACACTAAATAAATAGAATTTTAGTAGGAAATAAATAAATAAATAAATAAATAAATAAATAAATAAATAAATGCTGATTTGTTCATTGATATGTATTGTTATGGTTTGTCCCAATTTAGAAATGGATGTTTTTAACCTGAAAGCTTTGTGCACATCTCCCCCTGCTGGCAAAAAGGATTTATACACTCCCAAAACCTCAACACACCAAATAAA
>NW_013952502.1:1415339-1428871 GCF_001266775.1 Austrofundulus limnaeus | reverse complement strand
TAGTGGGTTTTTTATTAGAAAAAAAGGTCATTGGCTATTGAAACTAATAGAAAACAGTTGGCCTACACGGAACATACTGTATGTTTTAGTTACCCTGCAGTCTACTGAATCGGAAACCTTTCTTTCTTTTCCTGCCTAAATTAGTTTTTCTTCATTACACTTAAATATCTACACTTTTTCATCGACATGGTTGTTACAGTGACATTATTAGACTATTCGTTCTTATATGTGGGGTATTAAATAAAAATGCTTTGGAGTTCGTATAGATTTTGAGTCCTAACTTGTGTTTTTATTTTTTTGACAAATATATATTTTAATTGTTTTAATCTAAATAACCTTTACTCTGTGTTTTTCTGCTGCATGCTGGATGTTTATCAGTGTGCATTGCCAATGCAATGCACACTATTGTGATTCGTTTCCCATCCAAGTCATCTCAACTTTGCCATTCTTCTCCTCCTGCATACTTTGTCCTAGAGCTGCCTTTGTAGTTTATATCTGTAAAGCTCCTGTGCCAAAAGATGGCTATGCCTTTTGGTGCCTGTAAAACTTATAGTTTATGAAATATTAATGTTTAATGAATTATAATGGCAGTCAATGGAGCCTTGTATTGGTCCAATACTGCCCCATGCTGTACTCAACTTGGTACTGCATCGTAGTTTAATATTTCAACTCAGTAGTTCAGTGTTTACAGTACTAATATGATTGTATTTTGGTGTTTTACTATAATATTGTCTTAATACTGCTTGATTGTTGTAATATTATGAATTTTTGTGTCAATAATTGTATTGGCAATGTGGCGTCTTTCTGCACACATACAAATCAACCCCTGCCATCATCTTCTGCCACAGCTCCACTGGTCTAATGCTCTATGTCATGGACTTTCATGTGGGAGATAAGGGTTAAAAACCCAGCTAATGCAACTTTAACAAAAACTCTCTTCAAATTTCATATTGTCACACAATTACCTTAATTACAAACACCTGCTGACGTGACAGGCTCAAGCTGGCATAGAAAACACATTTGAACTTAGTCGAAGTTCATTCTGCAAGTATGCTGCAGGCAAAGCCATGCTACAAGGCAATGCACACTTGTTTTTACATCTTAAAAACCCATGTCTAGTTGAGTTTACAGTCTATGATCGGTAAACAGTACAGAGAGCTGTGTGTTGTTACGTAATCATGAATCACCGTGGCTTTGCGCGTGCCACTCGAACGGGCCAGCGGGCGCGTGTGATGGAGAGCGCATGCGCAGTCGCATCTTAGCTCGGCAGCATCAGGACCACAAAGAGACCCAGCAGCGAAGAAGATGGTGCTTGTAAACACTGCGAAGGGAGTGACGGCGTCGCTTTGTCGGACCTCCTCGGCCGTTCGCATCGCTTAATGCGCTGCTTGAAGTTAAACAAAGACAAGTGAAGGTAATATTTAGCCACAAAAAAAGCGCGCGACGTCCGACAGAAATTAGCGAAACGTATCGACTTAGCCCAATGACGACGGCTGTGAAGCTCCGCTGCTCTGCGACTGGCTTCAGACGGATTCCTCCAGTGTCACTTCTACTTGACGGGCTTTCTTGTATAATGGTCGCCGCTTTCTAGTGGGATGCACATCAGTGTTTGGCCGTACTCACTCTCCGTCGTAATGGCAGCTCTGTACCAGGGCACGGACGCCTCCTCTCCGGACAAATTTCTGGCCCTAAAAGACGTGAGAGAAGTGAAAGAGGAAACAACGCTGGACGAGAAGCTCTTCCTGCTGGCATGCGAGAAAGGTTTGTCCCGATTTTTCACCCAAATAACACTAATGCTCTTTTTTTCTCTATCCAGTATTAGGTTAATGCAGTATTTTGACCCTAACTACAGACGCTGTACAGGCAGATGTGGATTTTGTGATGTCTTAGCCAGTAACTGCCACTTGACCATATAAAGTCTCCATAAACACGTCTGCAGCTGAAACTGTCCTTTGAGGGAGATGTTATTGTTACACAAGATTAAGGGGGCAGCTGGAGCCTAGCCTGCTCTGTTAAAACCACCACTGTCTGTGCATGTGTCTTCCCAATATGATTGTGCAAGAATCCGCTTACCATTCCTGATCTGCTGTGCTTTCTCAGGTGATTACTACATGGTGAAGAAACTTCTGGAGGAAAACCGTCACGGCGAGCTCAACGTCAACTGCGTGGACGTGCTGGGGCGAGATGCTGTGACCATCGCCATCGAAAATGAGAATCTAGACATTCTGCAGCTTCTGCTTGAGCATGGTTGCCAGGTAGCCAACACAGAGACATTTCGTTTACACTCTTGACTATAAACCGTGATGTTTTCTTTAATTATATGTACGTGTGAAGGCAACAGATGCCTTGTTGGTGGCCATAGACTCAGAAGTAGTGGGAGCTGTGGACATCCTCCTCAACCACAGGCCGAGGCGATCCTCAAAGCCTTCCATTGCTGTAAGTCTGTTTTTATCACCGTTGTTAGCTCCTCTTTAAAATAACTGAATGATGTTGTTTTCCTTTTCTTATAATTTTTGCACAGTCTTTCAGAGGTTTATCCCATCTTTCTCAGAAATTGATGCAGCGCATTCAGAACCCTGAATATTCCACCACCATGGACGTCGCTCCGGTCATCCTGGCGGCACACAGGAACAATTACGAGATCCTGACCATGCTGCTGAAGCAGGACATATCTCTTCCCCGGCCTCACGCTGTCGGCTGCGAGTGCATGCTGTGCAATGCTAAAAACAAGAAGGACAGCTTAAGACACTCCAGGTACAGACCAAATCAGTGACTCAGAACCAAAAATATATATATTTTATCCTTTCTTTTTTTCTTTTTTTTTTCTAAACTCTATTCTTGAAAATATGAGCTGCAAATCTGTTTTCTGTTAAGTGAAACATGCAGGAAACATTTCAGCTCTGTGTATTCGTGATAGCCTGTAAATGTCTTCCTTTTACAACCGCAAAGAAATCAATTATATAACTTCTTTTTTTTTAAAAGCTTTCAGCTGTACATTCACCAAAAGCTCTGCCCCACATAGATCTAATGCATTTTATTATTGTCCAGCTCTACTTGTCTAGCTTTAAAAAGACAATATTAGTATCTTTTCCCAAATGCACTTGTTTTATACCTAAATCAAAAATTTTTTTTCATTTTTAATCCAAGGAAAACTGGACAAAGCAGATATGTTTTCACAGTTAAGCAGTGAGTGCTGTTTTTCTGATTCTGCCTTGGATTTGCAGATGAGATTTTGCTGATCGTGTTCACTGGGCAGTTTTATTCTCCCTCCCACACAGAGCTCTAAATGAATCAGTCTCCAGAGTCTCTGCCAAACAGCACAGAGTATAGGGCAGGTACAAATGAAGCAACTAGAAAAAGGATTGTTTCTCGATTTGATCTTTTGTGTCTTGTTCCATTTGTTAGTAAATATCAGTTTTGTTCATCTGTTATCTGCCGCTTGTTCCAGAGTTGGGTCACAGAGGCAGCAGCTTAAGCACTGAGGCCCAGGCATCATTTTTCAAAGCCACCGCTTCCAGATTCCAAGGTATTCCCAGGCCGAGACCTTGGGTTTTCACCAGTGTCTTCTCCCAATTGGACCTACCTGGAACACCTCCTTAAGGAGGTGTCCAGAGGACATCCTTACCAGATGCCCGAACAACCTCAACTTGTTTGTCTCCATGTGGAGGAGCAGCGGCTCCACTCAGAGGATGTGTCCAAATCCATTGGCTTCTTCCTTCCAAGGACTTGGTCTACCTGGTACAGGTGGGCCGGGTCCTTTGTTGACCACAAAGACCAGAAGAAAGCGGATGTGAATTTGGACGGTCTAGCCCTCGGCTTTATTCCCACCCTTTTCCTGGTTTATGTTTTGTCATCTAGCAACCAAGATAACGCTAAACAGAAGCAAAAAATAGATTGAAATTACCAAAAATATTCATATTATAAATTAATAATAATAAAATAATAAAATAAATGTTCAAATTTCCCCACTGTGGGATCAATAAAGTTTATCTTATCTTATCTTATCTTATCTTATCTTATCTTATCTTATCTTATCTTATCTTATCTTTAAAAAATTAGATTAGAGGCAATATTTGAAGAAGTAAGGGACCCGCCGTTCAAGCTAATTTATTTCGCCATACGAGCATGTTTGATTTCTGACAAGAATAATATTTAAAAAACACGTCAGTTAAAATGGCAAAAGCCAACAACACAACCACTTTAAACTTTCAATTTTTACACTGCCAGATTTTCATTGAAAACTGCACTTCTGTGTCTTGCTTCGTCCGCTATAACAATCAAAAAATAAATAAAATCTCCCAGTTGCAATGCCTCTTGGTATAGGGTAGGCAGAGAAGGATCCACCGGACTGTCCCTCAAGTCATGGGAAAAGAAGATTCATATGTGGGCTGCAGTGTTGACACATGCAATGAATTTGTTTCCGGCTGTTTGTGTCTCTCTAGTATTAACAGTATACAGATACTTTACAAGTAATTTACACACAATATACAGAAAGATACACATTATACTTAACTAAATCAGGATGTAGCTGTGCGGTGTGCACTGTGTTATTCACAAAAAAGCAATACGACAACAGTGTGCAGAGTGAATATTAAATATTAGTGCAATAGCAGCAGTGTAAAGATAGATGATTATGAATAAGGTGCAGTAATGTGGAAAAAATGCAGTAATGTAGAAAAAAATTGGAAGAGTCTTCAAATTTGGACAGTCTTCAGCGCATTGCTGTGACGCACTTTGAAGGATGCAGACCCTGAATTGGGACACAGCCAGAGTCTCTCGCTGATAACTGAAATTCTCACTCTATCTCTAAAGGAGAGCCCAGTTACCCTGAGTAGAAAACTCATTTTGACTGCCTGTATCTGCTTTCTCCTTCTGGTTACTAACAGAGTTTGTGGTCATAGGTGAGGTCATGAACATAGGCCATCCAGTAAACAGAGAGCTTCACCTTACCAAAGCAATTTGGTTCAATATTAATTGAATGCAAGGGGATTCAAAAAAATCACAGACATTTGGTAAAACAACAAGCTGTATGTTATTTTATCAAATTAAAAGCTAAAAAAATGATAACGTGTCCTGGGAATTTAAAGGGTCAATATCATGTAAAATCTATTTTTTTATTATGTTATAATGTTAACCTCTCATCAAAAACATGTTCAGAGTCTTGCTTTGACTCATTCATGCATGTTTGAGAAATCCTGTGCTGTCCTGAGGCAGCCAGGCAGGGGAGCAAAAACGACCGGTTGGGCCTAGAACCGCCTTTTGGTATCAGCTCCTCCTCTGGGCTGTGTCTCCAAGCTGAGCTTCAGTGTTGCCAGATCTTGCGACAGAAACAAGCAACCAGGTCTATGAAAATAAGCCCAAAATAAGCCCAACTGGCAACCCCCCACATTGTGTAAAATAGAGGTAAATTATAACAGTACTGTATAAACRTATACATTTATTAYTKMATTATACATAAGCAACAGCAAAATTATGATAAAAATTACCACAAAAAATGAACAACTTTAATAGTTTGAATAAATTCTTTTAATAACTTATACTTTTAAACTGATATAAGAAAAGTGCATTTTGCAGCAAAATGACAGTACAGTCAACAAAACCTCCCAAAATCTTTTTGCACGCTCTTTTTTCCTCACTCTTTATTATAATTTTCCTCATATTTTCCTGATTTACTGCAACTCATTCTCACTCTGTTTTGTCACTTATATCCAGAGGTGAAGACGTAGTTTTTGCTGATATGACAAAAAAAAATGGCTCTGGCTCATATTGTTCTCTCTCTCTCTCTCTGTCTCGCTCAATTCATGCAATTTAATCAATAAATTCCAAACAAATTAAAACTTATCAATATTTTACTGTACTGTACTGCACTTGTATCCCAATGTAAGCAGTGTATTTTATTTTTTTTTATTTTTTTGTCTGTGCACCACCTGTGTAAAATGTCCCAGTCCATTAAATCGAGCGCACCAATCCCCACTGGTGTTTTAGAAGTAGAAGCGCATTTGCGCTGTATCAAGTCTCCTGTCAAAAGTTCTGAACGGGACCGGACCGCACTTCCTCACCCCTGCTTGTTTCCCATCACTCTGGGCTCTGGTGTGTGTGTTTGAAGTGTGCCGATGCAACTCGAGCGGGAGCGACAACCAGGAAATGGGGGAATCGTAGGGACAAACCCACTACTCCTTGTGTTCTGCTTCAACAGGAGCAGAGTTAAGATGTCATTCGGAAAGAAAGACAAGCCCAAAATAAGCAACTCACGTTCAAAAATAAGCCCTAAAAACCGCAACCCGTGACTCACGGAATTTACAAGCAACTTTAGAAAAAAAAGAAGCCCAGAGTCACTTATAATAAGCAGACCTGACAACACTGCTGAGCTTCCTCATCACAGAGCAACCACACACACACACACACCCAGCCCCATGCTGAAATGGGCGGGTCAGAAGTGGAAGGAGGTTCTTAAAGAGACAGAGGCCAATTTCAAGGTGTTTAGAAATAGAAATAATGTGAAATCAAGTTTATTTTCTATTTAAACATATAAACAACACTTTAATAACAACTGAAGGTGACATAGATAATTTATTATGGTATAGAATTTAAATATATGCCTGAGAAACATAACATTGCTCCTTTAAAAATAATGGTTGTACAGATGATACAGTTTGGAGTAGTTTGCCATTTAAAAGATTCTGCACAAGAACCTGTGTGCTGTGTCTGTTCAATAGTCTTTGTAATCGAAAAGTTTTAGTTGTTTGCCTTTTGTAACCACCTCATTTCTATTTATTTATTTATTTTGTGCAGGTTCCGCCTTGACATCTACCGCTGCCTGGCGAGTCCCTCTCTCATCATGCTGACCGAGGAGGATCCTATTCTCAGAGCATTTGAGCTCAGTGCAGACCTAAAGGAGCTCAGCCTCGTAGAGGTGGAGTTCAGGTGAAAATTGTGCCAACCCATCAGCCATGTTTACCATCAGTGAAACTATCCAAACATTATGTCTACATGTGCACACAAAGATGTTAATAGTGATAGACAAGGCCCTGAAACATTTATGGACACTGATTGCATCGAATTCCCTCGCTGTAGGAATGACTATGAGGAGCTGGCGAAGCAGTGCAAGATGTTTGCCAAGGATCTGCTGGCTCAGGCTCGAAACTCTCGAGAGCTCGAAGTGATTCTTAATCACACCTCAAGCGAGGATCACGTTGACAAGAGAGGCTTGCTGGAGGAGCGCATGAACCTCAGCCGACTTAAACTCGCCATCAAGTACAACCAAAAAGAGGTTAGTTAGTGAAAGGCTGCAAACTCCAATAAAAGTTTGTTGATATAATGATTTTTTCTTTTAATTATATATTCCCCGTAACTCCAAAAACCATATTAAAATTAAAACTGATCTCTTGTGTTCTGCAGTCACTGCCAAATTTAATATAATTCAGTTTCGGTGTTTCAGAGACATTATTTTGGCAACTTGAAGTTCTTCCTTCAGGCGACAGCAGTCAAAGACAAACTAAAGCTTTAAGTTTGAAGGAGTTGAATAATTTACATCTGGGATAGCTGTGCAAAAGTTTTGACCTGCATATCTGTATATGTAAGAAGCATAAAGTTTTCTTCAGCAGAACAAACATATTCTAAGGGATGTATAGTCCAGGTCCTGGAGGGCTGCTATCCTGCATGTTTTCCTTGTTTCCCTGCTCCAAAACACCTGATTCAATGGTTGAATTACCTCTTCAAGTTCTGCAGAAAGCTGTTAATCACCCATTTGTTCATATCATATGTGTTGGAGCAGAGTAGAACTACTGTATAAAACTTCTTTGTGGTGGATATTTATCTTTGCTACATTAAAATGTAATCCAACTCCCTTCTAGTTTTAGCAAGAAATTGACAATTTTTATTTAAGTATGTTTAACTTCCCACAAGTTTATGTAGATTGACTTTAAAAGAATGTTCTCATAATGTTAACTTTTTCTGCGTTTCTTCCAATGTCTTCCCTACAGTTTGTGGCTCAATCCAACTGTCAGCAGTTCCTCAACACTGTCTGGTTTGGAGAGATGGCCAGTTATCGTCGCAAACACACCTGCCTAAAGATGGGCACGGTGTTGTCTGTGGCCTTACTTTGGCCGCTGCTTTCCATCTGCTACCTTTTGGTGCCCCGCTCCCGGTTCGGCCAGATAATCCACACGCCTTTCGTCAAGTTCATCATCCACAGCGCCTCCTACTTCACTTTCCTGCTGCTGCTCAACCTTTACTCTCTGGTCTACAATGAGGGCAAGAAAAACACAATGGGCCCCGCGCTTGAGATGATCGATTACCTCCTAATTCTCTGGATCCTAGGTCAGCTTTTTATCTTGTAAATGTGATTATCACTTCATACATTTCAGAGTCCTAAATATTCGATTTCTTCAACTGAATAATTATCTATCATAGAGCTAAAAATAAAACAAGAAGTCAATCCTATAAACCATAATTTAATATAATAACATTGCATGATGGAGTGAAAATGGGGGATTCCTGTAAGGTCTACCTAAAGTCCAGTATCTTATATCCATAATTCTTTTAGGCAGCACGTGACAAATATTTGTTTCTATATTATGTGACAAAAAGCCTGACTTGTCTGTTGATATGTCAGCACTGATTCTGAGTTACAAGGACTCTTATTTCTCCCTTGTGGCCCATCTGAGTGCTGGTAAAGCTGAACTCAGCATGCAAGCAATACTCACACGAGGAAGTGCTTCAGCTATCTGATCAGGTGAAGCTGGAAAGTTACAGAGATAGGTTTTCTCTCTGGAGAAAGACCTCCTACCTTCCGTGTCTGCCAGGAAACCATTATCGCCCACTTTAGGTTTTGTTAATGGCCCTTCCTCCTTTCTGGGATGTTTGTGAGCGGCTACGCTTATTTTCTCCAGCTCTTACTGATATGGGTCTCACCCTTTTTATTGTCTGGTTTATAATTCATCCCATTAACCAAACGTGACAGGTAAAATAAGGCTGTAGAAGCCATTAACTTCATTTTTTAAAATGTAAGTAATGATTTTATGGTCAAATTAATTTGGGGAGGGGAGTGGTATAATGTAATGAAGTACAAACAATTTCACGAACAACCAACAACAAAAGAGCAGCATCAAGGATTACTTTAATCTTTTCAACTTTTTTCAATGTTGCCCCTCTTCAAAAGATGTGATTTGTACTTCAGAGCCCCCTGCTGCTTCAGCACATCATTCAAGATGAGTTAAATGGAAGATGAGATTGCTAATGATTGCTCTCTTCCAGCATCCTCGCGTTATCAGAATGTGAGCAGGAGCCATTACACACCCTACGAGTTTGATGTTCAGTCAGGCAGTCACAAGTCAAGACAGCTCTTTTGTTTTCATTTTGCTTTCCATTGTTTTGTCTTTCATTTTGTTCTTTTCCTCTCATCTTTCTCCTGCTCCCTCCATTCTGCTGTTCCCTGCCTCGCATTAATGAGGAAATCAGATGCTGGGAGATTGAGTGCACTTGGCTGCATGCATGTGTCTTGCTGTGTGTGTGTGTGTGTGTGTGTGTGTGTGTGTGTGTGTGTGTGTGTGTGTGTGTGTGTGTGTGTNGTGTGTGTGTGTGTGTGTGTGTGTGTGTGTGTGTGTGTGTGTGTGTGTGTGTGTGTGTGTGCTTTGATTTCTGGGTGTATCTCAAACAAAATGAGTGGGTGAAGAAACATTTGACGAGCTTCCGCTGCCAAAGCCTGTCTCTCTCTTTTGTTGGTTTTCTTTAAAACCATGGAACTGATGAATTTCTGAAAGTGTAGACACGCTGTTCTATACTTCACTTTGACTCTTACAGTATGTGTGCACATGAAGACTTTGTGAAATATTGGTTTTACAAAAAAACAAGCTAACATCCATCTTTATTAAATTCTACACACCTCCATAAATCCCACAGATGACACATTTTTACCCCATTTATCTGCTATATTTGCATCTCATTTGATCCCGTTTCCCCAGGGCTCTCTCAGGATGACTTATGATTGGATCCGGACAGGATTTTAAAATATTCCAGATGACATCAAAATGCCTTCTTCCAATAGTTTATATGCAGCTAAGTGTGAATTATGCTGAATTTCTGCTCCCTTGTAGGAATGGTGTGGTCGGATGTGAAGCGGCTATGGTACGAAGGGTTGGAGGATTTTCTGGAAGAGTCGAGGAACCAGCTAAGCTTTGTGATGAATTCCCTCTACCTGGCCACCTTTGCTCTTAAGATAGTTGCCCATAGCAAGGTACTCACTCACACATTATTCATGCATTTAAAAGATAAATTGCTACAAACATTTTCAATTTACTGACTGATTTATAGCTGCCAAAAAACGGATTCAACATTGAATTCATTTCATTTTTCTGAGACTAGTAGGTCATCGTTGCGTATATTAATCCTACTGTCTCACAGCTTTCACAGACTTTAGCTCATATTGAAATAAATCAAAGTGCTGCAATGAATTATTAAATGAGCACTAATGCATCTGTCAGATCAATACAAAGTATTACTGGTCACATGATCCAGGGTAGCTCCAGGGTAATGAGAATACATTCAACACTGAATTTAAGGAGTTGCATTTGAGAGCAGTTTACTGACAAGCCAACCTGTTGCCCATAACTCATAACACTTTACAGTTATGACTGGGTTTGACTTGAACTTTAAATTACAGTGCTTCAGGAAAACAATTTGGTCTTTTAAACACAGATTCTGGCTGCAATTAGAAAAACTGCATTTACTGCAAAAATGTAGTGTGAATGTTTAATGCTGGAAGATTTTTGCTGAAACCTGCTGAAGAAGCTGAAAAGGATTAATAGGAAAAATGTAAATGTGAGATAAATTTGAACATCTGACGTTTGCTGAAAGTAGGACAACAGAAGAGAAAAAATAGTAGAAAGATAGCAAAAAATGAGTCAATAGATCTGAAAAGCGCAAAAAAGTGACTGAAATCACCAAAAAAAAGCTAAAGGTAGATGAAACAAGATTAAATTAGCAGAAGCATTGACACAATAAAGAGCTGGGCAAAAATCACAGACAACAGCTTAAACACAAATAAAAGAAGCTCAAATGAAGCTGTTCAGCATGCATTTGATACCGCCCCCAGGTGGCAACAGGCAGCAACAAACATCTGGAAACACAAAACTCATGAATATTTTAAACATAAACAAGCTGGTACATCAGGGAACATCATGGAGGTCAGACCGCAATCAGCCAAGCAAAAATGTTACAAAAGCATTTTATAATAATGAGAACAGTGCACTGAACATTATTGATTAGTGAATTTATGCCACAATTTAAAGAGTTAAAGCTCTACTGTAATCTATATTTTCTGCAATTTTATCTATTTTAATTTTTATTTCAGGTTAAAGGTTGGGTATTTATGCTACTTGCTTTGATTCAGGAAAACGTGAGTTTGTTTAACTTAGAAGCTTGCAACTTCTTTTAGAAAGCATTTTTTTCCTATTGTTGAAATGAATGTGAAACCTGCTTTGAGTGGAAATAACAAAGTGTTGTGCAGGCAGCAAAGGAAGCTCTGTGTACAATACACTCGTTCATAGGAATAAAATCAGTTTTGTTTTCAGACAATTTAATGATTTCCCATGGCCTCAGGGAGGTGCTATTTGTTTTTATGGGATTCTTTAAAAAATACTTTGACATTTCCAGCCAATAAAAGGCTTTTAAAGTATTTTTTCCTGTTTAAGTACCATGTAGTGAATGTGTTTTTGAATGTGTTTGCTCAATCTGCAGTTCAAAGGCGAGATAATAGAGAGAAAGAACTGGGACGCCTTCCATCCCATCCTGGTGGCAGAGGGCCTTTTTGCCTTTGCCAATGTCCTGAGTTACCTGCGTCTCTTCTTCATGTACACCACTAGCTCCATTTTGGGGCCACTTCAGGTTAGCTAATCCTCAAAGGAAAATTAGTATTCATGTTTATTGTCTTATGGTGATTTATCCATCAAACACTTTGAATTAAACATAATGCATAGATAATAATGATGAAATTACTGTTTTTTTTATTAGTTTCTTTATGCAGTCAAAGCACTCTTCCACTGCCTGTGAATGTGAACATTCAAGGGCAAGCCCACACTAAACATCACACCAGCTGTGCTATGATAACATCATCATAAGCATCATCACAAACTCAGTGAATGTGAGCTGTAGATTAATGGGTTCTGTTGAGATAATCTAACAAACTGAGCACAACAACCTAAATCTTTGCAACTTGTTGTCATATGCATCATCATTTGGCTTTCATTATATCTAAATGATTGCCTTCATTTCACACGTAACTGACTTCTGTGGGGAAAAAAACCTGTCTCTTTTACAACCGTGGGAGATGACAATCCACAATTTGTTTGTTCTGCATCTTAGACTAATTGAAAACATGGCTGCATGTTACCTGTTAAACAAACTGAAATGAAATGAAATATGATGATATGTATCTAAAGACCTTTGAGCTGTTGAGTCCTTCTGTTGGTTATCAAATTTTTTATATACGTATATGAAAAAACTGGATTCATTTTTGTAGCATTTTAAGCCACAAACATACACCTTTTAACTTTAGCACACACTATTTACAGGCCAGTGAAAAGATGCTTGAATCACACAAAAGGTTTCAGTAATTTTTAGTGTTTGAGTAAACTAGTATTAAATTTACCATGGCCTCTAAAAGTGCCCAGCTTATGTTTCTTTGTTTGCAAAACAATTACAGAATAATTTAGCAGAACAATTGCTCTGTTTTCTAATACTTTGACTTTTTGACAAATCTGATAGGAACTTTTTTTTTTCTTTTTTTATGTGACAGTCAAAAATCTGGTTTGGATATTTTTCACTTGGACTCTTCAACAGTTTCATTGCCATAAAGTGTTTTTTATTATTATTCAATAATTCCATATACTAGCCAGCTGCTTGGAAAATTCATAGGAACAGCCAACTTTGTGCTAGAAGTTTACTGTATTATTTTTTTCTTCCATTTGTGTCCTGTTTTACATAAAACTGTCTTTAGATAGAAATTAACTTAGTATACTGTATTTCAGATTCCTTCCTGTTATTAAGCTTGGCCAGTGCCTGTGGTTGGTGTAGAAAAAGTCTGCTCAGTAGATCGTTAACGAGCACTTTTCACTCTCTTTTCTCTCGTCTTTGCTCCACTCATGCTGTGACATCAGCACATAGCTTGGCAGGGATGGAAAAATGATCGGCTTTGGAAACAAATGTGGCCGTGCGTTCACTCGCACTCACATGTCAGGCACGCCTCCCCACGAATGCACAGGCTCCCACACATTTCAGCACATTTGTGATATCTGACTAGGCCAGTATGCTCTCAGACAAACTCCTCCTGCCGCTCGCACGCACGCACGCACGCACGCACACACACTGGTGTTTGTCTTTTTTGAAGTCCCCATTGTTGACATTATGTATTCCCTCTCCCTGAACATCACACCTAACTGCTCAATCCTGATTTTAGCCTCCTCAAAACCCACAAGGCCAAGTTTTTACCACAAAAAGATACTTATAGGTTTACCTTTTGAGGTCCAACAATGTGG
>NW_013952502.1:1407939-1414768 GCF_001266775.1 Austrofundulus limnaeus | reverse complement strand
CACACACACACACACACACACACACACACACTTCAACAGAGGCCACGCCTCCAGCAAAAATTGCTTCTCTATAGCCGAGAGTCCAGACCCTCTGTACGAAGCAAAGTGAAGGACAAGGGTCTGGTTTTTACCAGGCTAGCGTTAACCCATCATAACTGAAGGACTCCTACATGTAGAAACATTTTATGAAGAACTAACATCAGGTTACACAACTGTGCTTAGAAATTTCTCTTTCTCTCTGTATCCATGCATTACTAACTTTGTAATTTAATGTTACTTTATTGAGTTATTTCACAAATACAGCTGTATTTGAGCTGCATAACAACGTCATATATTGTATTCAGGTTGTGGTTGTGCTGTTACTAAGCTGGTCTGTTTGTCAGGTTAGCCAAGCAGGGAACAACCTCAGCTCCTGAATCACACGTGTACACAGTGGTCAAGGAATACACGGGAGGAGTGAATACATGACAAGAGAATAAATCACCCTAACAGACCAAACCTTCTGCTCAAACACGCTGTCTGGGTTTAGCTCAAACACCCCAATGTCATTCACCCAAAGGTGCAGGCGGGGTGGTCACACTGGACACACAGTACACTCATGTTTTCTAAAGACACGTTTGAGCATGTTTTTGAACAGATGAGCCCCTTAGGTGTTGAAATACTTGGTTTTCAGGAGTCTGAGATTCATCTTTTCAGTTTTTTTCATGGCTGTCCTTCTCTCATGTATAGTGAAACGAGATTTTTCCACCTACCAAATCATGTTGATTTTTCTATTTGCACATGTCGGCACTGGATAAGCAAAGAAGATAGTATAAACGAATCTACAAACAGACAGAACAAAGTAATGAAAGAGAACATCATAACATCATGATTAAGCTGTTTTTGAGCTATAGTTCTTTTTTCTTTTTTCAAACAAAGTAGAAACTAAATGAAAATGTAATACCTAAGACATATTTACTCAACAGAAAAATGTTTGCTTAACATAAATGTATTTTTTTTAGCTTCTAGCTAATTTAATAATCCTAAACTCAATACAGTCAAATTAAGCACTTATATCTATTTATTCAATCTATTGTGTTGCAAAAAATAAAACAATTAGAACTTGGAAAAGTGTTGGGGTTTTTTTTCATTGTTTTACAGATCTCCATGGGTCAGATGCTGCAAGAGTTTGGAAAGTTTCTGGGCCTCTTCCTGTTGGTTTTATTCTCCTTCACCATCGGGCTCACCCAGCTGTACGGAAAAGACCACAAAGACCCTGGCAAGAAAACACCCAAGGACTGTGAGGGCATCTTCTGCCAGCAACAGAGCAACGATGCATTTCACACGTAAGGCAAACCTGTAGTTGTTGTTTTGGGGATTTATTTTGGTGTTTAACCGACTTTTTTTTCCCCAAATGAACTCCACACAGAATGATCCAAGGCCCAAACTGGGGTTCAAACCCAGGACCTTCTTGTTGTGGGGCAACAACACTAGGTGTTAGCTTTCTTTGACTTATTTACCTGCAATGCAATGCCTGCAAAGCTCCTTTTTTGGTTAGTGATCAACCTTGTATGGAACTAACAACACAATTATAGTTAAAATGTTACTATGGTATATTTGTGCAAAAACAAAACAAAAACAAAGTACTGGTTGAAAAAATTCTGACATAATGAAGAAATTGCTAATTGTTAAAGACTGGATTTTTGAAGAAGTATGACATAGCATAAAGTGAGCTCATATTAACGTTATTATATTGACATAGACGACTGACATTGTTTTTTTTTTTTTTTTAAAAAAAAAAAAAAAAAAAAAAAAAAAAAAAAAAAAAAAATTGCAAGTCTGTTCTTTTATGGTCTTGTGGATAAAACTCAGGTTGTGAAATGAGCTCTGCAAAGTTTTTAGTGTTTGCTACAAAATATCTATGTTTTGAGGTTATATCATCACATTCATGTGCCAGATGATTATGCAACAATCCAGCTGGTGTATTTCTAAACATTTTTTTTCTGTGCTACAGGTTTATGGGAACCTGCTACGCTCTGTTCTGGTACATTTTCTCCCTGGCGCATGTTGCACTCTTCGTCACCCGAATCAGCTACACACAGGAGCTGCGCTCTTTTGTCGGTGCCATGATCATAGGCACATATAACATAGTGGTGGTTATTGTGCTGACCAAGCTGCTGGTGGCCATGCTCCATAAAAGCTTCAGACAAATTGCTGTAAGTTTGCACAATATTTGGCTCAGCGGTGTGTATCGCTGGTGATTAGGAGCAATTTGTTTTGGAGCGAAAACAGCAAATGCTTTCTTGTCTTGTTAGGATTTAGTTTTGCTTTAAGTCATCGTGAAATGTTTTACAGATGTTAAATGGTTTATTTGGAACCACTTTGGTTATTTTTTGCTCACTTTGAACAACTGATTTTGATTAAAGTTGTCTTTTGTTATTTTATACCTTGTGCAGAATCATGAGGATAAGGAGTGGAAGTTTGCTCGCGCCAAACTTTGGCTCAGCTACTTTGATGACAAGTGCACTCTGCCTCCACCTCTTAATATCCTCCCTTCACCAAAAACCGTCTGCTACTTGGTGACCAGCTTAAGGAAGTGGATCTGTTCACATACAACAAAGGGCAAGGTGAAGAGACAAAACAGCCTTAAGGTGAGAGGAATAAACTCCCAAACATGTAATAGCACAGTGATTATACGCGAAGTTATTACAAACTGTAACTCTGATTATAGACTTTATCTTAAACATGTGAGTTTCTGTGATTGATGCCAAGTTTGAAGTCTGAATTCATTTTACTGCTGTTCTGACGCAGGAATGGAAGAACCTGAAGCAGAAGCGAGATGAGAACTACCAGAAGATCATGTGTTGTCTGGTTCACCGCTACCTGACCTCCACGCGGCAGAAGATGCAGAGCACAGACCAAGCCACGGTGGAAAACCTGAACGACCTGCGCCAAGACCTCTCCAAGTTTCGCAACGAGATGCGGGACCTGCTGGGCTTCCGGACATCTAAATACGCCATGTTCTACCCGAGGAGCTAAGATAAAAATAAAAAAAAGACTACTTCCCTTTCTACTCTCCCTATGAAATTTCTGCTTCATGTTTATCTGGGACGCTGTGTGGCATGTGCAAAAACTTCTAATAGGTCACAGGCGTAATTTTAATACTTGGAACTTTGTTAGTGAAACATGTATTCACCACCAAAGTCTCCAGACTCAGGCCTACTATCTGTTATTCAGCTACAATATTTACCCTGGTTTTGTAAATAAAGAAAGCCATTCTTTTCAACAGGAAAATTAATAAAAGATTTATGGAAAATTGTGGCTTTCTTGGGATTTAAGTATAGAAAAAGCTGAGGCAATTTGCTGTTAACATTTTGTGGAAGGTTTTTGTCCACAGCAGGTCCCAACTCCAGAAAACAGCCAAAGAGACATATTACACACACCTGAACTATTTTCTTTCTTAACGGAGTCTTAGCTGCCCCTGACAGACCCCTTCTTTTTTTCCCATTTTATAGGTGACACATTTTAGACATGGATACAAAGTTAACATATTAAATCTTTATTTGGTTAGATAAAAACAACAAATTATAAATAATATATATACTTTTTTGTACATGAAAATAGATTTTTTTTGCTTGCTTTTAGAACCGTGACTGTCAGTTTGTGACATATGTTGATGGTGCTTTGCAAACAGCACACAGAATATTGCTTCAATGGAAACATAAACACAATAAATATTGCACTTTTATCACCACGTTTGCTAAAGTTCAACCCCTGCCCAGTAAAACTGAACACATGAATTTGTTAATACGCAGTCATTGAACTACTGTAGATGTTAACATTCAAGACAGAAATAGACCTTTAAAGCATAAATCCCTTATTCACATTATGTTCTGCTGCTTTGAAGGTAAACACTGAAGGGCAAAGTATGGAATCATTTTAGGGCAAACATGCCATTATGGGGTGTCAAACAGATGTGCAGACAGAAAAAAAAGAGAGTAATGTTTCTCTAGTAGCTGCAATTTAAATCCCTGCTGTGAGCGTGACTGGAATGTGACGAGGCAGGGAACAATTTAAGAACAAGAGTGGAAATTCTGGCTATTTTTTCTGCTCATTAATCTCAGTCTGAAAGAAAAAAAAAGACTGGCAGGTTTAAATAAAACAGAGATGTTTCCAAACCATCATAAATACACAAATGTGACTTTGCCTGTAATTTCATAACATTGTGCACATTTTATCCTGGCAGCTCTGAATCCAAGTTGTGTTTTTGTTTTGATTTGTGGCCTGTGTTTCTGTTGTTGACAAGGAGAATTGTTTTCTACATTAATTGTTTCCATCCGCAGCCGAGCCTCGAGCAGAAACAGTTTAAAGGAGGTCCTCGGAGTTCACCGGAGCTCAGCACTGCTTGCTCTTCAGAACGTTGAGTCCTTTCTGGTTCTTTGTCTTAAAGGCCATGACGAAGTGGTGCGGGGCGATTTTCCCCCGGCCGTCCTCATCCACCTGTCCCATGAAGACGTAGTTCAAGCCTAGGGTCACACAAAAAAAACCTGAATGCAGTGGCAGACCGACAGAGACATTCAGGGAGGCCAAATATGAGAGTGTGCACATGGCAGGTATGTATGCCCTATGTTTATATGGACACACTAATTGTTTAGTTGACTGTTTGGACAGTGAGTTCTGCCGCTCACCTCATACCTCGGGTTGATCAGCTGTTCACAGCAGAAGAGGCAAACTCAGAGTCTGGTTATTCAAAACAGTCAACCAGAAGCTGCATCTTCATTTAAATAATGACTCATGGACGAAAAAAAGAACCATTTCACAAAAATCACCTCACTCACCTCTTCTGACAAATGGACACTTTTTGCAGAGGATAATGATTTTGGTGCTCATGGTTTTCCCTGCCTGCTGGATTGCCAGGTTGCCCTCCTTATAAACGTTGATGATAGAGACAGTGGCGTACATGCTTCCTCCTTTCATCACAGCAGTAATGACTGTCCCAGTGATCACTATCACAGAACCAAAAACATGATGAAGAATGACAGCTGCAAATTTATTAAAAACAAAGCCTAACATGAAGATGAGCATGGATCATTTTTGGCACTGTCACAAATTGTAGGTTTTAGCTTTTTACCAGAACAAATTCAAGATGTTTCTTTAAAGACTTTGATTAATAAAGATAGGAGAAATATTTTTTTGGGATTTATTCTTTCCCTTTTTTCAGTTGCACTGCCGCACTGTTAGCAAAGAATTACGGTAAGCATAATTTCTCTTGGAGGTGGAAAATCAGATTCAGGATCTCAATAGACTCGTAAGGAGTCAAGTTAACAGTTAAATACTTGATTTCTTCTAATTTCAGAAAAAAATAGGAAAAACATTTAAATTCATTTATTTAAATATATCAAAAATAAGACTGCACAATTTAGAATGTGTCTTTCTTAGAAAACAAGTTAATTATAACAAGAATTTATATATAATATTTGTATTTGACATTAGCCACAACATCTTGACTTGTTTTATAGTAAATACAACTTAATGGCATTTTCTTATATTTTTTTTCCACTGTAGGAAATTGGAAATATTGCCAGCTGTGTGATAAATTTAAATTCTGCACATTGTAAATTAGTAAAACTTCATGATGGGAATAGATGTTAGATGTTTACATAATGCAACTAAAGTTCTTCCCAATTAGCAATGACGCCATCATGTTAAACAAGTGATGTCAATTATCTGAAAACTGCAGGGGACATCATTGTTTAATAAAGAACATGGCTGCTCCCTGACTCGCTTTTTCTGGCTTCTAACAATGTGACTCGTGCAGGATAGAGTTACTTCCTGTTTAGTCTAACCAGGCCCTTAAAAGTACACAAACACAGTTTTATTGCTCTGACGCATTGGAAATTTAGCAACTGCAGATATTTTAGGATGGAACCATGGGTGGTTTAACGTGAAACAAGACTCTACACTGATAGCACCGATATGTCAACCTTTTTAATTCCTGGCAGAGATGAGAAAAGCCAGAGGACGATTTGTTTCTGTCATGTTTTATTTATTGCTACGGTTATACAAACCAGTGGACTGCTTCTGGCATTTCCAAGTGCTCTAAACTGGATTAAATACCAGCAGTCCCAACGTGAGTTGTTCATTAGACAGAACAGTTTTCAGACTATGTCTCACCACATCTAACGTATCATGACCTGATCCCTCCCTGCTATGCTTTTTTCCACATGTGGCGCCACATCGTTTGCTCATCAGCTACTGGTGCAAACCTGAATTTCATTGGCCAGTGTAACACGTGCAGTAAACATCTCAGAGAGGAACAAATTCAGGGAGTTGGAACAAACTGAGGCCGAGCTTGAATCAGTGCGTTTATAGTTTACCCACCGCAAATGGATGCATGAGTGTGTGCCTGTGCTCACACTGGAGGCCACTGTACCCTACTGTATACAGTAGCTCAGTTCCTCACTTGCTATCAAGGAAGTCTTTCAGATACATGAGGAAAAAATAAGAGAGACTAAGATAGTGACATGATCAGGACTGTAAACAGCTACTTAGAGGGGCGTTTTGGCTGTCAAGAGCCTCGATGATATTTACATCTGTGGTTTTGTTTAGGATTAGCATATTTGTAGCATCTGCACACAACACAAGCTGGGGTCTTATCATTGATTTGAATCTGTATGAATTGTATATACAGTATATATATAAAAAACTGATCTCACCAAAATTGCTGGAGCAGTAATTGCTCTCAAGTGTTCCTTGTCTTTTACATTTCTGCTGACACAGCACAACCGAGTACTTCAGAGCTGCAGAAACACACACACACACACACACACACACACACACACACACACAC
>NW_013952502.1:1389940-1407901 GCF_001266775.1 Austrofundulus limnaeus | reverse complement strand
ACACACACACACACACACACACACACACACACACACACACACACACACACACACACGCACAAGAACATTTTACTCTCTAATTTTGTCCGCTATTGATGCAGTCATGTAAGTTATGGTTAAATCTGCTCCTGCTGTGGTTTCTAAACTGGATATTCTCAGAAACACAATAGTCTCTCTAAAACAAATAGCTGTCCGTTTTAAAGAAAAAGAAAGAAGAATCTGAGACAAGAGAACATCTGTTTTTCAAGTTACAAATGGCTCATAAAGGAAAGACTAACGGCTTAAAGAAAATATAAAGTGACTAACTAAATATTTTCTTAGTGGAGAGGGAAAAGGCGAAGAAGATAACCAGAAAGCAGAGTCATGACATCATGGCAGGGTGGGGGGTACACCACAAGACCCTGGCCTGACTAAGAGGAAAGAGCAACAGAGTGTGGGAACATGAGTGTTAGAGTATGAAAATGAGCTGTGATTGTTGGTGCAGACACACCACACAGCATGATAACTTATCTAATGTGCAGTTTGCACAGGTAAAATGTGGGCAAATCCACTTTTTAGCACATATATTTAAACAAGGGCCAAGCTGCATCCTTTATGGGGCTTTCAGCCACCGGTACATTGTGTTCTTTTGACTTAATGTCACAGAAAACACTCTGAATGGTTAATATTTGCTTCAAAATCATTTTTCAGTTGACCTTTTAGACTAAATTTTGTTACATCTTAAGTCTTCTGGTGGTTTTGTAGGAATCAAATGGCTACCTACGTATTGGCCTGGTGGTGACTGGCTGTGAGGTGGTGGTGGGGGGCGGTGTGGTGGTGGTTGGGAATTTCTTCGGTCTGAACTTGTAATGTCCGATGAAGCCATCAGCAGTTAGACTGAGATCTGACAGAAACTGGATCAGGAGCTGATTCCCCTCTGAGAATACCGGCCTATAAAGCAACACAGGGACGCAAAGCAGACTTAGCATGAGCTGGGGATAAAGTCACAAGATGGACAAAAAGACTTTCAGGATGACAGAAATCACCTACGCTGGGGGGCTGTCTCCACAAAACTTGCCGATCCTTTTGGCATCGTTTATTTCTGCCCCGTTAAAAATGGAGACGTGGTCGTAGCGGCAGTAGTTATCCCGCTCCACGTCGAACTTTTCAAACTTTACTTCGATTATCTGCAGCGACGGACAAATGACAGAAAATTCTCTCTCACACTTCAGCTTGTGTTATTACTGGAACAATGCAAACCACATGTAGTTGTTTAAAAAAGGTGTTTCATTTTAAAAACATGATGCACATAAATCAACACGAATAAAAACAGGTTTCCTTTCATTACAAAAAAAAGTTTGAACATTAAGCCACTGACTTGGTTTTTAGGTGCCACTATATGCCAGGAGCAGGTGACACCAGCTGGGTAGTCCTTCTCAGGCCAGTTAGGGGTTTGGAAAGTCCCAGAGGGCTTTTTTAATCTGCCCCCACAGTACTGGTCACCTGTAAAGACCAAAAAAGAGAAACAAAATCCATCCCGGTTACTACAAAAACACTGATTTCATTATTTTATTGAATAGAGTCTGTCATGTCCCTGTTTCCAGTTTATTGGTCACACACAAGCTATTTTTGGCTGAACTTCAAATAATGATTCTTTTCCAGGATGACCGAAGACAAAGTCATGGTAAGAGATGCCTAACAAATGTGTTCTACAGATAAGATGCTCTTCAATGTCTTTTTACCACAATGAAGCGAGAACCAGGCACAGTGGTTTACAGACTGAGTCCATTACAGCTGTGAGCTTGCTGGGTACAAGAAACCATTCATTAGAAATCCACTAAACACACAGCAGATGAGACTGCAGACAGGAAAAGACTCATTTACCTCAAAGTGATACATCTGAGCTGAACTCCCCTCCCAAAATTTTGCTCCATATCAAGTTGCAAGTAGTTTTTAGTTCATGTTAGCTTTGAATTCATCATTTTTCTGTTGGGTAAATATATTGTCTCTGTCTGAGCACTCTGAAACAACTCAATTGAACACACAACACAAACAGATACCCTTCAGTCTTTGACATGTTTAAATCAGAAAGCACGCCGGGACCTTGTTCCCTGTTTACCTGCCTACCTCTCTCGTGAGGGTGGGCAGCGGAGAAAACAGCGAGGAAGCCACTGCCAGCGGTGTTAGCATCAGACACCATCTGCATGAGCATCTTGTTGCCCGAGGAAACGAGGGCCCCTGGCTTGAACGTCCCACAGAAGCGACCGAGCCTCTGTCCACTGACATGGCCACTGTACACGTCCACATAATCATAGCGACACAGGTTGTCACTCTCCAGATCGATGAAGCGGAATGACAATACCACCACCCTGCCTTCAGGAACCTGGGTTGGAGAATGAATCAGGTGTATGACAGAGCTGTATGTAGACTTTATTCAGTGACATTCTTTTAAAAATTTGATTTCAATCAAGGATTAGATGATCATTTTCAAACAAGTAAAATAATCAAATAGTTCCAGCCAAGTGTGTACAGCTAAAAATCTAACTGGACTCACTGTGATCCTCCACACACATTTGGTGTTTGGGGGATAAACTCC
Organism: Austrofundulus limnaeus; assembly: GCF_001266775.1. Taxonomy (NCBI): domain Eukaryota; kingdom Metazoa; phylum Chordata; class Actinopteri; order Cyprinodontiformes; family Rivulidae; genus Austrofundulus; species Austrofundulus limnaeus. The sequence continues at coordinate 1,405,326 of NW_013952502.1, read as the reverse complement.
TGGGTATCCTTGGCTTCCGATGACTCCAGACTCCCCTGTGATGTTTCCTCCACATGTAAAAGTTGGTCTGAAGTGGACATTTTTCAATTAATATGATGGTTTATAAGAATATAGAACAGAAATGTGGGGGAGAATATCATCAGAAATAAAACTCCCTCGCCAATGGACAACATGTCTTATATAAAATATAAATAAATAAAAAAGTTAGAGGAATTAAGTAGTACCTCTGCTGAGACTGAGCACAGACCTCTGTCAGGAACAGCAGAGTCCATGCGCAAAAAACCCCGCAAGTCCTCCATGTTGTTGGGTAAACGCACGCGCTGCGCCTGGTGTCGCTCCGTGGCATGGCGATCAGCAGCAGCAGCTCAGACTCTGGGAGGAAAGTGTTGCTGCGGAGAGTCTGCAAGCTCAAGCACATGAATATAGCGTTTGTTCTGCGCTGTAGGAGGGACGGAGCACGGGGAGGTGGGAGGATGGAAGCGCTGGAGGGAGGGTGTGGGGTCTCGCATTAGCTTCATGCTTCACCTGAAGATGGCATGAATGAACTTGACTGGAGTTATCCACGCGTGGTTTGACATTCTTACACATTTAGGCATGAACACTATAGATCACATATATGCTGAAGGCTTTGACGCAACTTTGACGCAACAGTAATGGCTGCTTGTTATCATATGATGCTCTGTGTCAACAGCATAATCTAAAAACAAATCAAAAAGCATATAAACTTATAATCAAAGCCATTCCAAAAGCTGTCTTATGTTTAATTGCAGGTTTATTGGCTTATTCACCTATTGTTCCATGTTTACCACAATTATCAATTGGAAATTACTCTTTCAAAGATTCCAAGTTTTCCAATAAAATTATTCGACACACTTTCGATCATATTATTTATCCCACCCTGGCATTTAAAAATTCCATTCGTCAAAAATTTCCACCACAATCAATCCATAAATTACGTACTAAATACCTCAAATTTCCAATTGCACCAAGAGCCAAAGAAATCCACTTTAAAACTTTAAATGGAATATATCCATCTAATTATTTTATTCATCAGAGGTTTGGTATTGAAACAAATAATTGTGTTTTTTGTGATGATACTGAAACAACAGAACATTTATCCTTTCAATGCATGTATGTTGAAACATTATGGTCTGATATGTTTGACTGGTTATTTCCCAAAGTTCCCAGTCTCCAAATGTTCTCTGAAAACAATATAATTTATGGACTTATTATGGACAATAACAACAGTGACTTTCTCATCAACACTATTATCATTCTGGGGAAAATTTTCATCCATAAAGCTAAATATCTTAAGGTTAAACCAAATTTCTATCATTTTCACAATGACTTTATTTTGTACTGCAATTCTCTTAAAGTGATGCATACTAAACATGCCCACAGTCTGTGCTCTTTAATTGAAGAGTATGATTTAACATCTGAACCCCAGCCTTTTTTTGTTCCTTCTTATTTTTAAACTTCTTATCTTTATTTGCACCATCCTTTTCTGTTATATGCAAGTTTGTTTGTTCGTTTGAAATACGCCTTATTGTTTGTACATTGTATTATTTTGTGTGTTCTTTGTTATTTAATAAAAAAAAAAAACTAGTGGAAGCCATCACTGATTCGGTAATCGACTATACGTCCTGGAGTTTCAATTCAGTTCCCATCGATTTATCTGGGTTCAATTTGTTAGTTTAGTTTCACCGAAAGATGGCGGACCGAACGCCTGGCTCTCAAAAAGCTAGCGCTAAGGTGAAGTGTGCTGTTTGTTCTGGCTTTAGTTAAGCTGTTTTTTATTACAGTAAAATTCATGTTGATTATTGCATCCGTGAGAAACTTGGAGTGTTTACGTATTAGCTCCTAGACGAGAACACAGCCGTGAGTGTGCGCAACGATGTTAGCAAAGCGCCGCCGCGGCCAGGTTAGCTTAGCTAAGCTAACAAACTAGTCACCGCAACCACCTTGGATTAAATGAATCTGTAGTTAATTGGACACCAAATAAAGATTAATGTTGCTTTCAGCGCAGGGTAGTTGGTGTTGGATATCTATATTTATAAACTATTAATTTTACATTTACATTTCAAGTTCATGTCAAAGCTAGCCCCTCATTTTTCGGCTCGGCGTCATGTTCGAGTCCGCTCAAGCACCGACCTGTTAGGCCTCCGTTTCATTTTAAGGTCCATCCGATAATTATCAGAAAATATGCAATAAATTCCACTCAGAGAATGTGAAATGACTGTCTAGGTAGCGTTTGCAAGCTTTTAGTCCGCGCTAATTGCTAAGAGTGGTTCTGAACACATTTATCTGTCAGCGTTGCGGTATTACAGTCAGCTGTTGCTACATGTAAAAATAAATAAATAAACATTGAGATTGCTAAACGTGTGAGTGGAGTTTACGAATACTGAATTTGTTGATGAAGACAAAGCGTTATTTCAGCTGATATAAACTTTTTGTTGAAAGCCGACCTTTGTGTTTACATCAATAGGCGCTGCTTGAGAGCAAACTGAAATCTTTCAGCATTGGAAAAATGACTGTGGCTAAAAGAACCCTGAGCAAAAAGGAACAAGATGAAATAAAGAAAAAGGTAAGTGCTTTTCATCATTATTGTTGTTTTATTTAAACAAATCTGAGACTCTGTATTGAGCATATTTGTATTTACTCCCTTTCTGTTAATTGTTCTGGGTTCAGGAAGATGAGCGGGCAGCAGCAGAGATCTATGAAGAGTTTCTTGCTGCTTTCGAAGGAGGTGCAGATGGCAAAGTCAAGACCTTTGTCCGTGGGGGTGTTGCAAATGCTACAAAAGGTAACTGTTTTGTGTTCAGTAATTGTTTTCAGTGCTGCAGTCTCATAATCCTGAGACTACATGTTTGAGCCCAGCTTGCGCCAGGAAATGCATCCAGCATGAAACCGTAATACATTGTATAATACTGACTTTAATCTAGCGCATTAATGGCTGGGAAAAAGATTGATAGTGTGGTTAATTGCTTTGCTAATCATTTGAATTAGTGACAAAACACATAAGTCTAACATTTTTGCAGATTTAGTGGTTTAGGATGCTGTAAAGAAATTGAAAGCTGAGGTTTCTGTAGTGCATGTGATCTTAAATTGTGTTCAGTTTAGACATTTTAGGCTGGTTAAAACAAGACCAGGTAGAAAGATTCAATTATTTTGTGTTAGCAATAACAAAGATTTTGGACCTAGTTTTGTTAAAGTTTAAGCCATTTTTGTCTTCTCTATTGTTGTTGGGTTTTTTTTTAAAGTCAAATATAAAGAAACAACATATCTAGTATTCCATGCTTCTTCCTGCTTTTTAGATATGGAAACTGTTTAGACAAAAGAACAGTCGGCATTATCCTTTGACATTCAATTATTTGGAGTGAAATTAAGAGCCACCATGTAATTACTCTTTACAGAAGAAGCAGCTGCTGATGAAAAAAGAGGAAAGTTATACAAGCCTAAGTCACGTTTTGAGGCCCCACCAAAAAGCATCCTGCCTTTGGAGACTCCATCTCAGTTTTTACCATTAGACAAAAAAAATGTAAGTATTGTCTATGTCAGGAAACTGTATATATTGTTGCTGCTCTTGTATACTTTTTCATTTTTTTATAATTTGTTTATATCTGTATTTCAGACTTTGAAGAAAAGTAGTGAAAAAGAAAAGAAGAAGAGTAACTTGGAGCTCTTCAAAGAAGAACTGAAACAGTATGTTTTACCGCACAGTTATAATCGTTTCATCTGTAAAAAGTGCATACAGTACAGTTGTTTGTATGAATTATGTAATTACATTTTTTTTCAGGATCCAGGAAGAAAGGAATGAAAGGCACAAGATGAAAGGACGTGTCAGTCGTTTTGAACCTCTGCCCGGCATGGAGGGAAAACGCTCATGTCAGTACATTTAAATGACATAAATGTCTTCAGTGTACTAACTTGACCTGGAATGTCCCTGTCCAACACCCCTTACACCACTCCCTACCCTTTCGTCCCCCTTAACCCTGAAACAAAATTTATACTGCTTTTCTGCTTTTTTTAGCGGATGGTTCTTCAAGAAGAAACCGTCCGTCCAGTGGTAATTTTGACTCAATACAGTGACTGTGAATATCTTCAGCTTGCTGAGAAAACCAGTTGTTGTGCCAGAGAGCAACAGGAAAGCTTTTTTCTCTTTTCTGTGTCTGCAGTTTTGGATGACAGCGCCCCGGGTTCCCATGATGTCGGTGACCCTTCCACTACAAACTTGTATCTTGGAAACATCAATCCACAGGTAACTTCCTATCTAAATTTACCGTATATTGAATGCAAAGGAGACAAGTAGAACGAGGCCTGACTTATAACTTTACTCATGCTTTAAATCTTACTAAATATACTACTTATGGCCTAATTTTTTGTGCATTATCCTTACACTGAAAATTGTATATTTTCTTCAAAATCAATCTAGATGAACGAGGAGATGTTGTGTCAAGAGTTTGGCCGTTATGGCCCTCTAGCCAGTGTGAAAATCATGTGGCCACGGACAGATGAGGAGAGAGCTCGGGAGAGGAATTGTGGCTTTGTGGCATTCATGAACAGGAGAGATGCTGAGCGAGCACTCAAGAACCTAAATGGTAATTCTTTCGTTAAATAAGTTGTACATTGCTCTTTTTTCCCCTCAGCGCTTTCATGTCTACATAATCTGTGTGTTTTTTGAAATTACAGGAAAAATGATAATGAACTTTGAGATGAAATTAGGGTGGGGCAAAGGTGTGCCCATTCCACCACATCCCATCTATATTCCACCTTCTATGATGGAGCATACTCTCCCACCTCCTCCCTCTGGCCTACCCTTCAACGCACAGCCCAGGGAGAGGCTAAAAAACCCAAATGCTCCCATGCTTCCTCCACCGAAGAACAAGGAGGAGTTTGAGAAGGTAATTTAATATGTCTGTCAAAGATTATATGGAATCTGGCAGTGATTTAAAAAAAATTGTGCTGGTAAGATGTTTGGTATAAACAGTCAGTACAGGTTTTACACATAGTCTTAAGTTGTAGATTTATTATGTTGATTGAGTTTCACTAGTTGCTCTGTATCTAAAATATATTGAAATGTTAGTCTGTGTTATAGATGGGTGTTTATGGGTAATGTGGTAAAGTATCATGGATTTTTGGCCTTAAGTAAAACTGGCAGCAGTAAAAGAAAGTTGTTGTCTCTATGCACTTTGAAATGCATTTTTTTATATTTTTAATTTGTTGCTTTTGTAACAATACTCACATTCTATGTTTATTATCTGATGTGACTTCATATACAGACTCTGTCGCAAGCCATAGTCAAAGTGGTTATCCCAACAGAAAGGTACATGTTTTATTTTTTTTAATTGGTGTTCAAACTTAGAAAAAAAACATCCCATAATGAAGTTAAAGCTTGATCAATTGATCACTGCATGCTACAGGGGGCTGATCAGTGTGGATGAGCAACGGTTGAGGCAACTGTACATCGTTTTCATACTTAAAGTAATTCTGACATGTTTGGTATTTATCTTACTTCTCATGTCCCACCATCATTTATAACTTGTAACATGTAGTAAATATTATATTATAGGTGAAACTCTGTTTAATGTCAACGATCATCACTTTCACTGTTAAACTTCATAACATAATTTGTTACTCTTCTTTAGTGACTTTGCTACATGCAGGGTCTGATTTTTAGATCTGTAGTTTTGAAAACCATCTCTCTGGCCATTGCTCACTCAGACTGTCTCCCCCCTTGGCCTCTGTCACCCTACGGCGAGCTCAGTAAATCTGGCCCATTCCAACCAAACAAATCTGCTAGAATTAGTCTAAATATGACCTTTGACATTGGCCTTGGTGAGCAGCACAAGTTGAACTGTCTGCAGCAGCGAGGGACCTGAAAAGCATCATGGGATGGATTGGGAAAGTATACAGAATTTTACCCCCGTCATTGGTACGATCAGCTCCAATACAAGTAAATGTTCTCTGTGTTGTCAAATGAAAGACATCTTTTGTCCTGTTGGCCACTTTAGGCTAGTTGTGTGTAACCTGCTACACATACCTCTATTAAAATGTTCACAAAAGAATTTTAGTGATCTCATGTGCACCATATAGATTCAGGACCAAGTCCACCAGCAGATGATCTTTATCATGCCAAGAATCCTGTACCGTCTGTTTTTTCTGACTTCAGATTAGTCAGAATGAGTGAGAATTAAGAGGCAGTGCACTGATGGAGGTTCTGTCAATACAATGTCTCTTCAATTCTCCACACCTCTTTTCCAGTCTCAAATACAGACTGATTTGTGTCCCCTTTCTGTAAAAAGTTTTATATAGAATAATGCATTGGAAATAATTCATAGATATAATTAAAATCTGTCGCAGAGTAGCTTTAAAGAAACAGACATGATGTTTATAACATAGCTCACAGAAAACTTCGTAATGACTTTGATTTAAAGAATCTTGATTTAAAAAATACTTATTTATATTTGAATCAATTTAAAAACAGTCACAGTTTGGCTTAACTTATTTCTGGTGAAGTGACACCAACAGTTGCCTGTTTCATTTTCCTTTATTTTAATATTTTGTGATATTGCTTTTTCACTAAACAGATAGTGTATCTTTTTTAATAAATACATTATTAATGGCAGTGATAAAGCACTTTTCCTATATAAAATCAAAGACCATGTGTGTCTGTATTTTATAGTTTATTTGATGTAAAATCTGTAATTGATCAGGGTATCTGTAGAGGTTGTCCAACCACCAGGCATAAATTAAGCTTTAATAAGTTGACTTGAAGTAGTGATGAAGAGTCTGTCCACTCTGAATCTGTTTGCTTTAACTGTGTTTTTCTTGTAGGAATTTGCTCTCTCTCATCCACCGCATGATCGAATTTGTGGTGCGTGAAGGCCCCATGTTTGAAGCCATGGTCATGAACAGAGAAATCAACAATCCAATGTACAGGTTGGTTCAGCTACACTTTGTAAAATATTCAGGCATTCTCAATCTGGTGATTAAGTGCTGTTTCTGTAAACTTTAATGATTGTTTCTTTCTTCTCAGATTTTTGTTTGACAACCAGAGCCCGGCACATGTGTATTACCGTTGGAAACTCTATACTATACTGCAGGTTAGTTGTATGTTTTGGGAAAAGGCTTTAGTCAATTATAAACATTTGGTATCCTTTAACTCACACACACAAAAAAAGCATAATTTTGTAAAATAAAAAAAAAAATTCTTTCACAGGGTGAAACACTATCCAAATGGCGAACAGAGGACTTTAGAATGTTTAAAAATGGCTCTTTGTGGCGTCCGCCGCCTCTTAATCCATACCTTCATGGTCCTTATGATGATGGTGATGAAGGGGATGAAGAGGAGGAGGCCAACAAGAAAGGCTGCTTGAAGGAAGAGTAAGCTCATGCCTTTATGATGAGTTTTCACACATTTTCTTAAATGTTGAATAGTAATTTGAGGTAAATGACTTGTGATAATAACTAGTTCAACTTTTCTTCACGCCAACAGGGAGCGAGACAAACTGGAGGAGATGCTGCGAGGTTTGACTCCACGGAGGGGGGATATTGCCGAGGCCATGCTGTTTTGTTTGAACCACGCTGAAGCAGCTGAAGAGATTGTAGAGTGCGTCACAGAGTCTCTCTCCATCCTAAAGACGCCTTTACCTAAAAAGGTAAGACCAAACCTACACCCTAATCAATCAATCAATGAGCTGTTCTTCAGAAGCACCAACACGTTGCTTTTTACTGTTTCAGATTGCACGGTTATATCTAGTTTCTGATGTGCTGTACAACTCTTCTGCCAAAGTATCCAACGCCTCTTACTACAGAAAATAGTAAGTTTATTACTGCTTGTAAAGATTTACTGTTTTATTCCATAAATCACTGATTTACTCTGTCCTTCTCCATAGTTTTGAGACAAAGCTCTGCCAGATTTTCTCCGATCTTAATGCGACATACAAAGCAATCCAAGGACACCTTCAGAGTGAGAACTTCAAGGTATTAACGCTCACTGTGAACGTCACAAAATGGAACAATGACACCACGAGTGGATCGGATCACTCAACTCTCCATGTTGTCATTTGCCCTCCCCCCTCTGTTGTAGCAAAGGGTGATGTCCTGTTTCCGGGCGTGGGAGGACTGGGCCGTGTATCCCGATCCTTTCCTCATCAAGCTGCAGAACATCTTCCTGGGGCTTGTTAATCTCACTGCAGAAAAGGAGGCCCCCTGTCTCGTTCCAGAGGTAAACGACAGAGCACTGCATTTCTTCTGCTTACTGACAGCTTGATAACGCTGAGCAAAAATACCAATTTCATGGTAGGAAGATAAAAACTCTAGCCATGTTTCCATCAACGTTTTTTAATGCGCATTTTGAAGTATCGCATAAGAAAAGGTGAATGGAAATGGCATGATTCAAAAAAACTTCCTCTAATTCGCATAAAAGTTGATACGCTCGCTTGAGGTGTTTGTTTATTTATTTATTTTCGAAAAAGAGTTAATGCGCAAGAGGAGAGATGGAATCACATTTGTCAAATCAGTTCTGACGTAGTGAACATTTACCTCACATGGTTGATCAGCTGTTTTCGCTGTCTGAACGGTACCAGTACCAGAGCGACTGCAGCTGGACCCTCCTCCCGCTGTCGGCGTATTCAGTTATTCCCGTAACGTGAAGAAAATTGCATGTCTTTCTCTACGTCTCCAAACAGCAGTAAAATCGCCAAATCTAGTTGATATGACAGAATAATTACAACTTTCCTGATAGTAGCAACGCGTTCCTGATAACTTCTCTCCATTTTCCTGAAATGCGACTTCCTGTTTACTACACGCATGAGTCTTGACGTAATTGATTCGCTTCAAGCCAGTTCATGGAAACACATCTGATTCACATTTGTTTTTTCCTTTTTGCGGAATTTTAAAAATTTGCTCAAAATTCATATTAAAATTGGATGGAAACACGGCTAATGTAAACATATTACATGAGGTGTTTCTACTTCTGTTGCTACTGCTTAAATAAATTAATTTAATAATTTAATCAAGTTTGTTTATAGTTAATTGTGATAGTTATGCAACAACATATAAATTACAAGAGCTGCATTTTAAAAGCAACATCAGATATTTCCTGAACTTGATTTAAATGTATCTTTTGTCATCATCTGTGGATATTTTTAAGATCCAGATTAAAAATTGTAATTTAACAAAGTTAAATTTAAAATTAGTGCTGCAACAGACGAGAGAGAGAGCAGTTTAAAAGACATAGCCAAAAAACAAAATGTATGATTTTACTTTACAATTTTAACACTGCTTTGTGTTGGTCCATCCCATAAAATTATCTGAATAAAAATGTTATTTTTTGAAGTTTATTGTTGCAGTGGTACAAAATTAGGTAAAGTTCAAGGGGTATGAATACTTTTTCAAAAGCACTGTGTGTGTTTGTTTTAGCCGGAGCCGGCAGAGGACCTCGACGGAGCTCCTTTGGGTGAATATGTAGACGGCACGCTGCTGGAGGATGTAGATGGGATGCCCATCGATGCAAGGGCCCTTGATGGGGCACCAATCGACGGAGCCCCTCTGGATGACTTAGATGGAGTTCCCATCAAGCACATGGAAGATGACATCGATGGAATACCTTGTGAGTCACACTTGAAGCTGTTTATAATGATGGTGGTGGAATGTCCATGTCTATGATGCTAAACCTTTTATTCTGGGTGATTCCAGTTGATCAGTCAAAGGAGGCAACATTCAAGGTAGCACCATCAAAGTGGGAAGCAGTGGATGAGGCAGAGTTGGAATCTCAAGGTAAGAAGACAGATTATGTTAATGTAATTTAGTAAAAACAGATATTAAGTTGCTTTTAAATGTATTTGACTGGAGGATTGTTCTTCTCAGCTGTAACAACCTCGAAATGGGAAATCTTTGAGCAACCAGAAGAATCCAAAAAGTGAGTGTTCTCTCCTCCTCTTAATATTGGTCTGAATTCAGAGAATATTTCTGACGGTCTAATTCTGTAGGGCTGAGGAGGACAGTGATGACGACGACAGGAGCCCTCGCTCCGAGGATAACCAGAGCTACTCCAACCCCTTCAGAGAGGATTCAGACATGAAGGCCAAAATGGCAGAAATGAATGAGGAGAAACGCAGCAAGCTCCGAGAGATTGAGGTCCTTCGCTGCTACTTAAGCATATTGTTAATAATAGTGGATTACTTTATTTCATTGTTTTGTTTTTTCCAACAGGTTAAAGTCATGAAGTTCCAGGATGAACTGGAGTCTGGGAAAAGACCTAAGAAACCTGGTCAGAGTATTCAGGAGCAGGTGGAGCATTACAGAGACAAACTCTTACAGAAGGTACCGCGATGAGTTGATTTCCCCACAGCAGATATCTAATTACTCTTGACAATGGAGTAACTTCTTTTGTTACAATTTTTTTTTCCAGGAAAAAGAAAAGGAAAAACTAGAACGAGAAAAAGAGAAGGAGAAGAAAGAAAAGGAGAAAGCCGAAACGCGTTTAAAAGAGCTAAAGAAGGAAAAAGAAAAGGATGACACCCCAACAAAGAAGGAGCGGTGAGGCAGCTCCCCACAAGGCCTAAAGGGGGAGTTTTGGTTTTTAGTCCTCTGACACGTTTGTCCTCTTGGGTTGGCAGGAAGCGACATCACAGCGGGTCTCCCAGTCCGACGAGGAGTAGCAGCAGAAGAGGCCGCTCCACCTCGCCTCGCTCAGAGAGATCAGAACGCTCCGATCGATCTTATCCTAAAGACACAACTTCTCGTTCATCCCATAAAGATTCTCCTCGATCCAGCAACAAAAAGTCATCCAAGAGGTGAGACAGCCAGAGAGATTTCATCTTACAGCTCCTAACTTTGTTCATAAACAATTATGTAATTAATATTTATTCCACTAGATCTCCATCTTCACCTCGCACACCTAAACGAACGAAGAGGTCCCGATCCAAAACTCCTAAGAAATCAACAAAGAAGTCCCGGTCCAGATCAAGGTCTCCTCACAGATCTCACAAAAAGTCAAAGAAGAGCAAACACTGACATCTTTCTCCACCTGTCTTTGAAACCAGCCCCTCATTTTCCTCATCTGCGGACTGAATGGCAGCTGAAGACCTTGCCCAAATGTTAATATCAGGACATCAGTGTGAAGAGAAGGGGGGGTGTTGCATGGGTTTATCAACCAGATGAGCTCAGTGCTGTTTTATATTGTAAAAAAATTACAAAAAATGTGCTTGAGTGTCCCAGTTCCCCTCCTAATGGAATTCATCATGTGGTAGACCACACATGTGTAGAGTGTGAGGACCAGTCTTACATTCATGCTGTTGATTTCTGTTTTTGTAGTTCACATTAAAAAGAATTCCTAATGTTTTTTTTTCACAGTTGATTCAATCATTTTTATTCAGTCTTTATTTCAACTTCACATGATAAGCAGGACTTAAAGAAAAAAAGGCTTCAGAAGGTCAAAAGGCACACACCTACAGGCAATAGAATATTTCCATCTTAATGCAATTATTCCAAAGGTTAGAAAAATTAATTTGACTTTAGTTTGTAGACAATAATAAACAATTCAAAATGTAAAACAGGAAGTACACAGTCAATATATTCATTTGACTAATTATCTTTTACCACTTCTTTTCATTTTAGTTTTTAAGTTAATCCCAAACGGCTAATGATCTTATATTAAATCTGAGGCCACCTGATCACAGCTTGGCCTGCATCTTCCTCAGCTGGTCCTTCAGTTCTAGAGCTGCTACAGAGGAGAGGTGCACCTCATCTGGTCCGTCTGCGATGCGTATGGTGCGTGCGTACGCGTACCTGAAAACATGTTAGGAATTAGATCAGGTTAGGATTAATTATTTTGGTGGTTAAAAAAAAAACTAAAAGAAACTTACATCTGTGTTAGAGGGAAATCTCCAGACACCCCTGCACCTCCATGTACCTGGATGGCATAGTCCACCACCTTACAGACCATTCTGGCTGCTGCCACCTTGATCATGGCAACCTAAGAAAGAGATGTAGAAGGTTGAGTTTACGCCTGCACTCAGCTGTTCAAACGAAAGAGCCTGGATTTAAACACATTACTGGTTTGGATAATTGTTCAAGAATGTACATAAATAGAAATATATATATACAGAAGTACGTAAGGCCTCAGTTTGAAATCTGTTTCTATTAAATGTTTGGTACAAACCATTTCTACTATGAAACAGGCTGATACTAGTTTTACCTGCTTGCGAGCAGCACGGCTGCCCAGTGTATCCAGAGCGTGAGCAGCATATAGAGTCAGCAAACGGGTTTGCTCGATCATAAGGCGACACTCTGCTATCCAGTGAGCAACCACTTCCTTTAAAACAGACGGCACAAGACAGCAGTTTTAGCCAATTTGTGTTCTTAGAATCTTACCAAAGAGCGAACAGCCGTGAAACGACTTGGAATTGGAGGACTACGTTCACTCACATGCTGGTAGAGTTTTTTCCCAAACGTTTGCCTGGATGCGGCTCGCTTGCACAGTAGCTCCAGCGCAAACTCCGCTACACCAACGCTTCTCATACAGTGGTGCAACCTGCCTGGGCCAAGGCGCCTCTGAGCGATCTCAAACCCCCTGCCTTCTCCTGAGGTTAAAAACATGATGGTGGGACAAAAGACAAAGAACAGAGACAACATACGTCTCCGTTGTACAAACTGTCCTCGCTCGCTTAAAGTTTTTACCCAGAATGATGTTGGACGTAGGTACGCGCACATTCTCAAAGTGCACCTCAAAGTGGCCACCATGGATGGCATCTGACCTCAGAGATATGGGGAAAAAACAAGTCAGTAAAGTTTAACTTTCATGTGTGTGAACAGAAAGAAAATATTGCTGGAAAACAAGCAGCATCCCACCATCCTGTCCGAACACGGTGAGCGGTCGGATGAGCTTCACACCTGGAGTGTCCATTGGTACGATGACCATACTGTGCTGGTTGTGTCTATAAAATAAGTCAACAATTAAAGGATTATCGTACTCTAACTACTGTAAATCTGATTCATTTTTAAGCTGGTAATACTGGTGAGAACTTGATCATTTGATCTTCTTCCAAGAGATTTGGGTGTGTATCAAAATAAAGAAAAAACTGTATTACATATCACGGGTGTGTCTGTTGCTGAATTTGTTTTTATAATCTTCAACACGCTCGTAGAGATGAGTGAAAAAAAGAGATTAGCCAATTTTTTGTCAACATTAGAGCAATCAAGTTGTGGGACTGGTGTTAATTTAATTGCCATAACAACAGTGAAGACGTTTGATTGGACACCGACGACCCAGAGGTTCAAAAAGATGACAAAATGTCTGAGTTTCCGCCCCAAATGTGGAAAAACCCCTCATTTCCAGGAAACAAACGTCAGTCCCCTCTGCATACTGACCTGCTGCTGCCATCAGAGTTGCTCCTACACATCACAATGGCCACTTTACAATTGGGGTAGCCAGCACCTGAGATGGGGGGACAAAGCAGAAACTCAGATTTCATTAATGTTCAGTCACTCCCCAGTGGCACACCAAACAATAGAGCAGTTCCCATCACACTCTGGCCCCTGTCCTTAACCATTCCATGACCTGATAAAGCTCGGAAATGCTGTGTGCTGTGTCCCTGAGAAGAGCTAGACTTGCATGGAGCTGCTGACAGACTGACGACAGAGAAGCCACAGGTTGATTTACGCTTCCTGAGTCGAATTCTTTTGGTTTTCTGCTCGTTATTGGAAGCAGACCGCGTTTGCTTGAGATTAGGTGAAAAGTGCTTCTTATTGTTGGTGCAAAAAGATAAAACAGCCACTAGAGGGCAACGTCACGTGTAAAATAACTCAAAAACAGTAGACATGTTCATAGTTACTGAAGACATGGGGTACAAAACAAACAAATAAAAATAACCATCAGTCATCTATTTAAAAAGGACAATAAAGCATTTAAGAAAAAAAGCAATACTTTTAAAACAATTAAAATATATTTTTTTGTTTTGATGACTTTTCTTTGTTTTGTTTCCATTTGATGTGTTTCTTTTGTTACTGGGTTTTGCGTTTTGTTTTCCTCCATGGTTACAGGTTTGTTGTTACAGAGTTCTTACGTTTCTTGTTTTGATGCGTGGTCGATTTGATTGTTTTTTTTTTTTCTGTCACACTTTTGGTTTTGTTCTTATGTTTTCTGTATTATAAATGTATATTCAGGAATGCATTTTAGTTTTATGTCGCGTTTTACACTTTTACAAAGGAATTTACTAATCGGATGAACTGTAAGAAAACATCCAAGTTCAGATTCATTTGGACTTTTGTGGTTTTAAATCCACTTTTAAGTCAAAACCCCGGAGACCAAATGCACATAAAAGGGTGACCAATGTCCCTTCCTGTTTGAGTTTGTGTCCAGCTGGGAAAACGGTCTAAAAAGGACAGGGACATATGGACACCAGACAAGAAGAAGCAAGACATCAATATTATATAAATATTCCCAGCATGTGAATCACAGCTTGTGAATGCCTTCAACCAACTTATTTTGACAGATGTTTAGTCTTCCAACTGACTACAATTTCAAAGAAACATTAACAGATTATGCCAGCATCACAACAAAGAGTACACAATTTACACGCAACTCCACCCCAGAGCACACAAAGGAAAGCCTGTTTGGTTAGAGGACAGGTTCGATTTTCATCTGAACCCTTACAGAAGTCACTGGATCCTTGATACAGGGTAAACCCTGCCGTCGTGCCCCAACATGCCCTGTATACCTGACGGAATGAAAATAAGCCTTACAGTTCTCAGTGATCACAAACATCCTCTATTGTCTTTTTTGCTTTTTATTATTAAATGAAAACTTATTTATATTAAAGAAATGTAATAAAAAGCTTCAGGACATTTTTTTAAGAAAACAGTCTTCCAATTTATCTTAATCCTTTTTTCTAGTATGGTTTACTTTGCATTAAATATAATTTAAAAACTTGAAAGAAATAAACTAAACAATGAGGAACTGAAAAACAAGATGATTTGATTAAGTAGAATTAGGGAAATTATTCTCATGCGAAAAACAAAGAAAAAAAAACCCTCCTGAAATTTAAACCTAAAATAGAAGGTTAAATAAAAAAGTGATGTGTTCTATAAATCGTTAACGGCTGCATCACATTCTAATCTAGGCTTTTTAAATAAAAAGGAGAGATTATCCGTATCAGACGTTATTTTATACCCTCCTATCCCTTTCCCTCCACCACACAAACAAAAGGAAACACTGCAGACACTCCCTGCCTGACTCCAGAGAGCTCAAGTTGACATTTTGTAAAACCAATTCTTTTTGTTTCTTTCTATGGAAAATGAATAAAAGTAAAAGGTTTTGTATTCTTTTCGCACTGGAAAACACACACACACACACACACACACACACACACACACACACACAC
>NW_013952502.1:1364996-1389915 GCF_001266775.1 Austrofundulus limnaeus | reverse complement strand
CACACACACACACACACACACACACACACACACACACACACACACACACACACAAGTGCACTCAGAGCTACGTGGAGAGGAGACACGCTCCCAGTGTCAGCTGGAAAGTGAGTGGGTTGGGATTAGTCACTTCAGTCCTGGAGCACACACAGCCCGTCTCCTCAGGACACACAACAACACTTCAGAGTGTCCAACCCCCTGAGGGACTACAATCTTCTACATCAACTTCAAAGCATCAGCAGCCAAGAGGTAAGAATCTTTATCTCTTCGCACATTTTTCATACAAACACTGAGCTGACACAGTTCTCCTGTGGAAGCAGCTTTTTCAACAGCTTAAATTGTTATGTAGTTATTTCAGAACCCAGTCTTCAACATTTTAAAAAACGGATTTCAGAAAGCACTGGGCTTTTTTTTTAACCGTCACATGTTCACTTTAGGAGTTAAACTTACAGTCAAAGTCCTGCTATGATGTTTTTATGATTTTATTGCGCCTAGAGTGAAGGAAGGAGACGTTTGGCTCAACAACACTCTTCTGTAAATGAGTTTTACCGCCATTTAACCTGCTGAAATAACATTTTGTAAAGCAGCAACGAGATGTAACTGCTAATATTAATGTAAAAACTCGAGACAGAAAACCTTGAATGGTCATAAGTGCAAGTGTATAAGGTTTTGTATTTATTTCATGCATTTTTTTTTTGTTTCATGTTGGAATCATTTTTATTCCCATTTAAATAATTCATAAATATTCTGTATTTGGGGTGTGATTAATTAAAAATGTTGCTGTCAAAAAAAAGGCATGTCTTAACCTGTCCCATGTGACACCCGGCTGTTGACAGCGGTGAATTCTTGGCATATTTGTGAATGTTCCGATTAACATCTGTTTCACCAAAATGCTGCTCCTCCCAAACAAGAGATTACGGCTCATTATATAACAGACTTGGACTCTTTTCATAATACGACTCGTCATCTTGACAACAAGTGCCATCAGCCAAGTTCATCCAAAATATTTCATGCAAAAACATCTCCCCGAGAAGTTCCACCTTCAAAGCGTGTGCTGCGTTTTGCTGTTTTGGGTGAATTAGAGGTGAGGTTTTAAAAGATACAAAGAATTGTCTGTGTGAGACGGTGAGGGCGCCTGAACATCTTGTCCGCAATGCCGAGTCGGACTTTAAGTCCCTCATCAATGGGGCATCCTGTTGAAGCAGCACATACCATAGTCCAGTTAAACCAACATCCTGGATTTTAATTTGGCAAGAGATGTCGCTTCTTTTCAAATGTCAGCCTCATCCCTCTCGGCACATATTTCCTGTCATCCTCGACTCGCTTTGGCAGACAGTACTGCAGAAATTATTCAAAGTAATCCAGTAAAACTGAACAGTACGGAGTTCAAAGATGAGGAAAAAGATGAAAGCTGTAATAATGTTTTACAAAGGTTTGGTTGATATTATCAGTTTGCAGAATGACAGATTTGTTAGGAATCCTGATGTTATCTTTGGCCTGTAACACAAGCCTTAATAAATCAGGAGCTGTTCTTTCTCACGTGGATCACCCAACATACGATAGCATACAAACTAAAGGGTAATTAGTCGCCTTTTTCTTTTCCCAGCCCTCTTTAGAGGTTTGTTTGCTGGTCCTGTTCAAGCCCACACACAGCTCTAACAAATAGGCCCGTAAGGGAACCGTGCAGGGGAGATTCCTTTACAAACCAACAGAAACAGAATTCCCCATTTCCTGTTTCTTTGTAAACTCTGCTCTTAACAATTTAAATGAAACAAACAGAATGACGTGCTCTTTTAAAAAGAAACAAATGTTGGTCTAAAGTTGGCTTTTTTTTCTGTGTAGGAAACATGGAGGGCCTCTACAACAGTTATGAAGAGGACTTTACATCAAATGAAAGCTACGACTACAGCTATGACCACAGCCATGAACACAGCGTCTGTGACAAAGAAGCCGTGCGTTCTTTTGGTGGCATCTTCCTACCGATCATCTACGCCCTGGTTCTGGTGGTGGGCTTGGCTGGGAACGCCCTGGTCGTGGTGGTCTACGTGTCCCGACTGAGACTCCGGACCCTGACGGACGTGTGCATCCTCAACTTGGCCATTTCAGACCTGCTGCTCCTCTTCACTCTGCCCTTCTGGGCTGCCGATGCCGTCCACGGCTGGAGGTTGGGTGAAACGGCCTGCAAGCTCACCTCCTTCCTCTACAGCACCAACTTCAGCTGTGGCATGCTGCTGCTGGCGTGCATCAGCGTGGACCGCTACCGAGCCACAGCCCAGAGCACGGCTGGCAGAACCGGGACGGGTCCGCGGGTGAGGACGCAGTGGCTCCTGGTTTGTGTTGGCCTGTGGGCTTTAGCCAGCTTCCTTGGCCTTCCCGAGCTCATCTTCTCCACGCTGAAGCACTCCCATCACAGGACCGGGTGCACGTCCATCTACCCGGCCAACATGGCGCAGCCGGCAAAGGCCGCTCTGGAGCTGACGGAGGTCATCCTCCGCTTTCTGCTGCCGTTCCTGGTCATGACGGCGTGCTACTGCCTGATCGGGCGGGCGCTCGGCAGGGCCGCCGGGGTGCGGCGGGAGAAGAAGTGGCATGCCCTGCGGGTCCTCCTGGCGGTGGTGGCTGTGTTCCTGCTCACCCAGCTGCCCTACAACATGGTGAAGCTGTGCCGAGCCATGGACATCATCTACCACCTCGTCACGGACTGCGAGGTCAGCAAGGCCCTGGATCGGGCCCTCCAGGTGACGGAGAGCCTGGCCCTCAGCCACGCCTGCATCAACCCGGTGCTCTACGCCTTCATGGGGTCCTCCTTCAGAGGACATGTCCTGAAAGCTGCTAAGCACCTTGGACAGCGGCTCAGACACTCAAGACAAGTGGACGAGGAGCCGGCGGTGGAGATCGCCCTCCACACACCCAGTGAGAACCAGTCCCAGTCTGGTTCAGAAGAACAAGATACCACCACCTTCACCATCTAAGACCCCAGCATGTATTTACTGTAAGCACTTCTGTGTACTTGATATGTTTACACACTTTTACTATCACATAAAACACATACAAATAGTCACACATATTAGATCTTTGGATAAAAACTATGTAAAGTGATGTTTTATGAACTAAGCTATGTTTTTTTGTATAAATTATGTATTTTCCTAAATAAAAAGAGCAAAGTTCTCTGCAACACATACACATGTTTGAATTAAACCCAGCTGTATCTCAAGCTGCACGATTTTATCACTTTGGGTTTTTCACAACAAATCCATTCAACTTTACAATTTCTGCGTTGGATTCCAAGAGATCATCTGCATCTCATTTCGTTACATCCCGTGGCTTCGGGTTGGGATGAAGGATGGCGAGATCGCACAGTGGGTGACCCATTGAGTCAAAACACATTTGGCAGGCAAAGACAGACCGGCTCACAGCAGGAAGGAGCCCCTCCGTGCTATCGGCGTAGTAAACAGCAAAGCTGGATGTTCCTCGGAGGAGCTTGAAGCATAACTGTTGTTTTTAATCCTCTCGTCTTTGTTTGTTTCGATAATTTAGGCTCATAAACGGGGATGATTTGCAGCAAATCGCTCCCTCCAGATCACTTTTTCACATTATTTGGTGCCATTGTGCAACATTATGCCAAACGTAACTGGGCCGAAACGCTCGGTGCGTCAAATCTTGGCTCAGGGTACCGAATGGCCTCAGTCCAACAGTTCTCAGTTTGTTGAGACCCTCTTCACCCTCCAACGCTGAGGGTTCAGCTTGTTTTGGCAAAACATCCAGACTAGATCCACAAAAGATTCTTCCTATTAAACTTTTTTACACAAAACAAACTGGCTGCTCATTTTATTTAGCATGCAGTCAACCTGTTTTCACCATGATACCTCACAATGTGGGTTTGTGTACAGCAAACACTTTACACCGACTTTAACTTGCAACAAGTAAAGGCATGACAAAACACTGGGAAAACACAAGAATTAAGTTGTATATTACCAGGTAAAGAGGTAATTAAGGAGCTTTAGTTCAGGTCACAGGTCTCATGAAAACGTGTTACCACAAATTTAAAGTGACATTTTTAAACAGCTGAAGACATTTGAACCTGAGATCAAAACCCAGCTGTGATATAAAAAAAGGCAAACAGATTCCAAAAGGGTGTGCAGTTACAAAAAACAAAGTTTAATAATGTCAAAACATTTAAAGAGCCCGGAATTAAAAACCTGTTGGATTCCACTAAAAGGTTTGCATAACAGTGTTTTGGAACGTTGTGCTCGTGTGAGTGTGAATGCAAATGTGAGCACCCCTAAAACAAAACAAAACAAAACAAAACAGCAGGTCTGGGAGTAATTTAAGTGCATTATCATGCCCACAAGACAGACTTACATCATTTCCACATCGCAGAGCTGCACCGTCTGTCCAACTTTCCATTTAAAAGCCACGTCTTTGCCACAAACAGCTTTGTAGGAAATAACAAATGTAAGGAAGAAAACTGCATCATATTGTGGTGCAGACTGATTACAGACATTCTGGTAAGTTTAGATTTGGGTTGGAAATTAAGTTAAAATAGTAACTTTTGTAGTGTAATTAAAATAAACTTTTTTTAAGATAAATATCAATTGAAATTCAGATTTTGGTAATCTGGTAGTTCGTTACATAATAAAAAGCAGTACTATACAAAAGTCTGGGTTCTTCTTGTTTTGCTTCCTATGAGCCTCATTTTTTTTTCTTTTTTTTAAACTACCGGTAATCAAGAGTTTTTAAGGTTTTTAATGTTTTAGATAAACATTTGGCTGCTTTTTCAAATCATTTACAATTTGTGGACCAGTTTCAAAAAGGAATGTTTTTGTTAAATCATCTCTGACTAATAAATCATTCAGACATGAAAAAGCTACCAGTGAACCATAGGAACCTCTTTTAAACCATCTTTGAGCATTTTGTTACTTTCAGATCATCTTAAAGACACATTTTGGTTTTAGTTCATTAGTTTAGTTCAGAATAAATATCAAATATAACAGTGTGACACATAAATGACTTAACTGCTGAAAACTTGACCTACAGTCAATCGGCTGAAAGATGATGAATCTCTTGGGCCGTGCGTGTGTGTGTGTCAGGTTTCTGCTGACTTTTGTTTTTTCTTCTTACTTTCATTTCCTAAAAACTAAATTTTGAGATATTGTTAATCATCTGCTAAAAACAGTTTCAGGCCTGACAGTTTTCTCTTTTTCTTCATTTGTCCACGTTGCTAATTTGAATCAAACACTGGACAACCTGTTGTCATAGTGAGGTACAAGAACTGGAAAAACAATAAAGAGGGAAAATGCAACCAAAGTCCAAAGAAAAGCATTTGTAAAGACCTCCGGGAACCCTCAAGAACTACTGATTAAGATCACTTTAAAATTCGAAAAGGTCTGACTTATTAGAAGGGAAATAGAAAGAAAGTAGTGTGGTTTAAAACTTCTGCACAGTACTTTGCATTTTTTTCAATTCTCACACATTCTTAAAAAGGCTCTCATGTACCTTATAATACTGGGAAACACCCATAACCTGTCAGAGCAGGACTGGCAGTGTACATTTGTTTACTGGAAAGGAGTTCAGCACAGCAAAAACACCCTCGCACATATTAACAACACTATCCAGCTTGACTTTTTTTCCTAACTAAAATGAATAAAACAGAATGGAGGCTGGATATTGTGACTCATAAGAAAGAAAAGGACAAAACTATTTGAATAACAGCTTTGCGTAGAGAAAACCCCAAAACCCCACCACAGGTCAGAGAAAGCATGAAAATGGCCGTCAACACACCCACATTCTTTCCAAACACAAAGATATATTCATGCTGGCAGAGGACATTCTTGTAACTCCAGGGAATTCTTTTCCACCAGTGGAAGTTTCACTTCCGAAGAAGAGGAGAAACGTTAAGGACGAGTCTGACAACAGATGTGCGACAAGTAAAAATTGTGAGTCACAGAGCGACGTTAAATAAAACGATTAATGATTTAAATATGAAAAAGAAGGATTTAAAGCATAACATCTCCTTTAAATTGACTTAGCATTTCATTTATTCTTTTTCTGCTTTAGCAACTTGCGTCACTTACAGTGACTCAGTCCAGAGGTGAAATATCAGCTGTGGTGACGCAGTCATGATCTGCTGTAGTTGGAATCCATGATCTTATACTAGTTCAGTTTTCCTGGCAAACGAAGTCTTTTTTTGTCAGGATAAAATAGATTCAAGATTTTAGGATCATTAAAACATGTTTATGTTATATAATGCTATTATACGAGTCATCTAAGCTTTTGATTGCCCATATGTTAGCAGTTTGGATTAGCATGCTTGCTATCCTAATGACTTTTTAAAATAAAACAAAAAGAGAAAAGGCATTTAGGGCAGAAGATACCCTTTGACAAAAACTTGGTTTATGGTTTTTCCTACTTAAAAACGCTTTCAAAGAAAGTTTATTTAACTCACATAAAACTGCTTGTATAGTTTATAACATCTGAGGACATTTAAGCTCGTAAATAAACCATCAAACACTTCAGTGTTTAAGATTAGGTGACTCACCGCTGCTCCACCACTTTTTGCCATTTATAACGTAGCTGTCTTCCTCCCTGCGAAGACTGCACTCCATGTTGGCTGCGTCACTGGAGGCAACATCAGGCTCTAAGGAAACAAGTTACAACATTTTTCAATTTTATAAACACCGTTTGAGTTTTAAAAGTAGAAAATGTTTACCGGCACGAGATGGAAATTCCAATTCCCCGTCATTTATTGGAAGAAATAAAACACACTGCTGACAAAAGGCATCCCCCTCCTGATTCATCCCCCAACCCCACAAAAAAGAAGAAAAACATAAATATATAAAACTGGACTAATGTGTTTATGTAATCCACTGGGACGTTCGCACCCACTGTGATCACTTCTGGCAACAACATGTTTCCAGACAAAGTAAAGATCAAAGAGGAACAGAACGGGAAGAAATCCCATGTATGAATCAGTGTTTGGTGATGTTGGCAGGTGACACTTCCCAACAAGATTTGAACAGTGTCCGTAACAGGCACGCCAAGTCCACGCGCACCGCTTTCCGACCGCAATCAATAGTGGAACAGCAGAAACGTGTCATTAGGATGAACTGAGGTGAGGGGGCAGGAAATGGGTGGAAAATCTTCTGACTTTTTCCAGATTTGGGAACCAACCCCGAGCAGAAAGCTTTAAATGAGTGAGTTCACACCTGGGATTTCACTGCAACCACGACAACAGAAAGAAAGCAGTTCATCTACTTAACTAACTTCCAAACAAAACAAGATCTGCAGGTCACAAACAGAATAAAAACAGATTTGAACAAGTCACAAAACACTGATGGACCTTGGAAACTAACAGGTTTTAAAATTTGCCCATTTTACTGATTTTTTTTTTTTACACACATCTCAACGTAAAAAATAAAAAAGGAGAATAAAATAACTGAAGTGAGATCTTAACCAGCGCAGTGTCAGCACATTCCTGCTCAATAAACACACAGACTGTAATGGACAGTCCTCCTCTCGCTCCAATGCGCCACATTTCCTTCTGCTAGACCACACTCAAATCCCAGTTTAGAGGTGAACAAATGAGCCATTCTGCTTCTGACATTTTTAAATAAAAGAGACCTGGAGCTCTGCTGCTCACTGTTCATGAAGAAATTGGATCCCTGCAAAAAAAATTGCCCAAAATAAAAAAAGTTTTTCTTGAAAAATATCAAGTCTGGAGATTAAAAAGCCATCATCTGATTGCTGTAAAGATGCATAATCCAAATGATTAATTTGCTGTAAGTGATATGACTTGCTAATACTTATTCCACATAAATAAAGCTCTTTCAAACTGGCCACACGTTGGTTTACAACATGAGGAATCAACATCCTGTTTGACATTTATTTATTGCTTCTGTTGGATTTTGCTCTTTTTTAAGGCCATTTTCATCAAAAACTGAACAAAGCTCACTGAGCACTCAGTAAATGAAATATATGAGGCTATATTTTAGAGCTACTGCTTGATGAAATAAGAAGGTAACACCCAGTCCCGACAGGACGGAGCTTTCAGGGCACACGCTTGCTTAATTGTTGCTGTCGAAATGTTTTTCGCAGATGGTTTCATTTATTTATTTTTTCAAAGAAACTCAAAAAGAGACAATAAAACATCTTAATGGAAACCCTGCTCCATATCAGCTCAGTAGGTGGTCTCAGGAGGCCTTTGATTCTAGATTGTTACATCCTCTAAAAGCTGGATGAGTTTTGTTTTCCTCTGGTGACGAGGTGAGAAAAGTACCTGTCATGCAGAAGCAGGAACGGATTTCTCCTCTCAGAAGAGGCTCCAGCCATTTCTTCTTCTGCTCTTCTGTGCCAAACATGTGGAGGATCTCCATGTTCCCAGTGTCTGGAAAAAGCATGCACTTTTTTTAATACTTAACGTAGAATACAGAAAATCCATCTTTTTCAAGCAAACTTTGAGATGTTGTGTGTTTTCCTTTTAAAATGTAATAAAGGAAGTGTGATATCTGAAGAGTGCAAGGCCACATCTTGACTGTAAAACATCCAACACCCTTTCTGGATGTTTCACCTGGAGCGTTGCAGTTAAAGACTTCAGGAGAAAACAGGCAGCGTCCAGTTTCTTCTGCAATGTAGGCATAATCCACCTGACTGAGTCCACTGATGGCAGGCAGGAACAGGTTCCACAGCCCCGCCTGCCTGGCTTTCACCTGGGCTCACAGATAAAAGAAAAGCACAATTACTTCTGCCAAATACATATTAGTGATGCCAAAATGAGCTAAATAAGCTATAGCAAATAAACACACACAAAAAGAAACAGTTGTTGTAGCAGTAAAACTTGAATTGAATTTTAAATCACTGATGACAGTTTGTGGTGTCTGATGAGTCAGAAGCCGTGCACAGCCTGCTCTAAACTAATGAGAACGCTCAGTCTGTTGGAAGGTGTTCTAAAGAATTATAAACACATGAGGCTGCATTTTAATTAACTTTTTTTTTGCAAAAACAGCAATATCAAAATCCTGCATACCTTTAGGTCCTCTATGATTTGAGGTGGGTGCCATCTCTGTGGAGACTGAGCGTGTTTACTGTAGTACTCCTCAACTTCCTGGTGGAAAAATAAAAAAGCAATTTATCACCGATCAGAAAAAACAAAGTTTGGAATTTCATGTTTACGTTTCTCTCATAATCTTCATCAGAGAAAACGAGAAAAAAGACGTTTAATTTAACAATGAGAGATTTTATTTTCTGGTGTTTTTTTTTTCCTGATGCGCCCAATTCTTTCACAGAAAGAAGCAGTAAAAACCAGAGTTCAAGTACAAATACTTTGTTACTGTACTTAAATAGAATTTTTGGGTATCTGTACTTTACTTGAGTAATTACAGCGRGTAAAATAAGTATTGAACACGTCAACATTTTTCTCAGTAAATAAATTACTAGAGGTGCTAATGACATGAAATTTTCACCAGATGTCGGTAACAACCCAAGTGATCCATACATACAAAGAAATCAAACCATAAATGTCCAGAAATTAAGTTATTTGTAATAATGTGGAATGGCACAGGGAAAAAGTATTGAACACATGAAGAAAGGGAGGTGTAAAAAGGCATGGAAAGCCAAGACACCAGCTGAACTCTCTCAGTAATTAGAAAGCAAGCCTGCCCCTTGTCAGTGCAAGTTAATACCAGCTGGTTCAGTCCCAGATGATGGCCAGGTATCACACAAGAACCATCTGAAGATGGGTAAAAGTAAAGAGCTCTCTCAAGACCTTCACAACCTTATTGTTGCAAAGTATAATGATGGCATCAGTTACAGAAGAATGTCTAAACTTCTGAAGGTTCCAGTGAGCACTGTTGGGGCCATAATTCAGAAGTGG
Organism: Austrofundulus limnaeus; assembly: GCF_001266775.1. Classification (NCBI taxonomy): domain Eukaryota; kingdom Metazoa; phylum Chordata; class Actinopteri; order Cyprinodontiformes; family Rivulidae; genus Austrofundulus; species Austrofundulus limnaeus. The sequence goes on along the minus strand of NW_013952502.1, from coordinate 1,380,047 downwards.
AAAGAACATTATTTCACCATAAACCAACCACGACCAGGTGCTCCTCACAAGATTTCTGACAGAGGAGTGAAAAGAATTATCAGAAGAGTTGTCCAAGAGCCAAGGACCACTTGTGGAGAGCTTCAGAAAGACCTGGAATTAGCAGGTACGATTGTTTCAAAGAAAACAATAAGTAATGCACTGAACCACCATGGCCTGTATGCACGCTCACCACGCAAGACTCCACTGCTGAAGAAACAGCATGTTGAAGCTCCTTTAAAGTTTGCTGCACAACATTTAAACAAGCCTGTGTAATACTGGGAGAATATAGTCTGGTCAGATGAGACCAACACTGAACTGTTTGGATGCCAGAATACACATCATGTTTGGAGGTCAAATGGCACTGCACATCAGCCCAAAAACACCATACCAACAGTGAAGTTTGGAGGTGAGAACATCATGGTGTGGGGCTGTTTTTCAGCATATGGTACTGGCAAACTTCAAATAATTGAAGGAAGGAAGAGTGGAAAAATGTACAGAGACATTCTTGATAAAAAAAATCTGCTTCCATCTACCAGGATGATGAAGATGAAACGTGGCTGGACATTTCAGCAAGACAATGAGCCCAAACACAAAGTCAAGGAAACTCTCAGTTGGTTTCAGAGAAAGAAACTAAAGCTGCTGGAATGGCCCAGCCAATCACCTGACCTGAATCCAACAGAAAATCTATGGAAAGAACTAAAGATCAGAGTTCATAGAAGAGGTCCACGAAACCTTCAAGATTTGAAGACTGTTTGTGTGGAAGAATGGGCCAAAATCACACCTGAGCAATGCATGCCACTAGTTTCTCCATACAGGAGGCGTCTTGAAGCTGTCATTGACAACAAAGGCTTTTGTACAAAGTATTAGATACATTTCAGTAAGTGTGTTCAATACTTTTTCCCTGTGCCATTCCACATTATTACAAATAACTTCATTTCTGGACATTTATGGTTTGATTTCTTTGTATGTATGGATCACTTGGGTTGTTACCGACATCTGGTGAAAATTTCATGTCATTAGCACCTCTAGTAATATATTTACTGAGAAAAATGGTGACGTGTTCARTACTTATTTTACCCGCTGTATATAAACTGAAACAGCTAGACTAGTGCATCCTAAATTTAACATAATTAATTATTTTAATAAGTCATAGATTTTCTGTAATTTATTAGGAGGTGACCACCCCAAAAAATGCATAAATGACTAACTGCTCACTTTAAATCAATACTTTTACTTTTAATACTTAAGTACAAAAATATCAGATACTTTAAGACTTTTACTTAAGTAACATTCCTAAAGGAGACTTTAAATTTTACCAAAGTAATTTTTTGGTAAGATACTTGTACTTTTACTCAAGTATCACTTTGTTGTACCTTATACAACACCGGTGAAAACCCTATGATGCTCGGTCAACTGTGACGACTCTGCATGCAACATAATTCACTTAGTCCAACAGACTTGTTCCTTCCCTCACTCTAATTAACAAATCCTGATTTCATGAATGATCTGCTCTGTCAAATCCGGTCACGATCAAGCTAAACATCCATCAGAGCACACACACACATCTCTTCTGTTCTCACCTGCTGAGCCGGAAGCACGTTTTGTCGGATGAAGTCTTTGACCTGCTGCAGAACAGCCCGGCCTTTGGCCGTTTGAAGGAACAGGCCGTCTTTTGTTGGACCGGAGAGAGGCCTGGGCACGAAACACATCTGAAATGTTTAAAACCTGGCAGGAAATACTGGAAGCAACAGCTGGCTGCCAAATTCCAACACTTCTCTGGCTCAAAGTTCGGGCCTGTGGGTGGACTCAATCAGCTTTGTGGCTCAAAACAACAATACATCTTGATGAGTCATTTTGAGACAATGTTTGGCTTCTTTCACAATAAATTAGGTGGACTGGCGAGCATTAATCAATCCATAGCTACCATTCACCTTTTTATAAGTTGCAAGGCTATTTCAGCCAAAGGCTCCACATTCTGACCAAACTCGTTGGCGTTGGGCGCGCTGGCGTTCCCCTGCAGGTAACGAGCATAGATCCCCTGGTGAGAAAAATACAGAAAATATTCAATTGCTTCTATTGCCAGGATAACTATATCAAAACTGCTCAATACTAACAACTTAGCGTTAGCTGAAATCTTTAGAAGTAGGTAAGACTTTGATAAAAACAAAGTTTAATTCTGATTGGAGCAAACAGCTCATCTGAGCAGAATCAAGCCAAAGTGGATCGTTGCAGAAAAAAAACTTCAGCCACAAAAATTACACGCTAGTTCATGCAAGCTCTACTTTATAAGTCTTTACAATATTGTTTTTTTTTTTTCCATTACACCTCAGTTCCAGCAGAAATCAGACATTTCTACAGAATTTGCCCCAGGCTTCGTCAGAAGTGCTACAGCTTGCATGTTGTTTGCATGTTCTCCTCGTGTTTATGTGGGTTTTCTCCAGGTACACCAGTTTCCCCAGACTATAAACATGAATGTTAAGGTTACCTTCAGGCCTCCCTTTCAAAAACAGATCTATGATCTCAATAAGCCTGGGTAAATTAAGGTTAATACAAATAAACAGCTAGCTGCTATCTAGCTCGCAAATAACCATAAGTGTGTGAAGTAAAACTGACCATGGTGTACAGTTTATAAAATAGCAATCATGTGAAAAGCTATAATGTTGTGATCCATCACATCACAATGAGGATTAAGTCCAAATGTGGAATGTGGAGAAATAGGCAGATAGAGGGTTTTGATTTAAACGTATGCAAAACTTGCATTTTGTCAAAATATAATGAATTAATGCCTCATTAATGTATCATTTGAATGAACTGTCTGAAATATGCTTGTTTGTCTTTGTGTCTATGGTGTATAATGATGTGATTGTGATGCTGTATTTCTGAGTGTTTTATGTGCTGCAGAACAGGAACCTGCTGTAAAACAGCAATTATGCTGAGTCAGGCTTGATTTTTAGTAATCTTTTCCTGTTGAATCAATAAATCTAATTAAATCAAATATAACCCTAATTTTTTTGAAGCATTTTTTTGAGTTGTAACAAAAAAATAAAACAGATTGAGGAAAAATGTCTTAAAATTTTGAAAATTTCCCTGTGAGCTAGCAATGTTTGTTTCTTTCAAACCGGGAAACCTAATATACAAATAATATTTGCGGTTTTCTCTTTAAATCGACATAAAAAATACTCAATAGATTTACCTAAAATTAGGATTCAGACCTAGCATTATTGCGTTATTGTAACCAACAAGACAAATTAAGTCATATCTCTGCAAAAGCTTAAGAGATCTGAATGATCCAGGTATCAAAATGTAGCTTTTAAATCCAGGAATTTGAAATTGTAATTAGGTAATTTTGGCCAAATTTGATTTAATCTTCATTTCGACATGATGGGTTACATATATAAATTTAGATTTTGTTTTAACGATGGCAACCCACACGTGGCCCTGCTCACATCAGCCACTAATCAATATGGTCAGATTCAAACTTGATTTTTTTTTTTCAATCTGCGGTAAATCAAAAGTTATTTAAAGTACAAACTTGATGAAAACCTGAGCAATCGCAGCCATTTTAAAGACAGACAGAGCCAAGAAGAAATTCAGCTGTGGCACAGAAGCAGGTTGGATTCCTCGACATCTGCAGTAGATTGAGATAAGGTCGCCAGCAGCTGGAATACCTGCACAGAGAGAAACAAATATCCATAATAATAATAATAATAATAATAATAATAATAATAATAATAATAATAATAATAATAATGATGATGATGATGATGATGCACGTGTAAAAAATTAAAAACAACTGGGACACAGATGCTATTGGCCACGTTCAGTTCTGTAAAGGTTTTCATTAAGAACTGATGTTACCTTCTATCCCCTGTAAGCTGCCAACTGTTTTGTTAATGCTGAGGTTTGCAGGCAGGTATTGAGGCATGAGGAAGTAGGCGAGATCTACCAGCGGGTTCCCTGTGGTGGACAACTCCCAGTCCAACACTGCTATCACACGGGCCTTAGAAACCAACACCCCCCTCGATTATTTAACTGCTGAAAAATGCAGCGTTCTGATATGAGTTCAGCTCTTGGACGTTGTACCTCAGTTGGGTGGAAGATCAAGTTGTCCAGTCGGAAATCTCCATGGACCAGCGTGAACTCGTTATCATTCTCAGGCAAATTGTTCATCAGCCAATCGGACAGCTCGTTCATGGCAGGAATGTCTCTGTGAGCTGCTGCAGAGTACTGCCTCGTCCAGACGGACACCTTCAAAGAAGAAACATTTCAGACTTTTAGTTGTAGAAATTTTCCAATTGAAATAAACAGCATTAGTTGTTTTTTTTATTTTTTATAATTGATTGAGTAAAATGTGACATCTAACTTGTCTTTTGCAGTACTGAGGCCCTTTTCCAAACCCTTCAAGTTGCAGTGATGCTAAGTCCAAAGAATGCAGCTTCGCCAACACTTCCACCGCAGCTACGTACACAGCCGTTCTCTCTGTTGGACTCAGTCCAGGGAGATGAAGATCTCTGAATATACGGCCCTGAGCAAAGAAAGCAGATGAACAATGGCGGTATTTAAAGAAAATAAATCTTCAACTGGAAAACAAATCACTACGTTGTTGCCAATTAAACATATTCAAATACCTGGGAATCTCACGATAATAACTTTACAATGATAGAAACAGTGTAACAATGTGTGGGAACTGTGGGAACTAGGAATGTGACTCAAATGCCCAAACCTACCTGCACATGACCCATCAAGTAGAACTCTGTTCCTATTACTTCAACATCAGAACAGAACAGGAGGGGCTCAGGGACGGGGAACCCAGCAGAGAAAAGAGCCTTTTGCACCTGAAACTCCCTATCCACCTGCACACAAACATCCTGTTCACAACCATACTAAAGACAGAGATCCCCTTTAGTAACTGTAGGGGTCACCTCGAGTCAAATTATCAAGGAACTATCTTGGACTCAGTCCTCTGATGGGCCTTCGAATGGACAAAAACTCTGTTCCACTTAGAACTGTATTTAGGCCACCCAAGGCCACTTGCCCTCTAAATCAGATAAAAACATAAGAATCTTCTCTTATTTGATTTAGCAGTCTCTTAACTGAAAGTATTGCGCATTTTGATAATCAGAGAATGTTTATCAAAGTTACAGGAGAAGAGAGGACAGATCTCTTTTCTCCCTCAGTATGATTTCAGCTATGTAATGGTTTTTCTGTGGGAAAAATTCTTATTTAACTAAAATAATCTTTATGGTTTAAGTTGATGAAATGTCAATGTTTTACTTGTCTGAATCATATTTGCAAATGTTTTGAACTTGAAGCAATTTATTTTTCTTTCAGTTATGTTTTAAACAGTACTCATCAGGGGTCTCATTTATAAAGGATTGCGTGGAAACCATACTAAAAGTGAACGTACGGCCAAAAGGCGGAAATGGCGTACGCCCAAAAAAATTCAKATTTATAAAACCGTACGTACGCACGTTTCTGCGCATCTTTCATTTATAAATCACAGCCTCACGTCAGAGTTTGCGCACGAGGTCCCGCCTCAGGTTCTACCCTCTACACGCCCACATTCAACCATAAACGGTCAATGTAAAGTACCTCATGAATGTTAAGATGTATTTAAATCAGTCAGATGATCAATGCCAACAAAAGTGATTGGTTCAGACACGCTCCGTCGTGCGTCTGGAGGATGACAGGTGCTGACTGACAGCTGCTCACGTGAACAGAATGTCTTTAAATGACACAGATTTTCCTTCATTTTGATTTAGAGTAATCTAACGATTTTTATAAAAAATAAAAGTAAAAAATCTCAGCTTCAAATTAATTTTCAATCAGAGTCTATAGGACGATAAAAACAATAACAATTAAATAAAATAAGTTAGGTAAAATTAGGAATAAGTCCCCCGCTCTTCTCCTCATCCTCTCCCCCTCCTGCCTGCTCTGTTACCTGCGGCAGACCCCCGCCCCGCGCGTGCGCGCGCGCACGCACACACACACACACACGAATGCACGCATCCCCCCCGCGCGCGCGTGACAAACACGGACTGGATACACACCCTGCGCGTGTATCCAAAGCTTTTGCTGTCCTGCTGTTCTTATCGGGGAGGGGTCTGTGTGGACGTAAACGAGTCAAAGAGCACGCCTTGGGGTCCCCTGTTCGACGGTCTAAAGACAGATTCTCCGGCAGCGCCCCCACCTACCTGGCAGGTGACAGAACATCATCTCAAGGTAAAAGCTGGCTGTGTGTGACGTCGAGGTCTGACCAAAGCTGAGCACAGAACGCTTTTACCTTGAGATGATGTTCTGTCACCTGCCAGGTAGGTGGGGGCGCTGCCGTAGAATCTGTCTTTAGACCGTCGAACAGGGGACCCCAAGGCGTGCTCTTTGACTCGTTTACGTCCACGTCAGCCGTAACCAGAAGACAAGGCCTCGACTGGAACCCAGGTTGTAAATAAAACTTCCGTCTGGAGAGTTTCTGAAGGTGGATAAACCAGGCGTGGTTTTCCACACTGTGAGGTTTCCCCGTTGGGGTGAAGGGGCCAAACCTGACACAGTTTTCAGCTTTTGATTCCCCGGAGAGAATCTAGCTGTTACAGTGACTGACGGTGGTCAGTCACCTTTACTCTCTGTCTTTTCTCAGTCTGTCTGCTACTGAGACGGGCAGAAACTGTTAGTTCCTAAAAGCTTAGAGAATCTATGGTCCACCCTTCAGAAGGTTAGATTAGAAACAGAAATTATCAAGGAAAGTGTTAGTTTCAGAGCTTGCTGTGCCTCCTGAAACAAAACAAAGATTATTTGCTGCTGCTGTGTGGTTCAGAACAACACATTTCATGACCCATTTAAATCATCTGATGAGTACTGTTTAAAACATAACTGAAAGAAAAATGAATTGCCTCAAGTTCAAAACATTTGCAAATATGATTCAGACAAGTAAAACATTGACATTTCATCAACTTAAACCATAAAGATTATTTTAGTTAAATAAGAATTTTTCCCACAGAAAAACCATTACATAGCTGAAATCATACTGAGGGAGAAAAGAGATCTGTCCTCTCTTCTCCTGTAACTTTGATAAACATTCTCTGATTATCAAAATGCGTAATACTTTCAGTTAAGTGACTGCTAAATCAAATAAGAGAAGATTCTTATGTTTTTATCTGATTTAGAGGGAAAGTGGCCTTGTGGCCTAAATACATTTCTAAGTGGAACAGAGTTTTTGTCCATTCGAAGGCCCATCAGAGGACTGAGAGTCCAAGATAGTTCCTTGATAATTTGACTCGAGGTGACCCCTACATAACGCACACTGCATTGGGACCACACACATTTGGTTTTCAGAGTTTATTTTTTGTAAAACTCTTTTGTGAAATGTGCGTTTAATGTAAAGGCAATTTGTCAGTTTCAAAGCAAAGTCAGTTTGTTTATATTTAGGACAAACTGGTTATTTTATTATATTTGTTGATAGGCTGGTGGTCAAAGATCAGTCAATTGACTGTTATGTCATCAGTCAAAAAGGCCGAGCTTACTGCATTCCAAACAAAAAGGCATTTCACAAAATTTATCTATCCTATCTTTTTAAGTGAAGTCAAGCTTATATATAAAAAATAAAAAATGTGCCTTTTAGAACAATGTTGTCACTTTATAGCTGGTTTTTAATTACGGTACACTTTTGATTTGTGTAGGAGAAAAACACTTGAAATTAAACTGTATAAGGACAACAAAGCTTTATATAGAAAAGGTAAATTAAAATATTTTGATTCTAATTTTTTTTACTGTTTCTCAGAGTCATAAATCAAACCAAACTATTCATATTTAGAAAACTTTTCGCATCATGTTGAGAGTGAAGCTGGTGTAATGCTGCCCTCTGCTGGACAAAGGCCGCAATAACATCAAACAAAGTTGCAGATTTCTGTTTTGTTTAAAGCCGTTTAGTGTTTGCAACACAGTTGTGAACACCTGATGATGTATTAGTAGCAAGCTTACCCTGTGAGCCCTAGGCAGCAGCATGCCTGAGGGTTTCTTCCGGAGAACATATCTGTTTGAGGGGGTCTCAATGAGAAAGGTTGGATTTGACTGACCTAGACTGGAAGATAACATACATTGTGTTTCCAGTTCAGCTTCACATAGAAATAATTTGGAGAGTTAATGAAAAGGCTTAGCTGCTTACCTGTACTGTCTGACTGTTAACGTGTCATTATTTGACACCCGCGACTTGACAGACAGGTATTTTTGAAGATTACCAACACTGAATGTGTGCTGTGATCGCACAGGAGTTGTTACCTCTTCCATGTTACAGTCCTTCTGGATTAATCATTGCAAATCATGAGTGAGCCAGGTAGCTGACAACGCAAACGTTACCCATTATCATTTGTGGGCGGACTTATAGTCGGATATACGTAGAGACCACTGTTTTAGCAAAACGTAAGAAGTCGTACGTGCTAAATGTCTAGCCATGTGATATCTTCTTATATGTCTATAACCGATTTTGAACCAGCCCCTCAATAAAGCGTTCCCATTTTTTTATTTTAAATAATGTACCCACTACATTAAAGCTACAATTGAGTTATATAAAATAATGTCGAAGTGCGTTTTAACCTGACTGCTCAAATTCTTGAGTGGCAAATAAAGAAAAAGATTATTGACGCTGGTCGGAACAGTTGAAGAACTGTGCGTGTTTTCCACACGGATGATATTTAGATGCGCACACAACCTGACAATTGATTTGAGGAAAGAAGACGTGTACTTTCCGTCTTGATTTTTTTCCCGCTTGTATACATTTACCATATAGATGACAACAGTACAGTTTATTTACATTTTGTAACCACATTTGTTTTATTAAAATGGCGACGGTGGAGGAGCTGAAGCTGAGGGTGCGAGAGTTGGAAAATGAATTGATAAAATGTAAACAGCAGCAGCAGTGTGTAATAATGGATGATTCTCAGGCGATGAACAGACCCAAAATTGACAAAATGAGCGCCGAAGTTGTGGATTCCAACCCATACAGGTATCCTTTATTTTTTTTTATAATAATTATCGTGACTGTTTTTGTGTTGTAGTGCGAGCAGAGGCGACGCCCTGTTCTGACCACAAGCTAATCTCAGCTGTTTTGTCTTTTCAGCCGTCTGATGGCTTTAAAAAGAATGGGAATCGTGGAGGACTACGAGGTATTTTTTTAACGTCTTAAGAAATATAAACTAGTTGGTCTTTGTCCTGTTTCTCCACACGTGTTGAAATTATGCTTTGTTTGTTGTTTGCACACAGCTGTGTGCATCATGACAACTAAGTGATGATCCATTGTTATGTTTACATAGTTTATTTACAAAACTAAGCAAGTTTTTTGAATAAATAATCATCTGGAAATTTGTTTACAGAAAATCCGGAGCTTTTCAGTAATTGTAGTTGGTGTTGGGGGAGTTGGCAGCGTGACAGCTGAGATGCTAACTAGATGTGGCATTGGTAAGGTAATAAAAGCCTTTTTTCTCCCTCGTATTAAAGCATTATGGTGAATACCTTTATGTTTGTCATTCTGTATTTTTACAGCTGTGCTCGTGTGTTTGCATCTTTGTCACTATAGCTGCTGCTTTTTGACTATGATAAAGTGGAGCTGGCCAACATGAACAGACTGTTCTTCCAGCCACACCAGGCAGGCCTCAGTAAAGTGGAAGCAGCAGAACACACACTCAGGTCAGCAGATGGTCACTATTCTTCCATTCACAACTGTTTAGTTTATTTTATTTTTTTTATTTTACTAAAGTGTGACTCATGTTTACCAACAGAAACATCAATCCTGACGTGACATTTGAGACCCATAACTACAATATCACAACGGTGGAAAATTTCACACATTTTATGGATCGCATCAGGTTTGCAGACCAGCTTTATTTTATGTCTTTCTGTCCTGTTATCTAAAAGCACCTCACAATAAATGACTGTCTTTTCTCAGTCATGGTGGGCTGGAAGAGGGGAAACCAGTGGATTTGGTCCTGAGCTGTGTGGATAACTTTGAGGCCAGGATGGCTATCAACACAGTAAGGTTTTCATTAAAAAATAAAAAGTTGCAGAGCTGCACTTCTAGCTAGAAATGTCTGATTTTATTTATTTATTTTTTTGTTGTTGTTTTCAGGCTTGTAATGAACTAGGTCAGATCTGGATGGAGTCTGGTGTGAGTGAGAATGCTGTGTCAGGTCACATCCAGCTCATTATCCCTGGAGAGACGGCCTGCTTTGCTGTATGTGTGCACTTAAAGATATATTTTCATTAACAATGTTTGATTTTTACGCCATGAATTTAAGCTGTATAACATCTGTTTTCAGTGTGCTCCTCCACTGGTGGTTGCTGCCAACATTGATGAAAAAACCCTAAAACGAGAGGGTGTGTGTGCTGCTAGCTTACCAACAACAATGGGTGTGGTTGCAGGTATCCTGGTGCAAAATGTCCTCAAGTATGTTATTGTTTTATAGCCATGTTAAACCTTCAAAACATTACGTTAATATATATTAACAAAAAATAAGTGGGTGAAGTTAACCTGAATGTTTTGTCCTTTAGATATCTGCTGAAGTTTGGCACAGTAAGCCATTATCTTGGCTACAATGCCATGCAGGACTTTTTCCCTTCCATGGCCATGAAAGCCAACCCCCAGTGTAACGACCGCCACTGCAGGAGACAACAAGAAGAGTACAAGGTACACAAGCTCAGTGAGAATCTCGCTGCTTACTATTTCATTCCTTTATCAGCCAGACACCCTGACACCCTAACGTTTCCTATTTTTCTGACATTTTCAGAAGAAAGAAGCAGAGCGGCCGAGGGTGGAAGTTGTGCAGGAAGAGGAAGAAGAGATAGTACACGAAGACAACGAATGGGGTGAGCGAAGAGACTTCAGACATACAGGTGTTATTTTGGATCGATCTTTGTCACATGCATTAGAACACACATTTGTGCCTTGCAGGTATTGAGCTGGTATCAGAGGTCACTGATGCAGAGTTACAGGCTGCCTCAGGAGTTGCACCAGACCTCCCAGAAGGCATCCAAGTAGCTTATACTATTCCAGCAGAGGCAAGTTTTCTACCACAAATAGAAGCAGTACTTCAAATTGTCACATTGAATCGCTATATTTTGCTTTGTTTTCACCTTTTTAAACTAACATTTCGTGTTTCTTACAGAAAGCAGCGAAAGGAGAGACGGTGGAGGAGACTGAACTGAGCTTAGAAGACTTAATGGCTCAGATGAGAAAGTTGTAGGCAACAATCTGAAAATTTGTTTCTTTTTCACATCCATACTTTTAACATTTTCATTTAACATTTTTAACAGCCAATATTATGGAATGCATGAAACATGACGTTAAAAGCATTTCACACATAAAAGAAACGGCTCTTTGAATGGAATCAATTTAAAATTTAAATTTATTAAATATCCATGAATGCATTAAATGATAGTTTTCCTGAAGATCAAGTGGGTGAATGTTCCAGCTTTTCACCTATGTGGTGTTCTTCTGCTGCAACAGTGTTGTCTCAATAAAGTATTTATTAGATGGACTGAAATTGTAGTACCATGCTCTTTTTTTTTCTTTTTTTGTAAAGGTTTTACATATTGTAATTACCGTACTTATCTTTTTTTTTTAGCTTAAAATGCATAAAAAAATCTAATTATCAATAACCCATGTATAATACTACCCCCCCCCCCCCCCCCCCCCACACACACACACACACTATGAATTATTTTTAGGGTTAAATTTCTAGTATTTTACATGAATAAATACAGTAATAACAGCACATGATTATATATAAATAAACCACTGAAAAACATTGTCTGGTTCAGGTAGGACATTTATTGCATTGGAATTTAGGTGAATTTAAATGGCACAAACGTGTTTTTGGCAGCATCCTTACAGTTTCTCTGGTTAAACGATAAATGCAAACATAGTGTTTTCATGTAAACAGCTACATCAGAGAAAATGTCTCCTCAGACAACCTTTCTCTAACTTGTTTTGGACTTCGATTTGTTCTATTTTTATTAATGAACAACCAAGGTTATGTAAACGGTAGGTGTCCTTGTACTTGAAGATAGAATACGATTTGTTTTAAATACACATTTGATTGTACTTGCAACTTACTGTTGTAGATTTGACAACAAAAAGTGCTTGAAGTCTTCTAGTCCTGGCTTTTTTTTTTTTTTTTKAGAAGTTTTTTTTATATGTTTGACTTTTGAAGTTGTTCACTTGAGCTATAAATACAAAAAATAAAGTGCATACAATCGATAACTAAAACTGAAAGTGTCCGTTGGCACAAAGTTGAGAAAAATAAATGGCAACAAATATTTTTAAGTTAAAATTTGAGTTCCAAAAATCCAAGCTTGTAAAAGGGGACTGATGTAGTGTCTCACTAAAATAACAAATCCATGTAAAAAAACTAACAAAAAACTATAGTTTCTGATGTGAGGATGTGTAGAAACTACGCAGTACCTCAGTAAACCATGACGATCTGTTGATTCTTTTTTTGAGATGAGGCAAAAAAGTTCTGTTTGAGTTCTGTTTATAGTACTTTTGGACAGGTGGCACCATCAGGTTCACCTCGGAGCATGTGGCAGTGGAGCTGGCCCCTTCACGCTGAATGTGTCTCCACTGGAGGAGTGGCGCGACGGGGCGTTGCCACACACTAACGATGGCTCCGCCTCTTTAATCTCCATCGCGCGCTTATAAAGCTCAGCTGCTCGCTCAAAGTCACCCCTCTCAAAACTGGATTAGGACAATAGAAAGTTAAGCATTAAGGAAAAACATTTTATAATAAAACATTAGAAAAACAATATTAAAACTTTTTTTTTTACCTAAGCACAGCCAGGTTCTTTAGGGTTTCTCCAACTCGTGGATGTGAGCGGCCTAAACTATTCTCGTACACTTTGAGTGCTCGTTCATACAGGGGCAAGGCCTCGCTGTGCTTCTTCTGTCAAAGGAAAAGAGATGTGTAGCTTAGCTAATTATAGAAATAACAGCTTTAAAACTACAGAAATACAACTAAACGCAGACCGTGAACAAAATTACATTTTCAATCCATAATGAGGTGTCTCACCAGCTGACAGTAGATTACAGCGAGGTTGACCAGTGCTGTGGCTACACTCGGATGTTTAGGACCAAAACTCTTCTCCCTGATCTCTAAAGATAACTCATAAAGTGGAACTGCTTTCTCCAGCTTCCCCTGAGCAACACAACGAACAGGATGGATGAAAAACAGCGTCACTAGAAGCGTTTTTTAACGTTGAGCATAAACAGGCAGTCGTGTCTCACTCTGCGTTTATAGAGCATGGCCAGGTGTTTGAGCGTGTACGCCAGAGAGGGGTGGTCTGGCGACAGGGCTTTCTTGCGGATCTCCAGCGCCCTCTCGTACATGTCCTCGGCCGTCTCGTACTCCCTCCTCTCGGTGTGCAGCGCAGCCAGGTTGTTGAGGGACTGAGCGCAGTCGGGGTGATCCGGGCCGAAGACACGCTGGCGCATCTCCAGTGAGCGGGTCAGGAACACTTTTGCTGCACTGGTGAGGGGAAAAAAATAAATAAAAAGGCTTTCAGGCAGGTTAGCTCTTCACTGTGCAAGTCTGGATCACAAATGAATCTTGGTTTTTACGCAGCGTTGCAGCAAAACCTGTCAAACTCACTCCAGGTTGTTTTGGAGGTAGTAGAGGACGCCCAGCTCGTTGAGTGTTTTGGCAGAATCTGCAGAGTCTTTTCCCAGAGTCAGCTCCTCCAGCTGGAGGGCTCTGCGTCTCAGCAGAGTGAAGCCATACTGACAAAAGCAAGGACAGAAAAAGTAGCTATGTTTAAAAACATCAGGGTGACACTTCAGCTGACATTGTGAAATTCGCTCACCATATGACCTTTCTGGCGTGCAGTCTTCTGCCGGATCTTAACTGACCTCTTCTTGAGTTTCTCAGCTTGTTCATACCTGGCGATAAAAGTTTTGTTACTCTTAAATATCCTCAAACAACTAGCTTTCTACACTAGAAGAGCTCCACTGACTTGTTTTGTTTCTGATAGAGCACAGCGAGTGACTCGAGCTCCCGGGCCACGCTGGGATGTTCTGCCCCGAAGGCATTCTCGCTTATCTCGAGCGCTTGCTTGTACAGCTGCTCGGCATTCCCGTATTTCTTCCATTTGACGTAAACTCCGGCCAGCTGGTGCAGAGAGCGCGCTACGCTGGGATGGTCTGGGTCCAGGGCTGTCTCTCTGATCTCAAGAGATCTATGTAAAGGTGCCACAGCCTGAAAATAAAAACATGTAAATACATAAACACAAACATCCAGTTCTCACTTGGAAAACCAAAAAAGACCTCTACCTGACTCGGGAGGCCCAAGTCTTTGAGAAAACGCCCCAGAGTTTCGTACAGGTTTGCGAGTTTGGTCATGTCTTCTTCACTCTCGCAGCTCTTCTCGTAGTTTTTCAGAGAGTCAAAGTACTCTGTCGCCATGGAACTTTTGTCTTTGCCCACGTGCTGCCAATAGGCCAGCAGCTCAGAGAAATGACCCCTGGAAAGAATCAAAACTCATCACATGAGGCTGAAAAATAATCGCCTCCTGTGTAAACGTGACTCCAGTGAGCGCCACGTACCTCTTGTAGAGATTTTGGGAGACAAACAGATTCAAAAGACAGAGCTGGAGTTTAGTTTGTTCCTCCTGCTGCTGGAGCAGCCAGGGTAGTTCATCTGCGACCCGCCACGTCACACGGTCCTGACTACAAAAGTACACAGAGTAATGCACTGAAGAATGGGACTGGGACTTTATACCAGAGGTTCTTAACCCATGGGCCGCCACCTTGAGGGCCTCAAAAGAACAACAGTTTTTAACTGTGGGCCACAGGGCAGTGGGACAGCATTGATTTTGAATAAGGTGCAATACAGTTTCTCACCACTAGTAACAGCAGTGCGCCACTCAGATGTTTAACAACTTTTTTAATATGTAGAAGAAGAACCTTAGAAACCTGCCGAGAATGGAAACCTATTTTAAATGAAAAGTAGAAGCAAAAATCTAAAAGTAACTCATCAAAAAACACCAAAGTTTG
>NW_013952502.1:1353302-1364644 GCF_001266775.1 Austrofundulus limnaeus | reverse complement strand
GTGCTGATAAGCCTGAGTGGTCTGTTCACTACTGTAACTGTTGTATTTGTTCAAATAATTGTTATGGGCAGGTTACAATATAAAAATATTTGTCATAATCATGTCTTGTGATTATTTGACAGGAGTTTTACTTTTAAACTGTAATTTAGTTATGTTTGTTATGATAGTTTAGTTGTGATGTAAATGCAATAAAAATTAAACCAAGATTTAGATTAGAATAATTATCATTTTGATCCATACATTGGTAATGTCTGACTGGGCCACATAAAGCCCAATTTTTGATCTCAAATTGGGCCCTGAGATCAAAAAGGTTAAGAACCCCTGCTTTATGTTGTATATGTTGGACGAGAGGACAAAACCTCAGCTGCTGGCTGAAGTAATGAATAAGTTTCTCTCTGTAGGACGCAGAGCTGCTTCCTCCACTCAGGAACTCCAGTCTCACAGCCTCACAAGCCTGTCACACGCACAGATGAGAAAAAAACTGTTTAAAAGTGAACACTTGGATTAGTTTTATCGGCTGTTAATTCGGTCAAGGAGCACCTGCAGATGCTGAAAAGTGACGAGTCCACAGCGGAGGGTTGTGATGCAGAGTCTGTTCAGGCGGTGGAGCAGAAACGACAGCACGGGTAACTCCAGCTCTGGGAAAAAATCCAATATTTCTGATTCACTCACTCCATTATGGCTGGCAAATACAAGGCACAGCATCTAAAGAGAGACAAAGTGCGTTACCATCTGCTGAGCACAAAACAGCTGTTTGTATTCAGTTCAACGGAAAGTCAGAGTTTTAAGTGGATGAATCAATTTACAGGTGTGTTTGTATTTAAAGGGATCCCTGATTAGTTGTAACATTAGACCTTATTTGGTAAACATTTATTTTAACTGTAAAATAAAGACTGTAAAAATACTGTAGGCTGTTTAGTTTTGTAAATTTTTTTAAATATAGTTTAACATGGACAGAGCCATTTTATTTACACGCAAAGCATTCTGGGTAAATGATGACGTGGACAGGTCCTCGGTGCGAGGCTGCTAGCGAGCTATATCCACCCTGAAGGTTAATCTTGGACAATATCTGATGATCGACTCTTTTAAATGAAACCAGAGAGCGTTGATAACTAATCGGGGGTCCCTTTAAGACCAATAAGGGTGATCCTGTGCTAATGTTACCTCTTTCATCACACGTCTCTCTGTGTCTGTGCTGAGGGAACGTAGCGTCATGTTGAGCGCCAAGCGATAGAGAGACATGGAGTCCTGACACAGCAGACACTGCTCCAGGCTCTTCTCCAGAGACAAGTCACATCTGTCACTAATATAATAAAAACAATGTTAAAAGAACAAGCAATGTTTAACATATAGGCAAACCACAGCTTGAATAAAAAAAAACATAAAAGATGTAGTGCTGTTTTTTTGCACATAAATGTAAAAATAAAAATAAACACCAGAAATGGCTGACCTTGCGATCATCCTTGCCAGCAGTGTGACATATGATGCATTGCAGGTCGATGCAGAGCGGCAGTGCCTTTCCAGTTTTTTTTCCTAAAACAAAATGAGAAAACTTTGAACCGTTTCAAATAATAACAGAAAACAACCTTTTGTGATGTCGGATATTCTAACATACATTTTATTTAATAAGGGGTAATAACTGACCTGGTCTTTGGTCAGTTTAAGACCCATGCTCTGACACTCTGCGGTGACTACGCTCTTGACTTCTCTAGGACTGAGTGGATCTAAGTGGAGTGTGGGCCACAATCTAAAATAATAATAATAATAATAATAAATTACAAATGCAAATAAAAGGTGCATTTTTAGACTTCTTCACCGCCGCATGAGAAATAAATAAACACTAGTAAAAGCAGTGTGATGCATAGTAAGGTAAATTAACAGTTAGCTGAAGCAGAATGCATCACCTCCAAGCTTGAGGACATGTCTCTACATTGACAGAAACCACAACTCTGACATTAACAGGGAGGGGGTCAATCAGCCACTTCATGTGCCTTTCTGCTTGCTGAAAAAAGAAAAAGAAAAAAAGAATGAAAAAAAAAAGAGCCAAACAGGAGAAATGTTTTTGAAATGTAGGAGACAAAAACAGCGTGCAAAATAAAGAGTTTAAACTAATGCTGACATAAACAAGGTAAGTGTTTGGTTTAAACCGGGGGGAGCGGGTATTTACGTGTATTTGGTCAATTGAGTCGATGATGATGATGATGTTTCCTTGATGCCGTGCCGACAGTCTTTCAAGCCAGCGGGGAAACTCCTCCAAGGTTTTACTGGGATCCATGGTTAAACCAGAAAGGGACCAGAAATGCTGCAGCAGCTAAGGGACAATAAACAAACAGAGAAACGGCAATGATGATCTCACACATGAAGTGAGATCTGAATTTTTCAAAAGAAACAAGCCAATAAAAGGAACTTCCTACTTTGACTGTGAGGCGTTTGATAATGAGAACTGGCTCTGAGCTCGTGGAAAGTGGGCGGCCGACAAAATGATAAAGGAACAAGGAGTTGGGGGATTGTTTCTGTTGCAGCTCAACCCTAAAACATAATCAGACAACAATTATTCTGCTATGTTGTAACGTATCTAGTAAATTTAGAAAATGATTTAAGACTTCATTAAAGTCTGCATGCAAAAATGTTTTTTGTGTTTGCATTTAAGGGTTTTAATTAAAAGGAATTCACCATTGGTCCGTTTTAGTCCTTAAAAACCAGGTCTTACCACTTGGAAAGCAGGAGGGACTTTCCCGAGCCTGGCCCACCAGAAACCAGCAGAGGTGGTGTGGGAGGTGGGGCAGCTATCATATCATTCAAACGATCTATATACTGAGAACAACATAGGAAGCACAGGACGCATCAATATAAACGTGCTCAGTTTGAAGAGAGGATCAAAAAATTTGAACAAAGAACATCTGTCCTGCCTTCTGGAAGCCTAACTGGGAGGCAGTGCTGTTACAGGCCTGCTGATAGGATTCAATCTGCTCCTGTTCATCATGCAGGTCCCACAGCACGTCTCCAGAGTCCTCCTCATGTCCTTCGTCTACGACAGCGTCCTTAGAGTCCGCATCTGCTCCTTCGAAACCCAGCAACTCCTGGATGATGAGCAAAAAAAGTTGTGAGGAGCCAATGGTATAAAAATAATTAGTTTTGTATAAACTTTCCATTTGGTATTGAGCCAATAAAAAAACACATGTTGTACCTGCTTAATGACTTTCTTCAGCTGAGTATAAATGAGGTTAGCGCCGTCTTCTGCTAAGCCACTATGATCCACCACCTGAATATAAAGGTTTAATAACGTCAGAACAATCAACAGCGAAACATTTAGTGACCAGGAAAACACAGAGTGTCACGTTTAAATGCAATGAACACAGACCATCTGCATTTTGTTCAGAATTAGTAGTGGCTACGATGGATCTGCATTGTGTAAGATTGCAACAAACTCTAAAAGCCACTTTGTAGAGTATTTAATTAGAAAAATAAGAAATAATATATTAGGAAAAAACAACTCCAATCTTGTTTTGGGGTTAATGATGTAAAACACCACAACCTACGAACACAGGACGGCAGCAGCACTTCAGCTGGTCTTGATGGGATAAATCCCCCCACCCCTGTATTCTGTTTTGCATTTTTTTAAAAAAATAAGACGCACCTTAACTTTGGCAGCCTTGTCTGCTGTGTTGACCTTCTCCAACAGCTGCCTGATGGGTTCAGTCAAACCGCCATCCCCTTCAGTCCGAAGGTACAGCACCAGTGAGTGGCCATCCAGATTCCTCACAAAAGCCTCCTCACAATCCTCGATCACAGAGCTGCAAAAAATGCATTTTAAATGAAAATCCAAACAGAAAGGGTTTTTATCCTAACGTAATTAATCAACACTACATGAGAAGAAGAGGAGATGCAGAAACAAACTCTACCTGGTAACAGTGGACTTGAGGAGAAGCACGCACACGGAGCTCTTTTCGATCTCCTGTTTGCGCTCCGTGATGTACGAAGCAGCCGTCTCCTCTGGGAAGTAAACGTTTAGGTAGAAATGGCCCAAACACTCACACATCTGACGTAACTCTGAAGAGTGTTTCTGTAAATCAAAACAAAAGCAGACGTTCGCCAAAAAAATAATTATTGGTGGAAACTGATAAGCTAGATCAGGGGTCCCAAACTTTTCCAAGCCGTGGCCCTCTAAAAAAACTAACTTTCGAAAAAAACTATTTTCTTCTGCACGTCATCTATTAAGACCGTTGAATTGTTAAAAATGAAACCTGGTTCATGTGGATACTGTTATTAAAACTTCTATAAAGAGGAGATCCGCTGACTTCCTGTAGCTATCTAACAAACCTTGATAAAGATATCGAGCTCAGCTTTGGTGTCCTGTGTGGAGATGAGGTAGCAGCGCACAGTGTTACTCCATAAGGCCTGGGGGACATGAGGTGATACCTGAAGAAGACTGGCGACCGCAGCATCCCAGTCATCTGACAAAAAACAGGACATATGCAGGAATAAATGAATCTGTATGCTTTGAGAAGAACACACTCACAAACAAAAAAATGATTGTATGTAAACAGAAAGTGATATTGTAAAAGACAGTTTTAAGAAAAGCCAAACTTTTTGTTTGGTGATGCTGTTAAAGTAGCGATGGTTTTAGGTGTGTTTCCAGTGGCATTTGTTTGTCAAAGTGAGACAGAAAATGTGTGAAAAGGATGTTTGATGAGTTGTGGTGAAGGGACATTGGTCACAAGTCAGGGTTTGCAGCTATGTCTACTGCAGACAACTTTTTCACTGCATGGAAACCCCAAACCGCACAAGGGGGATTGTTTTTTTCTCTTCAAACTGTTTTGGCAAAAAACGTTCTTATCTCTGCTCACATTTGCAGAGGGTGTGGAATGTTCAAAGGTCAGTGGTTGAGACACAAGTTGGTGTTTGCAGCAATGACTACTGCTGACTAATTTTAAACTGCGTCCAAACCCCCATAACGGCTCTTATTTTCCTCTTCTATTTTTACAAAACACATTCTCACCTCTGCTCACATTTGCAAATGGTCCTTCCACATCAATTAAACTGTGTGCAAACTCTGGTCCCCTGAAAGTCTGCTGCAGCTGCATCATGCTACCCATAGATGGTTCACTTCCCAACACCCCACCAGTCCAGTATTCACACTGCGTTCCTCCAGCTGTGGGAAAACAAAACAGACAGACAAAGAAGCGCTACATGGAACAGGTTAAATCAAACATATTGATGGGTGAACAAAGAGTTTCGGTGTGAAGGTACACGTGTCTTACCAGTCACTGTGGTTTGGTTATCATCTGAGTCAGAACCATTCGGACTATAGACATAGATTCCCTGAGACTGCAGCTGTTGCAGTTTGGCCTCTAAATCCCTCTTAGCCCGAAGGAGGTCCTGGATCTCTTTCTCTTTTGTCTCCCGAAAAATCTGAGCGAACATGTTATTACTATGGGGTTAAGTTTCCTTTTTTAAAATTGTATATTGACCATACAGACAAGCATTTACCTTAAACTGTCGTTTTACTTTGTCCCTGTCATGTTCAACAGTGACCGCCCTCTCCATAGCTTGGTACTTGGCCTCAAGAGCAGCTTCTTTTTCTCTGAGGATCTTCTGATAGGTCTTCTGTAGAGCCTGTTTAAAACAATCAGATTTGTTGATCACCTAAAAGTTAATGAGTGTTTTGAGGGAAGCACTCATATTTACCCAGAGGTGTAAAGTAACTAAGTACAAATACTTTGCTACTGTACTTAAGTATAATTTTTGGGTATCTGTACAGCCTACTTTTTACTTCTACTTCTTACATTTTCACACAATTATCTGTACTTTTTACTTCTTACATTTTTAAAAAGGTAAGAAGTAGAAAGTCGTTACTTTTATTTCATTTTTGCTTGTTTTCATTCCAGCTTGTTATTGTAAAAATAAATTCTATCCAAAGAAATTGTGCCTCCTAGATAGAGTGAATTTAATTGTGGTTGAATGAGAAGTATAAATATATAAAATTCTGAAACCGTATTAGTTTGTACACAAACAAATCATGTCACACTCCAGCAGGACATAATCATTACAATAAAAGGACTGTACCTAAGAAGTAGGCCTGTCACAATAACAAATTTTACTGCACGACAAATTGTCTCAGAAATTATTGCGATAAACAATATCGTTGGAGACCAGTTTAAACTAATATAATGATATAACAACCCCTGTTTACAGAAGTTTACATTAAAATTTACATAGTGTATGAAGAACAAAACAATTGTCTGCAATCGCAAGGCATCACCAGCTGTATGTGGTGTCAGAAAACTGAAGACGCTGCTCTGGCTAAATGCCTGTTCACAGGCTTTCATGCTGCAGAGGTTAGAGACCATGCACCTGGCAAATACCTGACACCAGAGTTCACTTCTTTCTATGCTAGAAAAGGAGACATAAAGAAAAAAAAAGGCAGGCAAATGGAAATTATTGTCTTCATTTTAATTTATCTTCCTCATTTTAATTTATCATACGATTAATTGATTTATTGTTTATTGTGACAGGCCTACTAATTTGTAAAAAAAAAACCTCCTCCTACAGTGCGGCCATTGCCAGTATCACTCCACCCCCTGTTAACAATAGGTGTTAATTATGTGTCAACGATAGCCATGTGATGTGAGTATCAGTCACATGGAGGCTGGGCTTAAAATCCTGAATTTTGCCTGAAACTCTCAGACTGAAGAAGTCTCTTGGAGGAGAGACGAAAAGTTTCATTAAAGAAGAACCCGTCCAGAGGACCTATACAATTTTTTTTCTTTTTGATTTTTTTACCTGGATTACTGAGATGCATCAGGACCTACTAATTTGTATTTCATGAATTATATTATTGCATTTGGCCCACAACCCTTGGATAGATTTTCATTTTGGAGAAAAGGTTTGGGCACTCTTGATATATGTATACAACAGCTGCATCCTATATTTAACATAAAGTAACTATTTTAATACAATATAGTCATTTCTGCTTTTTTTGGAGGGAGGTCACCTCCTAATAAAAGTCACTACGTAAATCTAACTGCTCATTTTAAATCAGTACTTTTACTTTTAATACTTAAGTACAAAAAAATATCAGATACTTTGTGACTTTTACTCAAGTGATATAAAGGAGACTTTAACTTTGACCAAAGTAATTTTTTCGTAAGATACTTGTATCTTTACTCAAGTATCACTTTGTGGTACTTTAAACAACGCTGGTTAATCAGACCATGTATTTACCTGTAACTCAGCCCTCAGCCTCTTGTTCTCCTCATCCAGTTTGGCTTCCTTCCTTTGCATAGATGCGACCTCATTATTCTTGCTGACACGGAAGATTTCGTACTCTTTACGGAGTCTCTCGTACTCGGCGGCATATTCTAGATCCACGGATCCCGTGGATTTGAAACTGGCCCCGATCACGCGAGGTCCTCGGCGGAACGAGCTCCGCAGGAGTCGGGCTTTGGGCTTCACTTCAACCGGTATTTCACAAGCTTCTCCTCCGTCACCACCATATCCGTCTTCAATCACTTCTCCTCCCGGACTGACCAAAGAAGACGCAGTGCCCATGACGAAAGGTCCGAGAGGTAGAAAAGTTTAACCTTTTCTGTTGTTCATAATAGCTGCTGCGGTGCGGCAACAAACACGACGGAGACGGACACGTTTTATTTATGTTGGAAGAGCTAAATGCGAGCCAGAAATGCTACATTAGCACCCACAAAGCTAACCCAAAAAGTGACAGCTAATAGAAACCTAGAAAAAAATAGACAACGACGTTGCTGTTCGATAAATTTTCGTGCAAAGACTAAATGTTTGACACGGTAACGTGTGTGAATATTTTTGCTTCGATAAACTATCGAAACTTCAGCTGGAGCTAAAGCTAACAAACAAGCTTCTTCCTGGCTGCCTTGGTAACAAGCTCAAAGTACGGAAGCCCGAAAAGCTCAAACTAAAAAAAAGTCGATGTGCGTGTTTGGCTCGCACAAATGTTCTCAAATTTACATTTTGATTTTAAAATGTCTAAAATATATTCTTCTGAATAATTTATTAAATCCAAATTTTGTTTATAAGCAAAGTAAAACTCACAATGGGGCCGAACCACGGTAGAAGAAATTTAGAATTTGTCAATTGTTTCACTTATTAAATGATTTAAATAAGTTTACAATTTGATTTGGTTAATTATTAAAACTAGATAATTCCAGAAACTCCCCTTCTAGTAGAACTAATGCTGTTTCATTCAGTGTGAATGTGACTTGAAATTGCACATTGTGGTTTACACATTCATTTTTTTAAATAGCTGTGATTATGTTTAAATCATGGTTTCATTTCCTTTATTTTATTTACTTACATTAGTTAGGCCTATATTAGGAATCAACGTGTTAGACAGCTTATTTAAATATTAAATGTTAGTAAATAAGTTGTTAAATATATCTATTTAATAAATTTGAAATTTTATTTTATTTTTTGTCTGTTCAATGTCATGAAAAAAATCTAAATGTGCTTTCTTTGTACTAAAAAACTGAATAATTTGGGCCAATAAATTCACAAAATGTTCTAACTGAATTATCTATAAAAGTCATAAACTAAAAACTTAGTTTAACTTGTATATAGGCTGTAACTTATCATATTTTTATGTAATAAATCACATATTTGGAAGAATATTAGACGTTTATATGATTTGCATGCAGACATAGGCATAATTTGCAGGGGGGTTATGACCCCAACAATAATTTCATTAAGTCAATATAACCCCCCAATAAAATGACATCATTTGCTCAAACACATTAGAAATTAACTGGTTAAGTAGACAGCTGAAACTCTCTCGTTGTCTTTAGGTAACTTCGACTTTATTAAAAAATTTACGATGTCATATATGTATGTTTAGGAATAAATGCTAAAAATGCAGGGTTTTTAAGCCCCCCCCCCCCCCTAAATTTACGCCCTTGCATGCAGAGAGAAAATAGTTTATCAGAAAGTCTAAAGCACAACATCCTGTTTCATGCCTGCTTAAGAGAGTTTAGATTGAATGATACAGATGTGTGAAAACCTATTTGCTTTTAGGTTTTCTCCTTTCCTTCAGGGTGTTAAGGAGTTATTTTGTACATCAAAAAGTGTGCAGTGTGCAGAGAGTATTTTTTTCCATCACTAATTTACATTGACAACCTTTAATAAATAATGAACATCACTTTGTGTTTTCCAAATTCTAGTTTATTGAGGGAACTGTTTGCGTTAGTCTACCACATTTTACTTGCAAAGTATAAATTACCTGTCTGGCAATCAGTTCTTGGTTTTAGTGAATATGTACTAAATGCTTTGAATGCATTCTTTTTTATTATTTTTGTTGTTAATATGAGAAACATCTGAAACTTGAAAGTTTTTGATTTCTGTTTGGTGCAGCTTTGTAGCAAAGATGGAAACGTTAATGTCTTTGAGCCGCATCTGTCAAGTCAACATAAAATACTTACCTTGCTTCCTCAACAATACTGGTGCTGAGAAAGGTGCTGTCCTGCAGGGCTGACTCATGAAAAATAAAGATGGTCAAAATGCAGAACATAATTTCATTGTGGTACAAATACCCGTTTTATTTTATTTTATTTTTTACAAATATTGCAGGACATAGCAGTTCTGAGCACTCCTCAGTAAGCAAGAAGACAACATATTACATATTGGCATTACATTTTTGTTAAGCTAAATGTATATTTTTACAGTTAGTAAATATTTGTTTAAAAATGATGCAATTTTTGTATATAATAAAAAAAAAAGTTTTGATACATGTTGTAAAATGAAAAGATTCTCCTCATAATGTCGCCTGTTCAAATTGGGGAAAAACTTGTATTTGACAGTGAAAGTTTGTTTCACATCAGCTGTAGTCAAATATTCTACAAAAGTAAAACGGAACTTTCAGTTCCTCAGGAAGATTATGGTTAAAAAAACTGTTGTAATAAAACATAGTCTTTTTGTGAAATCAACATAAGCCATGAGGAGAAACTAAGAGCAACGTGTTACAGTAGCTGATGACTAAAATATTTTTCTAACTTTTTAAAAAGACAATACTTTCCTTAAAAAGGTTTCTTACAAACCATGGTTTCTATTTTTACAAAACAGCTGAAGAAATGTCTTCCTGTAAGCTTGATTCAAGAAAAAATACATCACAGGATCCAAAACGCCGCTAATGCAGGTCAGTGCAGATGTGATCTGATTGGCTCTTACCAATGAGTTTGTTGCAGTTTGTTCAGAGCTGTGACTTTGAGTGTACATGATCCTGCACACATGATAGGGCACAAATGCAAAGAGGAAGTTCACCAAAATAAGGATGATCATTTTGACAGCTTTGGCTTTCATCGGCCGTTCTTCCTGCTGCTTGAGCTTTCTCAGTTTCAACAGAATCATTGCATAAGAAATAATTATGGTGATGAAGGGGATGAGAAACGCCACAACAGTGGAGAGCAAAGCTTTGGAAGACGTATTTTTGAGATACAACATGCTGCACGTGACAGTTGAGTTGTCGTGGTTCTTTTTTGAGAAAAGTGATGGGCTCATAGAAACAGTAACTACCACCCAAAGTATGACAACAGCTATATTTGCATACAAATGCTTCCTAATAGTCTGGGATCTTAAAGGGAAAACTACAGCCAGTAATCTGTCCAGGCTGATGAAACTCATCAGGAAGAGGCTGCAGTACATGTTCAGGTAGAAGAGAAAACATGTCAGTTTACAGAGGATGCTCCCAAAAGGCCAGTAGCTGTCAGACAGGTGGTAAACTATACGCATGGGTAGAATAAGGACGTAACAGATGTCTGCGATTGATAGATTTCTCAGGAAGACCTTAGAGGAAGAGATGCCTTTCTGGTGAAAGAAGGTCCACAGCGCCAGAGCATTTCCAGGCACAGCGATGATGAAAACCAGGGTGTAAAATATGGAGAGGAGGATATCCCACAGTGCCATAGATGTCCTGTTAGAGTACACCTTGTTGAGAATCACTATGATGTGGCACAAAATACACATAATAACCAGTTATGACATTTTACAACCCTGATACATTCTGCAGACTTATTATGATGTTCAGTATGCAAACAAAACCGAAAATAACAAAGGTACCAAGCCAAAAACATGATGTGAAAACATCTCTTGCCACGTCATGAGTAAATGAAACTTAGGAAGCGGAATTCATTTTGTTTGACGCAGTCTTAAGCTGGTAATACTGTTGTTTTCTTAACATAGAAATTAAAATGTTTTATAAGATTCGAAACAATTGCAGGGGAAAAATATTATGTTACACCCAGCTGTTAGGAAAATTACTATCGTACTAAAATCAGTTCTCAAGAGTAAGGGCATAACTTTGTCTACCATGGGTGGGGGGG
>NW_013952502.1:1340136-1353222 GCF_001266775.1 Austrofundulus limnaeus | reverse complement strand
GGGTTATATTGACTGGATCAAATTATTGTGGGGGTCATAACCCCTTTAACCCCCCTGCAAATTACGCCTATGGTCAAGAGCGTTAAAAAATTAACTTCAGTAACTTTAAAATGTATTTTCAAGGAAGTCATTTCAAAAAAATGTTTTTAATTGCCTTGTAGTTTGAAAACTCAACTAATATTTTTATCCCACCTCTAAGTTTTGATATAATAAAGGTTGGTCTTCTAACAGGACATAAAAAAATCAATCCTTTTGGCAAAATTTTCTTTTCACTAATGTCATTTTTTTGAAGTTATCCCCATGTTCAACTTTTTTTTTATTTAAGAAAGTGCTAAATCATTGCAACAACAAAAAGCCCAATCATTACACCAATAATAGTAAAAATCTAATTTGAATGTTAAAAGTCCTCTTGAGATGTTTATATATACAGTATTTTTGGTGTTTTTTTGTATTTTATCAGATTGTTCTTTACTTTTCTGCTCAGTTTATTTGTTAAACTGTATTTTATTCAGTTTGTAAATTATAGTGTTTTGAAAATACATTCATACCATTAAATAAAGTTCTATAGTTAATCCGAAAAGTACTCAGCTATCTGGTGTTCATAATTATAATCTTACCTTTAAATGCAGCGAAGCAGAATCATATACTAGCAGAGGAAGACACTAGTGGTAAAATGACAAACAGGTGAAGGAAGCAGAAGTGAAAAGTTATGAATAACACACAAAAAAGTCCCGGAAACACAAATACAAAATGTCACACTCAAACCAGGAAACCAGAAAATACAAATGAACAAATAAATAAATAAAATAAAAAATGCCACAGGTTCAGTGCACTACACACATGCAAGTCTTTATTTTTGCTAGTCCAACACACTTTTGTCTTTACCACATTGTTCATTTATAGCTGGATTTAAAGCTTTACAAAAAAGAAAGAGAAAACCAAATATTTACAAAATCTATCTGTGCAAACATGTTTTTTTCTTTTACATCACTCTCCTAAAGTATTTAAAAGGCATGCATACAAATAAACTTTGGTATGTTAACAAAACTACTTATTTTCTTAGTAGAAGCATTTACTTTATGTACATGTGGTTGAATCAATTAGTCATTTTTCAGTACAGGTTACACTGAGAGCAACAATATGTGTTAACAAACCGAAACCAGCAGTACAACCACTGAGGGTTGACACTTCAGCCTCACCAAGAGAGTGCACGTAATGTCCTCTGATGTCCATGATAGTTAGGCATGAAGTGAGTTATTATACAACAACTTTGGCAAATAAGCACATTAAAAAAAAGTTCATTCTAACAGCTGTAATTTAGTCAAATAAAATGGCAGTTCATATGGGTGGAAAAAATACTCTGAGAAATTTAAAGATAGTACTGAGAGTAACTTTAAATGTGTGCACACATTTTGTAAAAATTCATTTAAGACATTTACAAGCGTTTGAATGTCTGTCAACTCCGGAAATATAGAGGATTAAATATTCTAATTATTCAATTTCTGCTTTCAAAATAAAACAATGTACATATTTTGTGACTGTAAAGCAACTCTATAGTCCCTACCCTAACTACAACAGGAAAATATTTTTCAGCACAATAAAAGCCTTTCACTTCAACTACAAAATAAAAACAAAAAAACTATAGGTATGTTTTTGTTACATTATCAGATATTGTCATAATTTCTTGCACACCTTTAAGAAAAAAAAAAACAATGTGTGATCCAACATTTGAAAAAGAAGTGAAGATGAGAGTGAATAAAAGCAGTGTGCGAATGCCAGTGTCAAATAAAATGTGAACAATGTTTAATACTTTTAAAGTAAAAAAAAAAATACAATAAAAAATAACAAAAAGGGAACAACCCAAACCAAAACTATTTTACATGAAACAAAATCAGGTCTACCTGGGGGGGGGGCAAAAATGAGGCTAAGTTGTGTCCTTAGCGGCTGTGGCTGATGGGATGCTGGATTTACCGTTGCTGCCGTTGTGGGACCTGTAGTTGGTGAAGCTGGGGGTGTGTATGGTGCGGATGCTCTTTCCACCTGGGCCCAATGGTGTGGGTGACAGAGGGGAGGGGGAGAAAGAGGAGGAGGAGGAGGAGAATGAAGAGGAGGAGGAGTGCACTCGACCATTCTGAGTCTGTGAGGAAAACGACAGAGTTTTACCTGTGTGCTGTGAAGGTGAGGGGAGTTTAAGGGATCCGTTAGACAGTGAGGGGATATGGGAGGAGGGGAGGGAACCGGAACGAGGAGCATGAGAGGACAGGATGGAGGACTTTGTTGCAGAGGGACAGGAGGAGGAAGACGGGTTAATGGGATTATTAGTAGCATCTGAGTTTTGCGCAGACTGGGAGCTGCTTTTAGCAGAGCTAGGATAAAAAGCAGGGATTTTAGAGATGGGTATAGTAGGGGAAGTAGTTTTATGATCCCCTCCCACTCTTTTAGCACTTCCGTTAGCCTGCAAACAGATGCCAGAACAAACACTTGCTGTCAAAATGAAAACTGGTAAAATAATACATGTAAATAGGCAAGGCGATGTTAAACAAAACTAAAAGTTATTCACATAGACAGTATGACTGAACAAACATATATATTTCTAAAGTACTACTACAGTAAAAGACACCAAAAAACAAATATAAAGGGTCTGTTTTTCCACTAGGAATGTGAAACATCTTAAACCGAGAGATATGTTACCAAGAAAAGGAACACTGCAAAGGTTAGACAGCGTGAATGCAAACAGGATTTCCACACCACATGTCTGTGTTAGAGGGAGTGTTAGGCCTCACGAGGGGCTGTGGCAGAAAACGGAGAAGCCAAAGATGCACACAAGAAAACGAGTGAATTGGAAAACAGCATTAGGGTTTTGAAGAGTGGCAGCAGACAGGGGAAATGTGAACTCGGATGAGAGGGTTATGCCAAGGTCCTGACGGGAAGGAAATATGCTTCACCGTGGGGTTAACGAAGCTGAGCAGCAATGTTGGGTTTGAGCAGAGTTGCAATGTGAGAAGGGAGGAGGCAAAAACAAGTCGGTTAAATCTGTATGTGTACATTGCCAAAAGAGCCGGAGGAATTGGCGACACTGTTTAGGAACTCAGCTGTGATGGGAACTGGAGATGTGATGGGAACTCAGATGATGACAGGACAGGATTCCACTTTTCTTTGCCCTTTTTTTTTCCTTTTTTATTTAGCCACCAACACAGTCAAGACCATGAGCAGTGTGGACATGCAGAAGCGTACAGTACAGTGATGTTATGGGGTAACAGTCAAAAGTCAAACATGCCTTTGTGTCATTGCAGACTCAACAGAAACAAGAACAGATCCACAGTTGCCACTGTGGTGACTTTATTTTTTTAAAACACTTGACATCTCACAGCTTTTGTAGTCTTTTAATCCCCCTTATATGCTTCATGCTTTCGATTTCCTATTTGTCTTTCCTCTAGTTTCTGGTAAAACCCTACATTAAAACTACCTGTCGGAACTGCCTCTGACCGTCCTGCAGTTTTTGCTGTTTTCCTGCTTTTTCAGATGTAGCCGGGGACTGCCTGGACTTTGTAGACAAAGGAATGGGCATCCGACTAGTTGGGGAAGCGACACTCGTGTTCTGCAAGGGGATCCAAATGAAAAACAAAACAAGAAATAAAAAAAGGTAGAAAAAACACACACCACATAGGAAGTATGAGAAGTCAAGACATGAAATATATATATATTTGTTTGTTTAAACACCTCAACAACACTAGTGAAAGACCATGCATCCAGTAGGAACATCAACTTTAGTACATGCAGTGAAGAATAAGGAAGTAACAAGAACATCATAAAAATGTCTTTGAAGACCGGTGTGCCATTTGCTGAAAACCTCAAAGTTTCAGCAATGAATTGCAGGAGAAAGATGATAACCAGGGACCCAATAAAATGCCACCCAATCATGTCACCATGATTCCACAGAGGCGGAAAGCCACTGGGGTATTTTCCAACATTTCTGAGCACCCGTGAAGTGGATTAATGACTTTATAATTTCAGTGGTTAGGTTTGGAATGAAGGTAGGTTGAAAAGTTAGACAAAACCCCAAAGTCTCCTGGAACAACAAGAGCTAGAGAGAGACCTGTTGTATGTTGCTGGGTACACTGAGGGCAGTGGTGGTGTTGGTGCTGGTAGAAGGAAGGACTTTGGGACGAGGAAGAACCTGAGGTTTAGTCTTCTTCTGCAATGAGCTTTTGCTGGCTACTTTCGATGTTCTGGAGTTAGGGAGAGAGGAAGACCTCTTCAGCCCAGCTCCTTCTGAGCTTTTCCCATGACTTGCTTTAGAGTCTTCAGTGCTGACTAGCTCGTCAGGGGAGCATGGTCCCATCTCACTAATAGTGGTCTCCAGCTGCTTTATGGTCTGTTCAAGACTGTCCAGAGTTTTGTAGGTGCTTTTTCGAATCTGATCTGTCCTGCAGACATTGTCTGAATTCTGCCACTTTTGTGTGGTAGGTTCTGATCCCTTGGAGGTTTCTGCAAATGATTTTGAGCGTGTAATTTCAAATCTCTTTGCTTCTTTGTGATGCCGAACTGTGCCATCGCATTCTTCCTCATCTTCATACACCACCACCTGTAGAGTCTTCTTTCCAGGCTTGGTGCTAGTTCGAATTGCCTGTGTCAGTGCTGACAGCTGTTTCTTTGGAAACTTAAACTTGAACTTCTTCTTGTCCTGTTTGGCATCTCCATTTGACTCTGCGTTCATTCCGCCGTCTGTTAGTTCTGATATTGAGGATGTGGATGAGGATGATGACCTGGTGGTATCTGCAGTACTCTGTGAGGAGCTGACCATTTCTCCATCAGCCAACTCAGCACCTCCAGCTTTTGCTGGAAGCCCACCACTCCTCTCGTTGTCCGACTCCTCACTCTCCTCTTGGATGGACTCTTCAGCAAGCATTTTCTCAAGTTCCTCCTCACATTCGAAGATGGTGGATAGGCGTTTGTAAGCTGAACGGATATCCATTGGTTCGTTAAAAATGATGATGACAGGCTTCTTGTTAAAGCCATTATCCTGTGGCAATGTAGGATCAGCAGTGTCATTTGGTTTCTTTCCTGCACTGCCTACTGTAACCGTCTGAACGCTCCCTTTCTTGGCACTAACCAGTTCTTGGTACTCTCCACAAGACAGGGCCTGAACCTTAGTGTTAGTAATCATAAACGCTATGTTGTCTGGGGGCGGAGGTGCTTCTTCTCCAGGTAAGTCTGGACTAAGACTAGCTCCTTCATCACCATCTTCAAGAATAACCCTAGGTTTATCACTTTTATTACCTGAAGTTTTTTTGGATGTTGGAACAAAAGGTTTAGGGGCCTCCTTAACAGGATTGGCTGTTGTGGTCACCACTTGCTCAGGCACAAATTTTTTATTTATGGGAACATGCCCTGAATTCATTTTGATTTTCTTATCAGTTTTTGTTTTGCTGACGATTTTTTCCTTCTGAATTTCTGCACCAGTCTTCAAGGATTCGGCACGTTTAACTTGCTTCCGTGGCAGTTTGAATCCATTGAGTCCAACAGGTTTAGGTGATATAGGTGGAGGCGTGACTGCAGAGGGTGATTTGGGTGGTGGAGACAGAGGCGGCAGTTGCTGTTGCTGGCTTGAAGATTTGTCAATAACAGTGACATTTGACACCTGTGTTGGAGGTTGTGTGGGCTCTCTGTTTTCTGGGATGCCCTCCACTCCTGATGGGGGTGGCTGATCTTTGGGAATCTGGCCAGTCACGTAGTATATAACCTGCAAGACAAAATAACATTTGTGACTGCTTTTTAACTTTGAAAGTCCAAAATGTACAGCAAAAAACTGTGAACAGAATGTTAGGATATAAATATCATACATACCCCTGGGCTCTGTCGCATAGTTGTGTTTCCGTTTTCATCCGTTTCTGGATCTTTATCTTCTCGACTGGATTCTGAGCTCTGCTAGGACAATGTGTGAGGGAATAATATTACTGTGCAACTGGTTTACGAAGTTGCAGCAGATTAACTCGGAATTATGTTAATTAGTCAATTATAATTAACTCTGAAAAATGGCTGCAGAAGCAATCATCTAGTGTCAAAACTGACAATTATTGTAAATATTGACAGTTGTTTTATACTGTATTATTATTTTTTTCTTACTGCTCTGATAATAAATTGTATATAAAATGTATGCAGGACAAATAAATGCATTTATCTCTTACAGAGCTAAAATTATCCTCTTTCTACTTCATTAATTTCTAAAAATCTACAACTGTATTCCAATTTTGGTTACGCCGTTTTAATTTGGCATTTTTTAACAAAGTTTTAACATAATTCCAGCAACATTACTTTATGTCTAAATGTTGAACATTGTATTATTTACCAAAAACAGAAGCTTAAACATGTGATACATCTCCAATTTATATAAATCTGACAAAGCTGTTTTGAAAAAATGACTTTGAATAGAATAAAACTTGTAGCTGGATCAGCTACAAAGGTGTGAAGCTTGGAAAAACGGAGGTGAAATTGTGCAAAGACAAAGAGAAATTGAAAAAAATTTTTTTCAGAAAATAAGGGAGGGAGAAGAACATGCAAAGTGGTCAGACTGACCTTTGATGAACCAAGTCTGCAAAAACACATTGTGTCTACAAACGTGAGTTTTAACTATGTTGATTATCTTAATTAATAAAAAACAAACCCATACTGTATATATACTGTTGATTTTGTATGAAGATTGTCATCAAAAGGAAGACACGAGACAATTTATTTGCCTGTAAGATAAGTTACAGGTCTTTATTGGTTTGGAAGAAAAGACAAATGATTAAATCAGTTTTCAGAAACATCGTACAAAAGACACAGCAGCTTTTCAGAAGCTCAATTTTATGCAGACTTAATCCTGTCAAGAACCCAGCGGTGAAATCCAGCAGAATCAAAAGGAGTAGGGAAAAAATGAGGAGGTAGGGAAAGGAGTGTTGTGGAGGCAGCCGCTATAGGATTTTTAAAAATGTTTCTCTTGAGCCAAAGCAAGAGCACAGGGGTTGTATAAGCATTAGGACAGCCATTGATTGTATCAAACAGTAGGTAGAGGCAGGCAGTTAGCTGGGCAGCTGCATGACGGCATATATGTTACCTTTTTCTCTTTGAGCGGTAACAAAGTTCCTGGTCTTAATTCTTTGATTTGAGGTTCAATTCGAGTAGTAGATTCAACCAAATTTTTCACCCCTACATCCTTAACTGTGCACTTCTGGAAAACCTGAAGAGTGGAGAGAGGCCAGAGGGACATAGGGACAAAGGTTTTGAGGAGGACTCTTTAGACCACTGCCACCAGTTGTTCAAATCTAGTGGGCTGCCAAGGAGGATCCTCTTTTGGCAGCTGTCAGCCTTTGCCACTTCCAAGGAAATCAATCACCACAAGAAAAGATGAAAAGCAACAGACTCCCGCCCACAACACAGACTTGAATCACCCTTAAATCCATTGACTAGATTTGAATATATTTGATAGGATATGTATGAATGTTGGTGTTTCTGTGCAGCTCACCTGGAGCTCCGCCATGATCTTATCCCCTTCATCCTCTTCTTCTCTGGTATCAGGAGTGACGAGGGGAGGTGTGGCAGGTTTTGGCTTGATCTCCGGGACAGCCTTTGCTGGTTTTGGTTGGGGAGAGGAAGGTGGAGCATCCTCCTCACCCTCCTGTAAAAAGTCATGCTGACTAAATTAATTATTTCTTGCTGCAAAACCATAAAATAAGGCAGCGAAGTTATTCAAATGCTAGCATCACAGTGTTAACTAGCGTTGAATTGAACAAAGGACCAGGAGTTATATGGGAAACTTGTAACCACTTTTACATTACAATAATCCAAGTACAAGGGCAACTTATTAGTAGGAGGTGTTTTTTTAATATTTAGGCAATTATTTATGTATATTAGCCTAATCCATAGTCTTTAATGAGCTAAGCTACTCCATGCAAACAGGCCTGACAATGATCCTTTTACAACTTCCTTCCTCACTGACCTGTGCTGAAATGCTCTCCTTCCTGGTGGTGTACACCACCTCACCAGAACGAGCCGTCGTCATTCCTGAGCTGGAACTAGTGAAGGTTTTCCTCGGAGGAGGAGGTGGCGGAGACTTATTGGCTTTATCAGACCCCTGTTTGGACAAACTGTCAGCTTCTGGCTTGATGGCAGCTTTTGAGGGTTTCTCCATTGACGGCTTAGCAGATTTCTCCATCAGAGGTTTTGGGAGTTTCTCCAACCCCTTCTTAAAGGGTTTGCCTAACAGAAGCTCCTCTGTCATGCAAATTAGTAAAAATGTGTAGAAAAAAAAGATATGTTAATATGATTTACTGATGCACATAATGAGATTTTATGTACATTTTTTGTGGTTACACAAAGTTTGATTGGTACCTGACAGTGGCTCGACGGGGCTGGGAATGTTTCCTTGCTCTACAATCCCAGCAGAAGGTAGTAGCTGGTTTTCTTCTACCCCTAGGTTTGGAATTCCCTTCATCATATTGGCCTGGGCTTCTTGAAGGATCTTCTCAAACTCCTTTCCATCATAATGACCCATGTTCTGCCTTTTCTCCTCCCACTCCTTCTCTTTAGCCTGCAGGTAAAAAAGAAGTAAAAAAAACATAAAAGAGCCTCAAACTTCTCTGAGCAGTAAACTGACCCTTTTCAGTAAAAAAAAAAGAAGACAAAAAACACAATAGATTTGAGATTTTGGTGAATTTCATTTTTTTTTTTTGTTATTTGCTAAACATACCTCTATGGAAACAGCTCTGTTTTTATTTTTATCCTGACTGTTCTGTAGCTCTTCTATAACAAGATCTTGATGTGGAGTGCCGTTCCCATTATTCACACGTTTCCCATACGTCTTCTTTTGGTGGACAGGACTCTGTGGATCTGAAATAGCTCCTTTGGGATCCTCCAGCCCATGAGTCTTGTTAATGTTGGGGCTGGGCATGAGAGTGGGGCTGGGGGTGAGAGGAGGACTAGGCTGAGTGGTGAGGGCTGCAGACTGCTGAGACGGCTGCATGTGAACTGGAGAACTCTGGACATGATGGATGACCACAGGGGAGGAGGGCATCATCTCGGATCTGATGGTGGAGTTCTGGGGCTCAAGTGGGGCTGAAGTCGAGCTAGGCTGGACTGATACAGGGGGAGCTTCTGCAGTAGCTTCTGTAGTGACTGCATCAACGTTACCCACTGTCTTAATAGGATCAAGTCCTTTCTGAGAACTCTCTGTTGCACATCTGCAGAGAGGAGGGAAACACAAATAGGGTGATGTTTTTTTAAAGGTGAAAGAAAAGCCAGAAGCATGTTTGGTATGTGTGGCATATTAAAATGGAAAAGAGCTTGCAGTGTTCACCAAATTAGGTCACTTATCGTTTCAGTGAGGATTGTTGAAGGAAATCTAGCTAGATGCCTCATTCTTCTGTTCACACAGAATGACTTCTTTGATGGGATGAAAGCTGGCCTACCACTGTAATCAAACTTTACAGTCTCCCACATCATACACTCTTTTGAAAAGCCCTGCATAGACAACACACATGCATGAGCTGCTGAGCTGCTGAGTTCTCAACGAGCTTAATCAACTAAGGTATAATGTACTGGTAAGCTTGGTTCTCAGGTAAATATACTATATAATTTAATATGTTTAAGGCATTTATAATCTATAACGTCATAACTGTTATTAATTGGCTTTTCATTATTATAAACTGGACGGAGAAACTGTGGAGAGTCTAGAGTTTTTCATCGACGAGTGTTTTGAAAAAATAGTCATGGGTAAACTGAAACATACCTCCGGCAGCGTAGCTACCATGTCAGTTAGCACGCCTACATCAAAGAGGAATCGCTCGGCAAGATCCGACGATATTTCAAATATTTCTCCAGAAATGACAAGTTTTAAGGACATGCTGGAGTCTATCGATCAAAAGCTAAGCAGTTTAGATAGCCGGCTAGCTTTAGTGGAGGTGCTGCATAAAGAATTCCAGGCTCTGAAGGTATCACTGGAGTTTAGTCAGGAGCAAGTATCTACGCTAGTTAACGAGAACAGAGTTGAAAGGAAAATTGTCTCAAATCACTGAGGGGATGTCACAGCTGTCTGGAGATAATAAAAAGATGAAGGAAACCATCTTAGATATCCAGGCCAGAAGCATGCGGGACAACCTCGTGTTCTCCAGCATCCCTGAGAAAGCTAATGAGTACCCAGAGGCTACAGTCCGGAGCTTCATTCAGAACCAGCTGAAACTCTCCATTGAGACGGTAAACAACATCACCTTCGACTGTGTGCATTGGATGGGAGGTAAGAGACATGACAGCAAACGACCACGGGCTATTGTTGCAAAATTTGAGCATTTCAAACAGAACGAACAGTTTATTAGCTGTGGGAGGGAGCTACGTGGTACTAGCTTCAGTGTTAACCCTAAAGTATACCTCGATCACCGTCGTGTTTTGTTTCCCATCAGAAAAAAGCATCTAGCTGAAGGCTGCAGAGCTACAATAGCAATAGATAAACTGTATATTAATGGCCAGTTGTTTAGAGACCCTGAGATCATTCCTTGGCTGTATTAGATCTAACGTCAAGGTTAGTGAAACTCGGATTTATTATCATTATTTTTATTATTATTTTTATGATTAATATTATTACTACATTTAATCACCTGTTATAATGTTAAGTAAGCACAGTTTGTCGGTGGGTACACATTTGGTGAGCACAGTGGCTACTTTTTGTGTTGGTGGTGGGGGGGGTTCTTTTTCTGTTTTTTTTCTGTTCTTTTTCTGTTCTATTCTGTTCTTTTTGGGGGGTTTTTTCATCTCTTTACTATCACATTATTTTTTTCTCTTATTTCTTTATTTCTAACACCACAATTACTTGTACACAAGCGCACAAACCCACACATGCTCATATTCCATACATCCAAATACTTAATAATAAAACATATGCTTCATTTAACTTCAAACACATCACACACATTTTTATACATCTTACATACTACATAGGTATTCTCAAAATCTTGACTAATCATCACTCACTGTCAATGACTGTCCCTGAGTGTCCCTACTGTTATGATAACGGGCGTGGTTTAATTTTATTCTCACAAATACTGCGATGGGTGATTTAAGGTTTGTCACATGGAATATAAACGAAGCCGGTACCCAACAGAAAAGATATAGAGTTTTTAACCAGCTTAAAAGATTAAAGGCAGATGTTGTATTACTACAAGAAATTCATAAATTAAATTCAACTGTGGATGATCTTAAATCTCCTTAGTTCCCTAACGTATTCTCAGCCTGTTATAATTCAAGACAAAGAGGGGTAGCAATATTAATACATAAAAATATCAACTTCACAGTATTAGATAAAGTTATTGACCCGAAGGTAGATATATAATATTAAAAATTTCTCTATTTAGCCAAAAATACTGTATTGCAAGCATATATGGTCCAAATGTGGATGATACCTCATTTTTTCATGATTTCTTTTCTGTTCTATCAAATCACCTGGATTGCTCACTGCTTCTCGGAGGCGATTTCAACTTAGGTCTAAATAATAACATTGACAGGATGAATACGGCTGGAGCTCAGCACAGTTGGCAATCCACAAACATAGTTAAACAATACATGAGTGATTATGGACTTTGCGATGCATGGCRTGCTCTTCACCCTGACAACAAAGAATATACGTTCTTCTCACATGTTCATCACTCTTATTCTCGCCTGGACTATTTTTTAGTCAGCAGTTCATTGCTGACCAATATTTTAGACAGTGAGATACACCCTATTGCTGTCAGTGATCATGCACCAGTCTCTTTAACCTTAGTTGATAAGAAATAAATAAAAACAAACATAAATTGGAGATTTAATACATTATTGCTCAATGATGAACAGTTTTTAAAATATTTTAAAGAGGAATGGACATCATATCTAGAGTATAATGACTTACCAGGAACATCAGCATCTACTCTCTGGGAGGCAAGATAATATCATACTCAACAAATAAAAAGAAAAAAGAAATTGAACGTATTCACGAACTAGAGGAAGCCATCAAATTGTTAGGAACTTTGCAAGGCGAAGGAACTTTGCAAGGCGAAGAAATACAGCAAAGAATGCAGAAGGCAAAATTACAGTTAAATGAATACATAGACAAAAAAACAAATTCATGATACAATGACTTCGATTAGAAAATTTTGAACATAGTAATAAATCAGGAAGTTTTTTAGCTAACCAGCTTAAAATGAATAAAGAAAAAACAACTATATCTCATATTAAAAACATAACTGGGAATATAGTTTACGATTAGGGAGAAGTAAGTAATGTTTTCAGAGACTTCTATCGAGTTTTATACACTCCGCAGATAAACCCTTCAGATAAGGATATTGAACAATTTTTGGAAAAAGTGTCACTTCCAAAATTATCCGGTAACCAGTCTTTAGAACTAAACTCTCCAATAACATCAGCTGAATTATGTGAGGCTGTTAAAAACATGCCTAACAAGAAAGCTCCAGGACCGGACGGGTTCCCAGCAGAATTTTATAAAGAATTCTGGAATATTCTGGGACCAGTATTTTTCAGAATGCTTCAGGAATCAGAGGAAAATGGCAGGCTTCCATGAATTTGGCCAACATAAGTCTCCTATTAAAACCAGGTAAAGACCCAGTACTACCTGGTGGGGGTGTATTGGGGTTGGGGTGGGTTTCTTGGGGGCTGGCCGCCGGGGGTTCCGGAGCAGGGGTGATGCTGCTCTCGCTCTGGGGAGGGCCTTGGTGGTTCTGGGGGATGTCTTCTGGTGGCTGCATATGGGCCCTTGGGTGGTTTGTAGCGGCGGTCATGGGTCGCTGGTCCGGTTGCCTGGCCGTGCTGGGGTGGGCGCGGGGGGCTTGGGACTCTGGGGGTGTGCCGCCCCTGCGCTGTGGCTCTAGTGGGGCGGGGGGGCTTGGGCTCTGGCGGGCGGGTTGCCGGGCCCTGGGCCGGTGTGTGCCCTGGTGCCCGGCTCTGGGCTGGGGGCCTCTGGTGCGCTGGTGGTCTGCCGTTCTCATGGGCTGTGGGGTAGGGTTGGCTGGGGGCATGACATGGAGCTAGTGGGGGGTCGACCCAGCCTGGATGTCGTTGTGTTATATG
>NW_013952502.1:1334650-1338020 GCF_001266775.1 Austrofundulus limnaeus | reverse complement strand
CCCCTATAGTCTGATCTGGGGGGTGGGTGAGCGGATCTTCCCGTGCCGGTGCCCCTTGGGGCTCGGCGCTCGGGATTCCTCCACAGTCACTATTAAATATTCCATTGGAGAAATCTTGTATATACACGCATGTTCACAACCTCTCACAAACAGGTGTTCTGATCTGGGGGGTGGGTGAGCGGATCTTCCCGTGCCGGTGCCCCTTGGGGCTCGGCGCTCGGGGGTCCTCCACAGTCACTATTAAATATTCCATTGGAGAAATCTTGTATATACACGCATGTTCACAACCGCTCACAGACAGGTGTTCTGATCTGGGGGGTTCTGACTGGTCACTGAGTGTGTATATATGTCTGTGTGTATATATGTCTGTGTGTATATATGTCTGTGTGTATATACTGACAATATTTATGAATGTAGTCATGTATGTATGTATATCTTTATGTATGTATGGGTATGTGTATGCAGTACATTTTAAATGCCCTCCATGTATTTATCCATTTATTTTTCAGGTGAGCGGACAGATGTTGAGTGTGTGGTCCTGCGTTTTGTTGGTGTATATTTAATATACTTCTAATCGCTATTTCAATCTTTCTATCTTTCTAATTACTTCTCTCTCTGCTTTTCTCTCTCTCTATTTTCTCTTCACTTAAAAAAATCACTGATGATGAAGAAATAAATAAACTAAATAAACTAATATTTGGTTTTGTTTTCTACTGAAGTGACACACACAAACACACACACAAAAAAAGCCCTGCATAGTCCTTTTTGATTTCATCATTAATTCCCTTTTATGCACTCAGCCCCTACACTTCAGGACCTGTTCCCCCTGATCCCTACTTTAACCCCATCCACCCCTCCCCCCCTTTTTTCCTCCTCCTCTTACCTCCTCAGAGTGCTGAGGGTGTCGGTCAGGCTCTTGACCCGTTTCAACATGCTGTCGAGTTTGTGAGGCTCCTCCTTCAAAAACTTGACAGCCTCCACCTCGACTCTGAGGACAGCTCGCATTCTGGTTTGGAGGGCTGGAAATTCTCCTGAAAGTTACCAATTTAATAGTCAGATTCTGTAAAAATAGTTAGATGTAGACTGACTGATTGGACAGATGATTGGCAGTACACTTTTATGACAAGTGACACTACACACTTGTGCCAATCAAAAAGCACTTTTTGTGATAAGTATGTCTTTCACTGGGATACCTTTTTTGGCACAGCATCGACACGACGATCAAAAACACAACGAGCTAACTTTTATAGAAAATACATCATATCGAGGAGGCGGGGCAAGATGGCGGAGGAGTGAGACATGTGTCGCGTGGCTCACGCTCCGACTTGTTCAGTTTGTGGTTCTATACTAAATGTCCTTGCTGTTTTAAACATTTGGTCCATTCGGACTCGACCCCTGAGTGATTATTGCCTGGAAGAGTAGAAGAATGGCGACAAACTCTAGGAAAGGCAAACATTCTAGCTCAATGGATGTTAGACCTGACACCACCTCAGAGCTAACTGCAGCTAAAGCCGGACCTTCGGCGCCCTCCTCTCCCTCCCGCAGCGAGGCGGACGCACTCTCCTTGAADTCTGACATTCTTGCCGCTATAAAAACCGATCTCTCAGCTGTGATCAAATCCRAAATAAAAGCGGCTTTGGCTGAAGAGTTCACTCTTATTAAAGGGGAGCTACAAGCTGTGAGAGCTGAGGTGGCTAACGGCACGATGCTACTGCGCGCAGATCTGGACCACGTTAAACAGAGCGTTAAAGAAGTGGAGGACGGCTTGTCAACCTGGTCCGACGAGTTTGTTTCTCTGCGCACCACTGTGTTTGAACTGAAAGAAGAAGTCGGTGGGCTCAAAAAGAAGTGTGACGATATGGAAGGGCGCATGAGAAGGTGCAATGTGCGGATTATTGGAGTTCCTGAAACGYCAGAATCCAGCTCCACTTCAGCAGTGGCTAAACTGCTAGCAGAGGTTCTACAGATGGATAAAGAGMCACTGGTTGACCGAGCCCATCGCTCTCCAGGTGGAAACAGGTCAGGCGGTAAGTCGCGGGTCATTGTTGCGAAGCTGCACTATTATCAAGAATGTGTGGAAATACTACGTCAGGCTCGGAGTCATGGTCCTCTTCGTTTTAAAGAGACACCGGTCATCATCACATCTGACTACACGGCAGCTGTGGCCAAGGCTCGAGCGGCGTTTACGGAGGTGAGGAGGCTCCTTCGCAACCGACGTGATGTTCGCTATGGCCTGCTTTTTCCTGCATGGCTCCGCATCTCTCATGGGGAGGAAAACAAGGAGTTCATGGATGCCAATAAAGCAATGGACTACGTTAAAAAGAGGATCATCTCGGCGACGGACAACGAGGACCGGCGTTGACCGCAGGTCCAATCTTCATCGATCCATTATGACTGTCAGGTTGTAATGAACCTTTCAACTTTATGTCCCGCGTTATATCTTGTTTAATTTTAGACATTATTCTCAGGGACGACATTCCTCTTTTTGTTCTTTGTACGAGAATTTCACAGGGGGTCTGTCCAGATCTTGGTTAGTGATTTATTTATCAGTGCTGCAAGGAGCATAAACAGTAATAATATTTTAAAGTAAGGGAACCCCTTTTTTAAATTTTTTCTGTTATTGTTATTTAGTTGTGGCGGGAGTCCAGACAGGGAGTTAAGCCCCCCAGTATAAGCACAAATGTGTGGATTATTTGTTTGTTGGGTTCTCCGTGTTTTTTTTTAGGAGAAAGGGGTGGGACTATCCTGGATCTATTTGTTTTGAGAATGTCTTTTTCAGGTTATTTTTTTGTGATGGTTTGTGGATATCGTACTACAGTCCGATTGACCATACATGAGCAGTTCTAATATTAACAGGTTCATCAACAGTCACCCAGTTAACTGTGTGAGTTGGAATGTGAAATCCCTCAATGGTYCAGTGAAATTTAGGAAAGTTATGACACATTTAAGACAACTTGATGCTAATATTACTTTTTTTGCAGGAGACCCATTTGTGTAAGGCAGACAGTGCAATTCTGCTCTCTACTGGCTAGAAGACTCATTCTTCTTCGATGGAAGGATACACATCCTCCAGTATATGGTCATTGGTTAAGAGAAGTTATGTCTTACATTCATTTAGAGAAGATTAGATATACTGTTAGGGATCTGTAAACAAATTCTTTGACATCTGGCAGCCATTTATATACTACGTGGAGAAAATTTCCGCAGATAACTTTGTGTAAAGGTCAAATATTGGTTCTTTGTACACAAACCTGTGATTTGAATTTTCTGTTATATGAATACAAGATGTATTTATGGTTTTTTTTTTTTGGTGGATCCGGTGTAGGTGGGGAGGGACGGGAGGGTTCTTGGGGGTGTGTGTTTTTTTGTT
>NW_013952502.1:1330911-1334640 GCF_001266775.1 Austrofundulus limnaeus | reverse complement strand
ACAGATTTATAGCCATTTTTGCCTCTACCAATGCCCATTAGCTGCAGTGACCATAATGCTATGGGTTTATTCCAAAAGTTAACCACTTGTAGATGTAGATCTAATAAATACTTTCTGAAAGTTTCATTAAAATCCATGTAGTGGATTTGTGTGTGTTTTTTTTTTTTTTTTTTTGGTAGATCCGGTATAGGTGGGGAGGGATGGGAGGGTTCTTGGGGGTGTGTGTTTTTTTTTTGTTCTTTGTTTGTGTTTTATGTTAAAAATAATAAAAAAAAACTTTGAAAAAAAAGAAAATACATCATATCGATACCAGATAAAATGCCAATTTGTAAAAATTACTGACTAATTAAACACAATTATTGATGTGAGAGCTATAAATTAGTGTGACTGTATTGTTAGAAAGAGGTCTGTCTGTCGTATCTTACCTTTAAGGCCTGCCAGAGATTCTCCCACATTCCTCAGAGTTACAGCTCCCTCCTCCACATCCTTCAGGGTCACCACTCTGAGTGCTGCTGCCGAGTCGTTCTGCAGAGAACCTACATATTGTTCCAACTCACTGCGAAGACAACAAAATGTTTTTTTGTCAATTAGGTCACAAAAAAACACATTGCACACAGTGCTATATACTTTTTACCAGAATAAATGAAAACTCAAGGATTTTTTTGGATCAAGAAGATTCTGCTGTGCTAAGACATATTTTTCTTTTGTGCAACTATTATTATTCATATGTATATACGCTTTGGAGACACCAGGGGGCAGGGCACAATCATTAATCTTTGAGACCATAAATAAGTCTGAAATGACCAGAGGTGAAAGCAATGATCCACATAAAGGGGAAAAAAAGGTGCATAATGTATAAAACACA
The DNA here is from genome assembly GCF_001266775.1 of Austrofundulus limnaeus. Classification (NCBI taxonomy): domain Eukaryota; kingdom Metazoa; phylum Chordata; class Actinopteri; order Cyprinodontiformes; family Rivulidae; genus Austrofundulus; species Austrofundulus limnaeus. Next base: position 1,333,775 of record NW_013952502.1, on the reverse strand, counting down.
TACGTATATGCCAGACTATCAATCAATATTTTCACCATTCAGATCACTTTCCTACTGTGAAGTGTATCACTGAATACTAAAACCTTAAACTTAGCGTTTCTTTTCGAGAGGATAAAAATACCATATCCCACAGTCATTTTAAAAAGTTGGTAAAGAAAACTTTCCTTTCAGAGAGGAAATGTGCAGAATGATAACACTGTGTGCAGCAGAGAACAGCTAAAATGGTGTTTCATTGTGTTTAAGCACCCTCGAGGAGCACCCTTTTATTGAAGTCTTCTAAAGTATTTTGTGATGAATAAGAAGTGATGGGAATAAGGCTGCAGACAAAGGGTTGGGCTAATATAAGCACATATTTCTGGTCACTTCTTTGAATGTATGAATATTGTATATTTGTAATGTTTTTGTTGATTTCTGTTGTTACGTTCAATAAAACAGACAGTGTTTAAAAGACAGTGAGTAAAATGGGCAGCTCTGCCAAGACTAGTTGGTAAGAGAAGTCATGGAAATTCTAGCCGAGGACAAGGAAAAAAGATTGTTAATCTGTATCAAGCCTCTGTCATTGTGTTTGTTCTTGTGGCTTAATTTATAGAAAACATAAATAATAAACAATAAGCTATTTACGACTGGATCTGCTTGGCAATCATTTTGCACTTTGAATATCTTTGAGTGACCTGAGTTTGAAAAAACAGTGATTAATTGTGGCCAGGTTGACAAGCTAAAGGCTAGCCGGAGCCAACAACTCAGTCTAGTCAGAAGTGATCTGTATTTCTCCAAACTGAGGTCATTCAATGAGACACTTTTAGTTTTCCTTTTTGACTCGTCTTAAACCTGGGCAGTTTTCATAACCACACCTCATTCAAAGCGAAAGCAGATTTGTTTTTGCTGGCTCACAAATGGTTGGATTTCAAGAATAATACAGAGCTTATGTTAGCTTCAACCTGTTGGCTTTTACCATTTCTTCTTTCATCACTTGCTGTCAACTGAATTCACTCAGGTCTCTGCACACCACTGTCTTGTAAGACAAGAAGGCTTGACCTCACCTTGTAAACACCCAAATAAAAGGGATTTAATTGCTGCTCCTTGTTGCTGAGATGAGCTGAGTGAATTAAAGTAAGAACATGGTAGTATGTAATTACTCCATGGTTGGGTTTATTGTTCTACACTGAGACATACACACACATGCACACACCGCTTGCTTGTATAAACCTGTGGGCTGCAATTTGGAGGGTGTTGGCTTGTCAAAAGAGTTAGGGATTGAATGGCTCAGGTGAGCTGATGAAGAGGAACCTTTTGGGGAATTTCCTTCGAATGGAGAAACACTGTCTGAAGTTACATGGGTGTGTCTACTCTAAAGCCTGAGCAAAGTTTTGCTGCAAAGGCAACCTACTCCAGCATGCAAATTGCTGGTGTTGTTTTTATCTTACATTACCTCAACTTTTTTCTAATAGAATTAAATTTTAATTTAGTGTTGTTTTTTGTGCATTCCTACCTGAGCTGTGTGAGAACGTGCTCCTCCATACCCAAGTACTTCTGCCTGTCCTCCTCCACCAGAACTCGCTGCCTCTGGACAGGGTCTTCGAGACGCCGCATGGCCTCTGTGAGTTTAACACTGATTTCCTGCTCTGCTCGCTTCAGCTGCACCCGTAACACCTCCTGATTCTGGAGCTGTAGGGGATGCACAAAGTGAAACGGAATATCAGAGAGCCCATGGAACTAACAAACCAGCAGAGAGCTCTTAGAATGTGCAAGACAGGTGCACATGTGAAACGGCATAAAGCAGTGCAAATCAATTAAAAGGGGGGAAAGGACTCTTGCCTGCAGCTGCCTCATCTGATGGAGTTGCAACCTGAGGTCAGCAACATTCTTCCGGAACTGCAGGAGGTTGACTTGGAGAGGAGCTAAGTTCTTGTCTGATGAGGCTGTACTAATTTTGGGAGCCAAAACTGGAGAACCACCTTGGCGAAGAAGAAGAACAAGAAAAAAAAGTGAAGTTACGGCATTCTGAATCTCTTAGGAATCTTTTTGCCAATCTTTCCAATGAGCACAGATAAATGAACACTGAGATCGATGGCACTTTTAAAATGTCTGTCGATGCCTGTTCAGAGATATGGGAGGCTGAAACCATGGGAACCAGTAGAGGTAATATTTGTGTTTTGGGGAAAAAATGCCCTAAATGGTCCAAAGCAATAATAATCCAGTTCAAACCTCAGCATGAGTTTTGATTTGAAGGACCTTTAGTTGTTTTCAGGCAGGACCAGTGGCTTCTAATGGAAGAAATGCAATATTAGCTGATAAAAATAGGTTGAAACTTAGATATTTATTTTGTGATTTGCCACCACAGGAATAGCTTAATGTTTGTAATGCAATAATATCTGAGATTTAGGCCAATATGCAGTAATGTAGTTAGATATAATTTAATTAGAATGCGGTGACAAATGCTGAAACATTAATATCATAACATGCCCTTTAAGACAAAAGTTGTCTTAAAAAAATCTACCTGTAAACTGTTTTCTTTGCTAAACTTCAAGTATAGGTATTTCCAATTTCAGAAAATAATAATATAAATAAAAAAAATAAAAAGCCAGTAGCTAAAAGTAAAAATGTAATCATATCTCAAATGTCTGCAAAATAATGGAAAAGGCGGTCTCTGCCGTCACTAAGTGGGTGTTTCTTGTTGTGTGGGAGGAGTTTGTCTAAGACATGATTAGTCTGTTTGACTTTTATGGACGTGGTTTTTTAAAGACATGATTGGTTGGACTGATTATTTTGGGTGGGGTTTGAAGAAGCCGTAATCATTCATGAACACTGGGGAGCATGGGGATCGTGAAGCGTGGTCGAAACAGCCAGATAGCAATATATATATA
>NW_013952502.1:1325326-1330826 GCF_001266775.1 Austrofundulus limnaeus | reverse complement strand
TATATATGTGTGTGTGTGTGTGTGTGTGTGTGTGTGTGTGTGTGTGTGTGTGTATTAATTTTAATCATAACTCAAGACAGGAAGGTGCTAGCCACATGAAATTTGAAGGCCGTACATGTAGAGCAGGGCTAGTCAATCCTGGTCCTGGAGGTCCGCAGCCCTGCATGTTTTACTTGTTTCTCTGCTCCAACACACCCAATTTGAATGGATGATTTTCAGGCTTCTGCAGAACTTGGATGAGGTAATTCACTGACTGAATCAGGTGTGTTAGAGAAGGGAAAAAAAGTAAAACATGCAGGGCTGTGGATCTCGAGGACCAGGATTGACTATCCCTGATGTAGAGGAATGTGTAACAATTTAGCTCGGTCAAAACAGCCCTAACCTGCCTGAAAAAAGATAGTTATTTTGCAGTATGAATATTATTATTAGTCAGAACATGAGACAGGAAGGTGCTAGTCACACCAAATTTGAAGTCATTAAATTATTTAAATGACATGCTCATAATAATTTTACTATCACATTACTTCATCTTTTATCTTTCTCCACAAGACAAGTCAATCTGACCAGTCACGGTTTCACTATACTCTGCTCACCCAAGAACTGCCACCTAAATTCCAACTTTGCCAATCGTGCTTAGGACAAACTCCACCCACAGAAACAAGAAACTCACCCTGTGTACTGCAGAGAAATATTGAGAACCTTACAACCTTTACAGTCAGGTCAAAGAAGACAAGTTTTGGAGAAGCAATCTTTTGTTTAACTTCAGATGTTTGTCAAAAGTAGACATGCACTGTGAGGCAGTAAAAGCCTTTTGTTTTTGTAATCCTCAAAGTCTGCTCATGTTATGTCTTACATATTCACAACCCTGTAAAACAGGTTACAGTGTAAACTGCTGTTGCCTTTGAGTCTTTTTGACCCAACGACCATGAAAAAAAGTGCATACATGTAATAGTTTTTCAATGTTTTTTTTTCCTTTCAGCTGCTCTCTTCTGCCAGGTTGCTACAGCAAGTAAACTCACATGAGAGATGGAGAAATTGTTTCATACCAGATCCCCTTCCTGACACAACCTGGCCTCAAACCTACAGCCTTAGGATAATGAGACTGTAGCATTTACTGCCGAGCTGCCACAGCCCCTTATGTATGGTAACACTGATAAAACCTTTGATTTGTTGTTAGTTTGATGTTTGTTGTAAAGTTTCCAATGTTTAGATTATTTACAATCACAACACAGAAAGTAGGGAAGTGCAATATTGCACATGTCACGATATATCATGAAAAATCTTCAGATGGTAATAATACGCCAACAAGCGACAAAAACAATTAACGTTAACAGATGATGTATTATTGTGTCGCACTAGCCTAGACCACACTTCATAACAAGTGACTGCAGTTTGAACATTTTTTTACCCAATGAAGTTCTCGTCATTGTTCAGATTTATATGCATCCACATATTCCAAGAACAGACAAGATAAGACATGTTTAAAATGATTCAATTTATAATTCTCATTTGATGTTTTGTTATTGGTTTTGCAAAGAGAAGCACAGGATCGGCAAAGCTTTTGGAGTTTATAAGAAAGTCACGTAAATTGCGTAATTTTTTTTCTCTGCCACTGGCGAAGGAGGCTGCAGATCTTTTCATCAGCTCAGATTGGGTGGCAGATCATTGCACAGCAAAGATTAGATCACTGAATCATGTTGGCAAGTTTTGGGAGTAACAGCATCTTGTTTTAGGAAATGCTTTAAGGGGATTGGGTGGGCTCTGCTGAGCTCTATATGTATCAGTGAGAGGATTTTGAGTATATGAGCTGATGACAATCAAAGAAGCCTGACTTTGTTTTTTTCCCCCCTTCTCAGCTCTACCTATTGCAGGCTGACAGTGTGGGCTTGTCTGGACAAGAGACTTTGCTATTAAATGGGTTGTTGAAGAAAAAAGTTCACAGAGGATTACAGTGCCACTAACCTGAACTTGGAGCACTGTGGGCTGGAGATGAGGTCTTCGGTGGTCTTTCACTACAGCAAGAAAAATGAATTTTGATAACTCATTCTTAAAAAGCAGCACTTTTTGGACAAACTTTAGATTTGCAAGTTAATTTTAGTAACATCAAATACATAAAACAAAGCATGACAAGAAAATTTGACAAACCAGAGAGGTTAAACGATGTTAATGATTGTTAACAAGCTTTATCATTATGGCACAAAAACATACAAATTCACTTCAGTTGCAGGCATTTTATACTCATCTTTAAGTTAAAACTGGGACTCTACATAAAACATCCAAATGCAATGTCTTGAAATGCAGCCAAGTAACATATTTTTAGTGGTCTCTTATATTTAAATATTGATTTACAGACAAATAAATCAGTTTACTCTTCACCAAACAATCCCAAGTATTTAAAGGCAGCCATTACTGAGAAAATACTTTTCCTGCTTTAGCTGAATCTCCAAGTCTTCTTTTTAAATCTCAGCATATGTCACCACTACACGGTGATTGCTTACCTTTGAGGCGCCTTGTTGCCACTAGTGTTTGGATTCTTTAAAAGTGCATGATGAACAAGACCACTCAAGCTGGCAATCTGTTGCTCCATAAACTTCATTCGCTCTCTGCAGAAACATTAGAAAATTCTACTGATACCACAGCTGCTGCTAACGCAAGCCTAATGAAAACAAGGGAGCTGTTAACAGATTTATCTTTTCTTAAACACTTGAACTCAAATTTCCTTTTCATGGATATAGAACTATTTATAAATCACTCCCAAAGTTAAGCTCTAAACCTTTTTTCGTTTTTATTTGTTCTCCTTTTTTTAAGAAAACAATAGTCATTCACCAGGTAGCCACTAACAACATGGTGAAAAAACAACTGGAAACTATAAAGTATGAAAAAATTCTAAATGTCAGAAAAAGGAGCGTGAACTTTTCCAGTGACATTCTTTGGTAAGCCATAAACTTGGAAAAGAGAGCAACTTTTGTCTTCAGATCTAATCACCTTTTTGTCGGGAAGGATACGGGACATGTTGAGGACACCCAGCAGATTGAGGCTGCAGCTGGGACACAGAGTCAATGTGAACACAACCATTCCTAGCCTCAGTGTTTCTCAGGAGTTTATACGGGAATAAAATATTCTATAACTACAATGAACTGTGTGGAACAATATTTATTTAGCTTAACTGCTGTACTTTCTCATTTCTCTACTTTTTAGAAAAATATTCCCTAAGTATTTCTAAGTGAGGTTTTAAGTTCAAGAGGTAATGATCCGTTTGATCTGCTAGAAAATTTTTGAAGACTTACCAAACCTGGTCAACATTTTCTTAGATTTTTAGTATGTGCATAGTCTGTTGAAGCAAGCCCTTCACTTATGTTTATGTACATTTAAGAAGAAGCTACCCCAGGTACAAAACTGAATAAACCCATTAGCAATAATTGTTTATCAATGTTCAAAGTATAAAAAAATACCACCCATATTTTGTTGTTGGTAGCTACGTCTATGTCCTGATTATCAACGTTTTAGATCCCAGAATCTAAACACGGACTATTAAAACCATTAAAACATAAGTTTGTGTACACAAACCATGCTGAAAAGTAATGTGTGGATTAGTCTGCTACACCTAATTTGCAGGTTTTGAAATTAACAGACAGTGATAGGACACATTATTACTCTTTACTCATGGAGGATGAGAGTTAGAACAAGCACACGAGCTCAAAAACTCATGGTGAATGTAAAACTGGGATGCAGAATTAGTCCATGCTCCCATGCAGTGCTTTAATCCCCCCCACCCCACCCCCACAAATAATTTTTTGGAACATATTGGTCCCCGGGTACTTACTTGTCACTTTGAGCTGAAAGGGGACTCTGGGAGAAACCCTGAGGGTCTGAAATCACAGGTGAACCCACACTGTCCCTGGGCTTAGTCCCTGTAACTTCATCTTTCCTGAAGGATTGTCGCACTGGTGAGCTTCTCTCCATGGGAACCCCATGAGGTGGCACACCATGAGGCGGCACGCCATGAGGCGGAACGCCATAAGGAGGAACGCCATGAGGAGGCATGCCGTGGATATCAATCATTCGTACCTCGGTCATCCGGTGAGGGGATGGAGGAGGAGTCTTGGAATCCAAAGTAGGCAGTTGACTGTTTCTGGACTTCTGTCTGTACAGAGAAGGGTGATCGATAGTGTCTGTAGGACTGGGCCCACCATAAGAGCTTGTGGAGCGGATGGAGGCACGGTGAAATGTCCCCATGCCATGTTCTGGGTGTGGTCCATGGGTGGTTGTCATTCCAATCCTCCCCTCTTGGAGCAGATATGGATCTGCGTACAACCCCTCATTCCCCCTAGCTAGACTGTGGCTCTTCCCACCCAAGTTCTCGTCTGGCTTGACGTCTCGTCTCTCAAGTATGGCGCTCGGACAAGGAGAGTTGGAACGCGCCGGAGGATTCGCATTCGACAGTCTGTCTCTTGGGACAGTGGCACTCCCGGGTACAGAGTTCTGTCGGGGGCCAAATGGGATTCTGGAGGGCGACGGAGGCATTGAGTGGGGAGTTGGGGGGAGTGCTCCCTGCATGGGATGGTGTGAGGGGGGACCCATGGGTGGGTGTCTTAGAGGGTGCTGACCATCACGAGCAGCATGCGCCATCTCGCTCTGCATCTGGAAAAACACCTCAAAGTTACAAAATATTCTAATTAAAAACGTATATAAAACTTGATTATTTAGAATGAAACTAACGTATTTAACAAAATACTTAAAACTTTAAAAACTTGTTATCTTTAGACAACCAATATATTTTCCTTCTGTATCCTGTATACAGGCACTGAAGTTGTCTTGAAACTAAAACATTCATTTAACTCAGTTTTTACTGTTGCTTTTCAAAAGAACATATTGTCAGCACGCTTTTTCAGAAAGAGAAAGTAGCTACTTTCAAGGCTACAAACACTTGATACACTGTATTTCCTGGATATTATGCCCGCAGGCCTTTACAAAACAATATCACAAACTCATGAACACAAGATTTTTCTTTGAGTCAAGATTCTCAAGGTTTGCCTGTCATATGGAAGACTTTTTCTTTTCAGCTTTAAATAAACTTGCTTTATTGAAGATAAGATTGTGGCTTTCTTAAAAAATGCATCCCCAGGGCTAGACTGCAGTTGGTTAATGTGCAACAAAAGTAGTCTAACTTTGTCTCTTTAACCAGTCAGCTATTTTTGTCACTGATTGTTGGTCTAATCACATGTAAGACCTATGGATGGTTAATGCATAATAACAATAGCAGTTTCCAAAGAGGGTATGATAAGGAAAATACGCACAAAAATCTTAGTAAAACCACTAAATGTGGGGAAAATCAATAAGTACAACGGGTAAAATAAGTATTGAACACGTCACCATTTTTCTCAGTACATATATTACTAGAGGTGCTGATCAAACCATAAATGTCCAGAAATTAAGTTATTTGTAATAATGTGGAATGGCACAGGGGAAAAAATATTGAACACATGAAGAAAGGGAGGTG
>NW_013952502.1:1321140-1324224 GCF_001266775.1 Austrofundulus limnaeus | reverse complement strand
GTATGTATGGATCACTTGGGTTGTTACCAACATCTGGTAAAAATTTCATGTCATTAGCACCTCTAGTAATATATTTACTGAGAAAAATGGTGAYGTGTTCAATACTTATTTTACCCGCTGTATCACATGTAATAGGAAATACAGGTAACATGGTAAGCCAGTTTAAGTTTTTATTGTTACCTCAAACATGTTTGATCACATTTTTTATTAGTTTGGTCCAAACTTTTTTGCATTTTCTCTACTTGTATTTTGATATCTCATAAAAAATAAAATGTCTGTTTGGAAATGGTATAGTGCAAATCTTGTGTTTTGTTCACACGCCTAAAAGAGTTGTTGTTCCAGAAAAGACTAAGACAGTAAAAGCCTAGTTAAGAGTCATAACTTACAATTAAAGCAACAAATATTTAACTTGTAGACTGGGTAGCCTTTTCACAAAACTTCAAGTTAACTAAGACAACTGAAATATTGTGTACAAGTAGTGATAAAACCCAGGATCTGTAGAAAGCTGTCTATGATAACAATGCAGGAGAGACATGTAGAGCTGAATCCAATCCATTTTCCTTTCCCGTCAAATCAACAAGTTATTGTTTCACCACAGTGTGACTCATAGGGTTATTCTTTGAAATCAAGACAAATATAAAAACACCTAATGCCAGCTTTCTTAAATACTTCAGGCACACTTCTTTACTGTCTTTGTCCTCATCTAACTGAGCGACAAATAAAAAAAAACACCTAATGCCAGCTTTCTTAAATACGTCAGGCACACTTCTTTACTGTCTTTGTCCTCATCTAACTGAGCGCCAAGACGGATTATTATTGTGAAAAGGAAAATAACATGGGTGTGACTGTTGCGTGTGCAAAAGCACGTGCATGAACGGGAAAGCAACAATTGCTTAGGGTGTACAGTAACATAAGGTTCGTGCTTGGCTATGATAATAATAGGAAAAACATGATTACGGTGAAAGTTCACGCAGCAGGCACATATGCTGGCACAATGTCTGACAAAGCAGAAAAAGGGAATCCAAAAAGTGCAATGTCACTGCAAAACACCTATTTAACCTTTCCAGGTTTTGCAAAGTGCTCTACAATAGACAGACACTCATGCAGTGTTTTCTGTTATAGGTTTTACACACTATATACAGGATTTTTATATTCTCACTGATACACAGATAAATATATCAGAAATAGTGGGGGGACTCAGCGTCTTGCCTGAGGACATTTTGGCACACTGCAGGGGCTGGGGATTAAATCCCCGCTCTTTCAGCTGAAAGAAGACCCCCTTATCATTGAGTCAGAACACCCCAATAGATCAAACTCCAAAGACTTCATCTAAAAAGGGTAACATTTTTTTAACAAATACATTACTTACATTTGTGTATGCTTTTCCCATTCCAAGGGAGCCATTTCCAGTCTGAGCCATCAGTTGTCAAACAAAAACATATGTTTCACCTTATAAATACCCACTTCAAATATCTTCAAATGTTTCCAAGATCAAACAGACTTGGTTGTTCAACAAGTAAGAACTTAGTGTTGAGTTTTTAAAAATAGAAAAAAGGAAAAAAATGATGGAAAAATAAGCATAAGAGCAACCACAGAAGTGTGAAGCTGTGTCGAGCACATCTGTAGAAGTTTGACACGCAGACTTATTTTTTCCACCATGGTCTTAAGCCGTCAATAATAGGTGCGCCCTGTTTGATGTGTGTGCACAAAGTTGCTTCAATCTCTCGCTGTGTCAGCAGTGGATAAGGTTTCTAAACTGATTCACAAACTGCAGAAAACCAGAGTGAGCCAAACTAAACAGATTAGGAGCTGTGCTATGAAGTTTATACAGACGTGCATAAACATTTAAAGAGCTTGTTTGGCTGTGTGTACTATGCAGGAATCTGTATATAATAGTGTTTCTGATTAAAAAGATAAGGTTGACAATTTGACCTTTTTTTGTTACAAATTCAACAAACAGAACGAGTCAGAAGCAAGCCGATAACTCAACCACTGTTTCCAAAGTACTTTTTTCCCTGATTTGTCTTCTAACGTAAATTCTCACGGTCATTATCCATGACTAAGTCTATAAAAATGTTGCTAACTGCTTTGCAATCCAGGGTAGAAATACAAATATGTATTTTAAAATGCGTGCTGCTTCGACGGTGCATGCAACTTAAAGAAAATGCAAGTAAATCCTCAACAGTCTGCATCCTATCAGGTAACAAATCAGTTATTGTGCACCACACATTTTCCACATATCAGTTACAGACATAAAACCTGGTTTGATAACCAGTAACAGCTTCATTTGGGCTCCTCTGGTCAGAGAACGTAAATCACCAACAGACGTGACCGTGGAATAAGATCTGAGACCAGGCATTTGTAAATGTCAAGAGAAAGCTCTAAAGCAGGGCTATTCAACTGGCGGCCCGCGGGCCACATCCGGCCTGCGAGTGACCAAAGTTCGACCCGCCAATTGGTTCATTCATCTCTTAAGCCCAAACCCCCAGTTTTCTACTTTAATTACTCTAAGTTCTTTTAGTTAAACATAGACATGTTTGGTATCTACAGAAACGTCAGAATCTTGGCTAGAAGCTGGTAAAAAACCATTTCTATAAATAGGCCTGTCGCGATAGTCAATAAATCAATTAATTGCACGATAACTTTTTTGAGGTCGGTAAAAAAAAGACGGCGATAAGTTTCATTTTCCTGCTTGTTTTTTTTTTTACTTCGTCTCTCTCCCTCTCTGTGCTCCGCTACACAGGAGCTCAGCTGACCCCTCCCCTCCTGTTTTCTTAGTGTGGGAGGAGTCAACTCTCGCTTTAGCGTGATAGCTCGTTGCTAAATAAACGCTTCAAAGCAGAACGCGGCTGCAGAAGTGTCGGGAGCACTAGAGCCTGGATTTCGCTGCGGAGGGAGGGAGAGAGACGGAGTGAGACAGAGAGACAGAGAGAGAGAGAGAAAGAGACAGAGAGAGAGAGAGACAGAGAGAGAGAGAGAGAGAGAGAGACAGGGAGAGAGAGAGACGGAGTGAGACAGAGAGACAGAGAGAGAGAGAGAGAGAGAGAGAGAGAGAGAAAGAGACAGAGACAGAGAGAGAGAGAC
>NW_013952502.1:1308477-1320246 GCF_001266775.1 Austrofundulus limnaeus | reverse complement strand
CTGTGCTGTTGTGTAATGTGCAGCTCAGTGGACAACAAGCCTCTTATAGCACAATGAGTAAACTATTGGACCAGAGAGTGGGAGACCAGGGTTCGATACCGGCCTGGACACGAAGAATTGTTTTTTTTTTTTTTTCGTTTGATATGAACATGTTTTCTCATGTACTTCTATTGTTCAGCTTATTAAAGCCTTGTTAAAGCCTATTTGCCAAAGTTGAGTAAAAAAATCTTTAAAAAGTGAATTTTGCATAATAGGTCTCTTTTAGCCTAGGTAGCAGGTTCAACTCCAAGATGGTCTCCATGTTGCACGTGTGTTCACATGTGTGATTGGTTAAATGCAGAGATTTGAAAGAGACCTATTATGCTATTATGCTTTTAAGTCTCTACGGCAAACAGTCTACCTAAATAAATGCTGTGACTACAGTAGATTTAAAATAATTTATGTTCTCTAAACCATTTGGTAAAGTTAGAGTTTATTTTCATTACTAACCTTAGTGTTTTGTTTTAGCATCTTTTGAGTCTTTTAATCATATCACAGCTGATTGGGGGTCCAATCAGTGTTTACAGGCATGCTTTCAACTTGATCATTACAAGGTGCTATGGAGAGTAACTAGGCCTCTCAGCCACTTCATTCCGGCTGTATATATTTTAAAAAACCATTTACTTAAAAGATACTGTCTATAGTAACGATTCTTCAGAGGAATATAAAACATAAACTAAATCTTCACAGTCACTTTGACAACTGCCATCAATCATCTTTCTTGTGTTTGTTTCTAAATGTTAACATTTATATTATGTTAATATTCCAAAAATAAATACCCCACACTTTCAAATAGAGCTGTATTAGTTTGAAATACAACAAATGAGAAAATACAAAGTTCTTTGGGCGTTATCTATACTTAGGCCTTATGCAAACTTTGTTTTTGTGTTAACTGCTTGTTGGTTAAACAGTGACTACATGAGCTGGTGTCTGTCTGTTGATGTCTGTTACCTTAAAGCTACATGGTATTACATGTAATGAATTTGAAGTTCTTATTATCTATTTTTTTATCTTAAATAGCAAAAATTCAGTAGATCACAGATTTATTTATCGTGCAAAACCACAGCTTAAAAGCACAACAATTTCAACAGAGGCAGTCCTCTTTCAGGTTTAAAGATGTCATTTAAAAAAAATAATTTTTCAGTGCAACCTTTGTTTTTAGTTTTCTTCCGGTTACTTTTCATAAAGGAACCAATCAAAGGAGAAGAGGAGGAAACTGTCTTACCTCAACACAAATAAGACGAGTTTCTACAGCACAACAAAGTCAGATAAAGAGCCGCGTGGATTAGAGGAATCGATTTGAAAAGAAAACATCCAAGGAAAGAGATTTTACTTTCGTAGGAAATAAACACAGAAGAATTAGAAACTAATGATTAGAGTTTATATTGTGGGGAGTGACGGGTATCGGTGGAACAGTCATAAGAATGGAGCTGAATTATCCCTCAAAAAGCTGCACCAGACCATGCAGGGGAGACCCAAAGGTAGGCCCCCTGTGAGAACAATAGCACCCCCCCACCCTAACAGATTAACAAGAGGCAGGGGGACATTCCTTCCCTCGACTGCAAACAGGATGTGGGAATAAAAAGAACTGGAGGCAGAGCTCTATTTTAATTGCAACAAATCTATTCATGTCCTCGCAGCTGCTGCCGAGACAAAGTTTCACTGCTGTGTGAGCCGCGAGCACATACTCACCCTGGCATCACCGTTGGCAGGTCGGGACCCATGACTGAAGGCCTGCGCTGGGTCTTTGTGGTACACCTTCAGGCAGGAGTGGTCTGTAATGTTCCTGTAAGGAAAGAAGGTGTTCGGTGATAAAAACGCAGCCCAGGCATCTCCATCCGAATGCGGCCGATCCTGTCTCAACCTGGTTCTCTTTAGCAGCCCAGCCAGGGGCACATACCCCGTCAGTGGCTCTGAAAACTCTCCGTTATGTGACATTTTCTCAAAATCCAAACTGTCTTGGAAAACTTACTAATAGTTTCCTAAACTGTGTTTCATCTAACAAAAGACATAGGGATCTGTTGTTCCCATGTCCAGATCTCGCTCTCTATTGCATTCTGGACACTCATACCAACCTTAAAGTGTCACAAGATCATTTTTACAACCCTCATAAAGAATTAGTCACAAAGTTCACGCCTCACCTGAGCAGGAACTCTACAGACAAAAATGGGCAAAGTTTCCTTTGGCATTAAAAGGGTTGTTCTTTCTCTTTAATGTATCACCACATGAGCTCTGCAGTAATATCAATAAATAATTCAGGAGAATACCAAACCAGGGAACAGCAAGGCACAAAACGAAGAAAAAATAAAAAGCTGTGAACTACACTGTGTTGTTCTGCTTCTAAGTGCTACAGTACACACAACACGGTGCTTAGGAAATTACATTCCAAAAATCATAAAGAGACGAAGCTCACAATGCTGAAACTTTTACCTTCTAAGAGAATGCGACAAAAAGGAACGCCGTGAAAAGTTATTAAGTGTTTTCAAATTTGAGTGGATCGGAAACAGCTCAGACTCCAAATAACTTTCTTTGTTTGGCGGGAAAAAGGATGTGAGTTTTCCTGGCCAAAAAACATTTCCTGTTCAGAGAAAGCTATGCACAAAAGGGTCAAATACAAGGCTGGACCTGCAAAAATAATTTTGTGTTGTGATGGGTTTCTAGGATAATAGTAGGTCAGTTTTCACAGTATTTTTATTGCGACACAACTTTATTGTTCTAGTAATAATGACAACATATCATACAGAACTTTCATATAAACAAGAATTTTTTTATAAAGCTTAGATGTTTTTTCCCCTATATATTTGTGTGATATTCAGGTTATTCCTGAATATCACATACAAACATATTTTTACCTGACATCTGCAAGTTCGTAGTACATATTCCTCATGTCGTCTTTGACATAGATGGCAACACTTGGCGACTCCAGCATCTTCATGGTGAGCTGCTGCTGGAAGGCACTGACGAACAGAGCTCTGATGGTGTCGATGCTGGTGATCTCATTGGGCATGCGGATCTGTTTGGTCTCATCCCCGTACTGCAGGTAAAGAACACCTGAGGACAGAAAAAACTTTGTGTTTAGATTCTTACACAACTTTGCTGTGACAGCAATGGATTTTTCAAATAAACCTACATATTTATTCATGTATAAAACGATCTTGAGTATAATACAATTATCATTTTTTAGATTAAGAAGCATAAAAAAATCTAATCATCAATAACCCATGTATAATACTACACCCCACTTTATGGATAATTTTTACAGTTAAATTTCTAGTGTTATACATGAATGAATACAGTAATTAGCGTGAATTCTGTTAGGCATTCACACAAATTTCTTCGGTAAGTTTTTTGACAATTTTTGTGCTATTTAAACAATATATATATCAAAATGTTCAGCTCCTTCAGGTTATTCAGGCTATGACTTTTGGTATTTCAGCATTTTATATATTATGAGATATTTAGCTTTTTCTGCCATGTTTTTCCTCATTGAAAATGAACAGAGCTGAGTTAAACATATTTAAAACCCTTCAAAATGCTCATAAATATTTACTGTACTTTCTACCTTTTGTACTAGTTTTGCTTTTTTAAGGTCCTTTGTATTAATTTTAGTATCCATTGGCTTCTATTCTGCTGATTTGAGCTTTTTTTCTGCTCTTTTCGCTACCATTCTGACCTTTTCTGCTATTCTGCTGATTTCTACTTTTTGTGCTTCTTTCAGATTATTTCTGCTATTTTAAGCCTTTTAAGCGTCTTTCAGCTGCTTTCTGCTAATTTCAGCTGTTTTCTGTAATTCTGGCTTCTTTTTAGCTAATTTGGACATTTTTTTCAGCTGAATTCTCCCTTTTGTTATAATTTCAACTTTTTTCCGCTTACCGGTAATTCAGCAAATGTGCTCTTTCTATTTCTTTGTGATAATTTCAGCTATTTTACCTATTTTTTTTGGCTAGTTTCAGCTTTTTAACCAATTCAGCAAAAATCTTTTAGTATGAAGCATGTTTCCTGCATATTCATAAGAAATGCAAATTATTTAGTTTGTTTTTACTCTAAGATTGTGACGTTAATGATTTAAATTTAGACACGCTTACAGTTTTACTGGGCCTGCACTTTATGCTACGATTCATGTTTTCACGAGAAGTAACACTGGACCAAACCTGTCACTCAACTCATGTCAGTGCTACAAATCAACATGCTTTTTTGTTAATAATTGATGGAAATAGAAGACATAACTTCATAATAACATAGTGACTTGGCACATGAATACAGAGCAAAGCTGTGTGCTCTGGGTGGAACAGTAAATGCTGCAAATCAAAGAGACCAAAGCTTGAACCTCTGAACCCTGGGTGTGGCTTCTGTACTGTGTTTTAGAAAAACAGATGTCTCTCCCACAAAATTTATGAACACGCCTACCCTGCACTTGTATAAACAGTGCCAGGGAAGGAAAAAATAAGCCCGCTTGAGATTTTTTTGAGGCAGTGGCAACATTAGAACATCATAAAATTATGTAGTTGGCTAAATAATTTAATTCAATAATGGATGATTTTATTCAAAAACTCCTTTCTTAACATGCAGAAAATATTTCAAAGTCAGGTTTGCAGTTTTCCTGTAAAAATATTTCTGTTTAGGCAAAGCAGGCATGATTTTACATGGTGTAAGTTTCTTAAGAAAACAAGCTAGTAAAAGCTAGCAGATGTTGGTGAAATATTATACAAGATTCTACATGCTTCACCAGACAGAGTGAAGGCAAATCCAGGAAATAAAACTGCTGAGTTCGTCCACTGCGCTTTCAGGATTGTCTGGGTTCCTGCGTACCTCAACAAAGTGCCCATTTGAAGAAAACCCTTTTCTTTTCTATGAGATCAGTTACAGTAACTGTTGGCTAGGTTTCATCCAGATGTTAGCCAGTAGAACAACAAGGTTTTTACAAGAGTGCCAATGATCAAACATGATTTATGAGGATTTCTTTGGCTTTGCAACAACAAAGTTTAATGTGCAAGTTATAACCAAAGTGGGATGGTGTTACATCTCCAAGTGCCTGATTTTGCACTCAGGAAGCAAATGGCAAGTGGGTTTTATAACCAAATGGGCAAAGTCTAGAAAACTTTTAAGGTTTTCGCATTTCTCCAGTAAGACGCGAAAGTTTAAAATAAGAACAGTCATCCTTTTGTTCCATTTTGCCTACTACAAATTTTAAATTGCAACAAATAATAAGCAAGACACAATATTACAGACACAAATAAGGGCTATGCAAGAAGTGTAATTGAAACTAAACTCTTAAAGGAATGTTATACTCACTTTAGGTGTTTTAAAGATTTCCTTTTGTCTGTTTGTACAAAGCAAAGAAAAAGCCCACGCTGAAACTCCTCCACCACGACACGAGGCTACAAGGAATCCCCAAATGTCCGTTGGGACTAAGTGAGGCGTGTGCTTTTTGCCTGTGTGTGTGTGCATGTGTGTGAAACCCTGTGGGAGGGACACGACCGTAAAGAGGTGCCCCCCAATTTTTCTCCTCCCCTTCATTCGACCATAACCCCCCACTGTCCAGAGGCTTTATTCTGATGCTGATGGGAAAAGAGAAAGTAAAAGTGTGCATGTTGCTGTGTGTAGATGAATTTAAATGTGCTTTTTTTTCAAGTTCACTGGCTGTGTTCTTTGTTTTAAATAGGTTTTGTTGCACTAAAGGCACTAAAAAGCATGAAAAAGAGACACCCTGTGGTTAATTCATTTTCAAGTTAATCACAAGGTAGCCCAGCTCCTTTTATCCAGAAGCAAATGCCTCAATGAGCTGTGAGCTAAGATTGAAGGAAATCATCAGAAAAAATTGCACAGGCTGCATACTTTGTTTGGAAAGTTTGCCAACTCTTTGCACTAAATCAGCAACTTATCAGTACAATGAAGTGACCTTATACGTATGTAAGCAAATATTTAAAATACATTTTTAATTATCGACTTTCACCTACAAAATGTTGCATAAATATTAACCCTTTTTAACCAGACAAATCTTGTTTTCAAAGGAAGAAGTAAATGTACAGAAGAGTAGAATTTTAGAGTAGTCTTTTTGTTCTGTTGTCAAGTAGATTCAAAGCAAAATCCATTTTCTGATTTAAGATGAGTAAACCTGGCGTTATCTAAAAGTGGCACCTTAAGCTATGATGTGCAACTCTGCATTAAGCACAGTCATGGTAACAAACTGGAAACAAAATTCTGAGCAAGAAAACTCCAGTATAACCAGTTCTTTTGGCCACATAAATCAGAGAAAGTCTAGCAAAATCATAAAGACTTTTGCTTTGCTACACTGTGGACTCTTTTTGTGCCATACATGTGATTGTTTGCTACATCAATCATGATTCACAATTTGAAAATGTTAAAAAGTCAGAAATATATACACCCTGTATACAGTAGGTCGCAAATCCATCACAGGGACACATGGAGGCAAACAACCAGTCCTGAGATGTTCTTATTGAGAGGTGACAGCTCTAACCACTTCACTGCAGTATTGCTAACATTAAAAAACTTAAAAGCAAATATGTAAAAATAATAAATAAATAAATAAATAAATAAATAAATAAATAAATAAATAAATAAATAAATATGAACATAGATTTGTATAGTTGCAGAAAAGCTTGTAGAACTGTTGATGTGTAGGGAAACAGAATAATATAAACCTCTATTCCCTAAATGGGAAGCTGAAGAGTCATAGCCCATTCCACATTAAGACTAAGAGGGTATTTTAGTGACAGAAACTTTGAAGACAAATGAGCTGGATACGACTCTGCATAGTGTGACTTCCAAAAGATTCAAAGAAACTACAGAAATCTCTATGCACAAGGGGCAAAGCTAAAATCTAGCACAGGAGAGCTGCGATCTTCAGGCCCTAAGGCAGCACTGCATAAAAAAATACCATTATTTGAACAAATGCAAGGCTTTGGAACACCTCTGAAAACCACTGACCACAAATGGTCAAATACAGTCACAAAGTGTCACCACCATTTGTGCTTGAGCTCATTTGTGGTTTGATTCAGTTTGTTTCAGGAAAGCCCCCGTTTGTCTGTCACAGATTCCACACTTCATTCTAATTCTCTATGATATTCAAAAGGCATCACATAATGCTGGTATTACAACTGACATTGCTGCAAAGATTTGTAACTTGTTTTCAACAAGCAACAAGAAGAAACTCTTATACACAGCATACCTAATGAGCGATCCTTTGTTTGGTTGGTCGATCGAACAACAGGCAGGCTGGCACGGATCCGACTGCCCCGGGTAAAGGATGTGGGTGCATCAGTCTCAGACATGGCGTCCAGTGATTCTACGGAGGCCAGAGATAGGTGGTCGACTTGATCGCCGACACTCGGCTGGGGGCTGGCGCCGTGCTTTGGACTTCTGCTCTGGAGGGAGAGGCAACAGGATACGTTACAGTGAGCGCTGAGAGCATGAATCATTCATTCATACAGTGACACTACACATGCAAGAACTTAATGGTCTTGAAAAGAGTTCTAATTTTACTCTTGGTGTCTTATATTCTTTAGAAAACCATAGAGTTAGTGACTTTGTCACATTCATTAATCAGGCTAGCATTGCAAAATCAAAAGAGGCATGAAGTGTGTGTGAGTCGACAGTGTTGATGTTAGGGGTAGGAATCTTTTACTCTCTCATGATTCGATTTGATTCGGATTTTTGGGGCCACGATTCGATTCAAAATCGATTTTTCATTCAAAACTGATAATGTGAGCCCATTTGTCGTGTTCCCAAATTGCTTCATCTTCATTTTGTAAACCTCGAACACCTCGCTCATGTCAAACTCAGACTCATTCAGTAAAAAACAAAATGAGTCCAAATCTTTGCATTCAATGAAGACAGGGCCAGTTGAATCTCTCTTTCTTACAGTTTTGTAGTTTTCTCTTTGTTTTGGTGCTTTCTGCGCATTCATATGTTCCAGAAGCAGCTGCGTGATGATGTCAGGACGCCCCATGTAGTTACAAAATGGAGGATGATGGCCTTTGGATTTGCTTTATTTATTTTTTTTATTTACAAAAATCGATTTTGGGACATTTTAAATCGATTCTGAATCTTTGTAAATGAGAATCACGATTCTGATGTAAAACGATTTTTTTTTGGTGCACCCCTAGTTGATGTGGAGGTTGATCCTAAAAATGTGTGGAGGACATCTAATTAAAATTCTTAGCTAGCTGGTCACTCAGACAGCCTGCCATCACTCACACCATGGAGTCTTAAAGTCAACTGATCTGTTCATATGTAGACCATTACAGCACTGTGACTACCTCGCTTGGTGACGGGATGAATTCCACCTTTATGTCGCCTCGGTCCTTTCACAAATCACAGTGAGACGGCCAAAAGATGTCGCAGTCCTGGCTTGAAAGTGTTTTGTGAGAGGAGCAAAGGACTCTGCCATGGGCTTTATAAGCCAAACGCACTCCTTGCCAAAAATGATTAAAGGACCTTTTATGTTGACTTTAAGCTTCATTCATGAACAATAACAAAATAAAACCAAAGTCGTGCAAATGTGCAAAAAGGTTTTTTTTCCTAGATGGATGTTCACACATCAGTGTCATACAAACGCTTCCCTAGGCAATTCCACCTGCACATTAGATAATCAGTCATAATTTAAAACTACAGTGTGGATCAACAAGAATTTAAAGTGCTTTTAGAGTGTTTAGGAATCATAAAGTGTCACAAAGCATTTAGGATCAGCTCTTTTTACTGTGTTCTACAAAAAGGCAATTTGGGACATGACTACAGTGTTGTGCTGTAAGGTAATATGCCACTCTGACATGAGGCAGAACTGTAACCAAGGGGCCAGAAAGTGCTAATGAAAAACTGTTATAAAACACTCTTCATCTCTAGCACCAATTTGGTGCTGGAGAGCTAATGGCAGTTAGAGACACAAGGATAAGCCCATCAGGTTATCCAACACACCTGCGTGCACATGCTGCTGTTCTCTCACACTCGTACACAGACAGGAAAAAAAAAATCAAAATCTTATAATAAGGATGCTTTTTTGTAAGCCTTTGTGACCAGAATTGGTTTGAGCTTGGCAGCCATGGAAGGATGGCAGGCACAGACAGAGCAAACACTTAAGTTCCCCGGAGCACGAGTGTTGGGAACATGATTATACAGCAGACACTAGTAAGAATATAGCCACACACACTGACACACTAACCAGAATGATGCAGATAAGATAAAAGGCCAACTAACTCTGTGGGGCAATTGGATTTTCATCAAATACCTCTGAATGTCAAGCTCAGAGTGCAGAGAGGCGAGCATGTCCTGTAAAGACTGATGGGAGGGAAAAGGAGAGAAGAAATAAACAAAAAGCACATTGCTAAGAAATGCCAGTGGGGGGTTAAGATGGAGAAAGAGATGTTCAATAAAGAACAAAAGGCAACCATGGAAACAAATCAATGTCAGCAGACCAAATAAAGCAGAAAAGAGACAGGAAGGATGGCCTGGATGTATAGATGTGAAAAGAGATTAACAGCTAAATGTTTTTCTTTTAAAAGCATTTACAGATCCCAATAAAATACACTTTAGCTGCATGTAATCAAGCAGCAGAAAATACTGCATTAGGTAAAAAAGGGGTTTTATTTAGATAATATATGATAGTCACCTTTTAAAACTGAGAGGTCACATGGAGTTAACATGTAACCTGAAACCAGACACGTGTTTGGAATTTAATCTGAATGCTGAATGATTTATAGGCTTATTTGGTGTTGGTGGGTCCAAACAGACCTCCCACACTGCTGTTGTAACTTCTTACATGCTACTGTTTTCCCCACTGGAGTACTGAATACTAAACCTCTCCATCACCTGTAGCTCTAATTGGGACAATATGGTCTGCCACAGTAATCTGATATGTTGCAGAAACTCTCAAACTGTAGATGTTGGTTCTCACACTCGAATTGTTTTGAAAGTTTTACTTCTTTAGCAGTTTTGTTTGATTTTATTAACGGAGGAAAAAAAAACAGCTGAAGCCGGTACACAGGCAGAAATTGGACTGGACCAAATAACTTATAAAATGTTTATTAAATACATAATTTTGTATAATATTCCAGGTGCATTCAAGTAGTTGACCATAAAGATGTATATTTTTGTCCACTCAGACTTCTTTTAAAACTATGAGCCTTTCTGAGTCTCATATGACAAATTGGAGTAAGCCAAATAAAATTGAGGTTTCAAAATTATAGTTCAAATATAATTTTTTGCCATACTGGTGGACATGTCTTGAATGTTAAAAAAAACAAAGTGTAAAGGCCAGATATTGTCTTTTCTTTGGTTGAATTTGGAATGTGCAAAAGATAGAGTTTGCCCAAAAAAATTAAGGAGACTGCAAATGAGACCGTCTATCTCTCCTTGGAAGGGGGTAATTAAGTGAAACCACTCCACAAGACTTCACATGTGATGAATGAAATGTTCTCTCAGAAGCAGTTTAGCTCACATAAGCCTCTACGTCTTGTATTTTCTCAACTTCCTTTTTAACACGTCTATCAGATCGCAGCAAAATGTTTGCACCCATTTTATTTCTGTCCTGGGTAACCACTTCCTGTTTTGAGGTGCAGATATGAAAGCCGCAGGCTAACTGCTGATTAGCACTGTAAAACCTGCATCAACCTGTTAGCACCTACAGTGAATTCCACACCAGTGATTTCCCACAGTTCAGTCAAAACTGAGCAGCCCGTGATTCTCTTTTTTTTTTTACGCCACATTGGCTTTGACAGCAATGATGAATGCGAAACTGAGACACTGACATTAGCTTACACACAGGAATATGAAAAGCTACAAAGGCATCAAAAGAGCCCCTTGGGATGGAACGTGTCTGAAAAATAAAGCTTGAACATGTCAGAAGAATCAGAAAATGTTGACTCCAGAGATGGTGGGTTGTCTGTGGACAGCCACAGTTGGTGCCAGTGGGCTGTTATTACAAGACCTGTGTCAAATTGTCACTGTGATTACGGCAGGTCCAAAAATAACTGTGCCTAATCAAAATTTTCATGTGGCACGGATTATAGCTGAAAACATCACTGTCGTAGCAAACCTCGGGTCATCAGGTCCTTACTCGCAGATTGACCTGAATACTAGATTTGCCTGAGCTTTATACGAAATGGCTGTCAAACAAATGCAGCGTAAGCAAGCAGCGATCAGGCAAACAGCCACAGTTGTTGAGAAAAGAGATGCGAGTTTGGAAGCAGTTTATTCGTGCTCTGTCGGTTCATGTCCGTGTGTGTTTGAGAGGGAGTAAAAGAGGGATATAAGGAGAGACTGACTATGTGCATGAGTGACTCAGGCCATTGTTCCAGAAAATCTGACCCAAACCCAGGACATCCTGCAAACATTTATGCAACAATGGTTTAAAAAACAGCCTGCTGTCATTACGACGAAAGCTAAGGTCTGTGTGTCTGGATAGTATTCAAACCGAACAGGTCAGTGCTCCTACATGTGATAAACAATGTCTCCCACAGCCAATGTTTCCATCATCCCAGTCTATTTCTATGTTGTGAGCATAACTATACAGTTTAAATGCTTTTCCCTGAAACTTGTCACTTCTCCTAAGTTTTTAAAAAAAACCTCTTTAAAGGTGCAGTATGTAACTTTTCTAAAAAGTATATTTTTAGCATATTTGTTCACTCTGTCACTATCTCCTGACAGATTGATATTAGACAGGTAAGCTATGGAGGAAAAAAAAGTCCTCTTGCTTTTCCCGGTGGTACTACAGGC